>NC_058116.1:24807500-25145000 GCF_914725855.1 Thunnus albacares
CATGTTGTATTTTTAGAAACATTTTGCGATTTATTCTGGCAATTATCTCTTTAATCCAGCATTGATTGTTCAAATCAACATAATTTTATTATAAATGAAAGTCCCAAAGTTTCCAAATGTATGACATATTGTAAGATCTCCATTAGGTGCAGCCATACAAAACATGTCTTGAGTTCAAAAATTTCACTGTAAAGCTGCAATGATGTGTTGGAGCAACCAGACAGAGAATATATCTACATCATACAAGCAACTTATAGGGGAAATTTAAAGGTAGAATAAAGGTACAAGAAGATTTTTATCACGTGTTGCAGTTTTTAAATAATGATTGACCAATCTTTTTTTTCAGTTGCGTTCAGTTCAGATCTTTATGGTGCTGGAAGGGTAAATTCTTTTTGTAACAAGACAGCATAAAACCATAAAACCATGAAAACATAAACACAATGAAAACACAGCAAGACAATAAATGACAATAAAACTGCTGGTGCTATACACAATGCAGACAATAAGTATGTGTGTTACAAGCAAGGAAAACAGTAACAAAAAGAATAAAGATAAGTGCTGAGCTGTGAGAGGAATCAAGAGGCAGTTTATAATCTTTTCTTAATTCCAGACACTCAAAGATTTCTCTACTCCCTAAAGCTACATGTTGTATACAATAAATCATTAGTCTTATCCAAGATGAGTCCAACATAGGTTCAGAGTATGCTGAAAGTATTGAAGTAAGAAATATTGATCTCCTACCTCTCCCGGGAAACACTTGGTGGTAACGGCGGTAGACACTGGTGTGTGCAATGAGTGCGTTTTGTAGCTCAGCATCCTTCAGCTCCTCCAGGTGGCTCAGTGTCACCCAGGAGTCTGCCAGCTCTCCAAACTCTCTAAGTGCAAACTCTGAATACTTCTGAAACATCTCAACCAGCTCCTGGCTCTCCCAGCCTCCATACTTTGATCTCAGAACTTCTGGCACAGTGGATCCATGAAGGATTACCAAAGGCTGAAGGCCCACCTCCACCAGCTGCTTCAGCAGGGTCTGGTAGCAGGTGACCACAGCTTGTTGGGGCTGCCCCGGGAGGCCTGTAGGTAGGAGCTGAGCCCATGACAGCGGCACTTTGAAGTGGGTCACCCCTCTGCTCTGGAGGTACTCAAAGTACTGTCTAGAACCTGGAGGTATGGGATGCCTGCAGTCAAAGGAGTCCAGCAGTGCCCCTTCAGAAGGTTTACCATTGAGGCCTTTCACCTGTTCGTTGGTCAAGGGACCTGCAAGAAATATGGCCTGATGTTGCTTATCAATTTGCTGGTACTTGCACCCGTACACAGTTATCAGACACAGACAGAGAAGCTTCCCCAGGAGGGACATATTGTCAGAGTGTGGGGAACTGACTGAGCCCTTGGATGGCTAACCTTTTATATGTGTGCTGTTTACAAGCTTGAACTCTCAGTCACACCCGTGTTTCATAATTGACACTACTCTATGCGAGGGTCACCACTGCTGTGATACTTTATGATGTGTTTGGTAAGAGTGGTCACAGCCTTGAGTGTTTCTGAGGAAGGGTCACACAGGAGGTAGAAGATTAAAGGTAATACATATCTGTGTAGAGGTCAAGGAGAAAATTACAGAAGAAATAACAGCAGCTATAAGTTTACAATTATATCCAATAAGAGATTAAGGACTAAACAGGCAGAACTTTGGAGAGAATGTTTAATTTCCGACTGGTCAGAAATGTGTAACACTAGTTGAGCCTCATGACTGAGAAATGGAGTCTGGGACCAGGGTTTAGAATCAAAGTAAACTGATATCACTTCATAGTGACACAAACAAACCCGCTTTTTAGTACAGGAGCTTCAATTTAATTCATGTATTAGGGTAGAAATCTTCTTTGAATTTAGATTGAATGAATCTAATGGACTAAAGTGTCTTCTACATGTGGTGACTCATCGAATTTCTTAAATCTAACAAGAATTAGGAATTGTTAATATGTTCAAATAAACTGAAGCTGAAATCACAATGTGTTCTTAGCTAAAATTGATGGTTGTTGTTTTTATTCAAATTTGCCACTGACACAACATAACATGTAAGGGTAATCAAGCAATGAGATTTATTATTGGCTATATATCTCTTACACATTGTTGTACCTTGAATGCCTAAAGAGGTGGAGGTGATTATTTACATGTAGGGGGTTACTTAATGTCATCTATTGTTACGCAAAAGTACCTTTGTGCACTTGGTGTCTTTACTGACAAAAGCAACAACATTTTTGTCTTTGTGTTGAGGCTAAAAAAAATCAGCTCTGTCTGCTCAACATATTTGATCATGCACAATGCAAGACCTCTCCAAAAATACAGGATTGTTGAGTTTTGTCAAATCCATTTAGAATTCTTTTAATCACATGCTAATCCAAATGGCAAATTTCAATGTGATTAAGACAGAGCATGAATCTGATTAGATGACTGAGCAATTCTTATCAATAATGTCTTCAAGGCTCCTTGTGCGATATATGAGGGCTTTTTCTTCTTAACCCATCAGAGAATTGATTAGGCATGGTTTTTGCAAGTCCGGAGGTTGAGTTTAATAATCTTGAGTGGGTCTGTTGATAATAGTTTACGATGGACACAATTATAGCTATTAAAGCTGATTTCAAATTCAAAAAGGAAATATGCTGTAAGTGTGGAAGAAGGCCTCTGAATTATTAAAATTATTAAGATAAACACTAAACATGTACAGGTCTTAGGAAAGAAGAACACAGCTCATTACCACTGACAGCTGCCATATTCTCTCCTGCTTTACCTGTGTGCTTATAAAAAGTTAACAACACTTAAGAAAAGCAACAATTTACCCAAACAATATTCAAAAGCATATTGCAACTTCATATGTCATGATCTTCAAATGAGAGTATACAAGACAGGGATGCAGTTATCATCTTGACATGTGTGAGTCCAGAGTCTTTCTGACCGTATCACACTGCTGCAATAAAACACTGTAATTTGCACCACTTAGATGTGATATTGATCTTAATTGTGTAACGGTGCAATAAGAAGAAAATGGTATTGCTTTAAAGAGCTCGGATATCAGTGGATAATATCAGTTCATCCTTTTCCAGCAACAATGAAGTACTTGTTATGTGTCGCTTCTCTGTATGTTTTGTGTCTGTATGGTTGCTGGAGCAGTGAGGAGAATGGACAGGAGGACTTCATGCTTCTTGCAGGCCCTCTCCCAAAGCAGCTAGTGAGCAGCTCAGGCAGCGGGGTGGATGATGCCTTTGACTGCAGTCATCCCATACCTCCAGGTTCTAGACAGTACTTTGAGTACCTCCAGAGCAGAGGGGTGACCCACTTCAAAGTGCCGCTGTCATGGGCTCAGCTCCTACCTACAGGCCTCCCGGGGCAGCCCCAACAAGCTGTGGTCACCTGCTACCAGACCCTGCTGAAGCAGCTGGTGGAGGTGGGCCTTCAGCCTTTGGTTGTCCTTCATGGATCCACTGTGCCAGAAGTTCTGAGATCAAAGTATGGAGGCTGGGAGAGCCAGGAGCTGGTTGAGATGTTTCAGCAGTATGCTGAGTTTGCCCTCCAAGAGCTTGGAGAACTGGCGCACACCTGGGTGACACTGAGTGACTTGGATGATGTTTGGCATGATGAGCAGACTACAGATGCTCCCAGTCCCCTGAAAAATATCCTCCAGCTCAACAGGAACATTTACCAGCTTTACCATCATCGGTTTCCTGATAAAGGTGAGTAAGACTGATAGAAGAAGAGGAGAGGGTTAAAGATGTGATTAATACAGAATTTGTCATTTTTTAAGAATTATATGTTGTCACACTAGGTGGTTTAAAATATTAATATCAATATAGTATATGTTGTCTTTTCAGTGTATATTGAGATATAAATCTAGGTGTCATCAATAGAATAAATCTAAAAATGCATCTCACTGTACAGCTTTGTCCAATTTATGCTTAACTGAAAGGACACATATGCCTCACCTGGTGGAAATTAAATATATTTGTAGACACATTCCTCAGATTACACTGTGTTAAGAGTGCCTTTATCCCTCTATATTTACAGGGAGACGTCTGTCAATTGGGTTGAGAGCTAGTGATGTTGCTTTTCTTTCCCAAATCAAAGCTTCAACTACAGTAAGATACATCTTCTATTTTATGTTATTTTGAAAATTGAGGCTCATTTTGACTGTGTATGAAAAGGTAATTGTACCATCATCATTGTGAATTTAATTCCAATCTTGAATTCTACCTGTTTTTATAAGTACTAAATTTGTTACTAAAGAAATATGCACCATAATGTTGATGGAGAAATTTTTATTTTTTGATTTATACTCAACTTCCCCACATTGCCCCGACTCTGAGTGAGAGGTGTTACTGTTGTATAGTTTGCATTAGTAAGGACTATTAAAAGCTTAACAAGTGTCCATTTATCATGTTAAACTTACACTGCCTAACTTTTTTGCTTTGAAACACCAAAAAATCTGTTTAGATAAATCTCAATTAACTCGTTTGAATTTAGGAGTTCTCTCCATTTACAAGAGCTCAGTTCAAGACAGTCAAACCCCAGCTTGCAGTGGATTTTTCACATATTGTGATTAACAGAATGAATTGACAGAATATTTTTTGGATAATAAGAATCGAGACAGAAAATATATACTTTGGTTTTGTCAACCCAAAGGTTTTTGGAGCATTACTTGACCTAGGCACTTTTCACTTAATTAAAATAATACAATTTGTTCCTTTAAGTAAAGCCTCCATCTAACCACACCTTTCCAAAGACCAGAGTAGTAAATGTATTCTGATATTAGCTGTGTGCAAATAGAGGTCAGACTACAGTCGTTTTATTGTTGCTTTCAAACTCTTGATAGCTACCTGGTTGAGCTTCCTGCTTGCACAGATGTGCATCTAGAAGTTGTAATCTCCCCTATAGGCAAGGCCCTGACAATACCTTATTCTCTATATTTGATCATTTATTGTAGATCTTCAGCATGCCCCAAGTATACTGACAGCCTTTCAAAACATCTTACTCCTCTCCTTATCTTAACTCTTCAGCAATAAGTATTAAAGGATCATGTGTCAGCAGCTTGTTGCCTGTGCCTCTCTCTGCCCTCTCTCATAGCAATGACTCAGCTTTCATGGAAATCTCAGTTTTAACTGGAGTCACATCCCGTCCTCTTTCTCAGAAAGCCAAGCAATTTAGGTGTTTTTTTTCTATATGTATGCATCTATGAGCTCTATGATAGACTGGCAACCTGCAGGTGTTTTCCTACTCTGGCTCTAATGCCTGTTGTTACCTGATTTGAAGCCGGGCTATTCTCCAGCCCCTGTGACCATAAATAATGACCAAAATCATAAGGGTTACTTGAATATATTATCAGAAAAGTGATCAAAATGAAAAATGTCTAATGTAATTATGTTTTAATTTAGGCCCTCTAGCAATTAAAAAATGTTTATATACGTAAATATTTGTACACATTATCTGTAGTCTCTATAACTATAACTGCAACAATATGCTACAATAATAAGCCTCAAATTGATTTAATTGCACAAGCAGTTTGTTTTTAATTATGAAACATGTGTCAGATAAATATACTGTGCTGTATGTCCTATTTTGAACAGATGGATTTCTTGTCAGTGCACGTTGAGTATAACTGTGCCTCCACATCTAACTTTGCAAAGGAGCTGAAGACTTTCCAGGTGCAGCATTTTTTACAAAATGTTTCTTTTCCTGTTGCATTTCATATCTTGTTTTGCTATTGCACTGCAGCCTTATGCATGTTATGTAATGGTGTGTTGTAGATGACCGGTGGGGACTTGCCCATCTTGATATACAAGTTGACTACTCATGATTGTTCCAACAGTCAGTTCCAGGTCCTTGGTAATTTTTTTCAAGGTAAATTAATTATAGCTGATCTGCTATTACTCTTTGTAGCGTGATGATTATTGCTGTCCTTTAAAGTCATAATGTTGCCTTGGTATCTAATTTTCCTCATATAACATACACACATTCAACAGAAAAGACTTAGAAAGTGTAGAACATCATGATGTCCTGGTATATTTATAAAAATACTATTTCTAAACCTAATCTAATTGCATATTATTATAGGTGCAAGTAAAAGTTCTGACTAATAATCTTTTGTTGCTCGTGTCTCTTTTTCAATTTAACACCACTGGCTCTCTCTTCTTCCATCAAATGAAACTACCTACTATTTTGTGCATAATGAAGCGATCCACAATACATTAAAACAGTAAATACACACATCCAATTAAGGAAAGACAACTCTCACTCTAAAAGACACCTTTCATTTTGAATTTATTAAGTGTACATGCAATGTGCTTCAAGTGGAAAATCAATTACTGACATGATTTCCACACAATTTGCAGTAAACCCAACTATTTAAAGCCTATTAAGTAATATGAAAATTATCACCAATACAATCTGAACCAATGGGTTTTTAATAACCAAATAGTTTATGACTGAACATGAAGTCTAGCCTGATGTAATTTGCAATATCGTAAACCTTAACAGTACAATCATCATAAAATGTGTTGTTATCATATGGCAGTGATTAGCATGAATTCTTCCTGTTATGGTGCCAGTAAAGTTTTACAAGGAAAATCACGTGCACGGTGGAGCACAGGTTCAGGACTTGTTTTTCCATTTATCAGTTAATGCATCAAACACACAGTGCACAATCTGCCTAGCTGTCAAATGGACTGTGGCAAGAACATTGCAAAACCTGATTTTTTTATTGGTTAGATAAGGAATACAGGGCTTTAAGTAAATGCCTGAATTATTCTTTTGTTGTATACTTTAGACGATGTCAAGAATTTCTAAACAAAGGATGTATGTTTGTACGTCTGCATATTTCATTAATGTTGATCATATAACTGTCAGTAACTCTGTCTTGAACTCATCATAGTCCTGAACAACAATGACCTGAAGATTGCAGGATGTGACATGATGGACATGTTGGGTAAGCTGGGCATGCAGGACTCTCCAACCAGGTAACAGTTTACCTTGGTAAAATGCACTGATTCATATATATTGAAAAAGCTTGTTTCATGTTTATTTATGTAATTTTATGTAATTCTTTTTTCCAACAGTCATGATTTTTCAGGCTACAATGGAATGACAGTGTTTAGAAACAGTTATCAGAGTGTTTGGGATAAGTTTGAGGCTCACATCACAACAGAAAGAGATGTTTTCCTCAATGAATCGTTCCCCTCTGGCTTCAGTTGGGCCACCTCCAGTGAGTCCTTCAAGGTTGAAGGTGGCTGGTCAGAGGGTGGGAAGGGAGAGACCATTTGGGACCGTTTTGGTCATGAAAACAAGGTTTTTGATAATCAGACAGCTGATCTAGCTTGTGACAGTTACCACAAGGTGGATTACGATGTCTATCTGCTGCGAGGTCTTCATGTCAACACCTACCAGTTTTCCATCTCCTGGGCCCGTATTTTCCCCTCGGGCCACAGGGGCAGCCAATCAGAGAGGGGGGCTGTCTACTACGACAAGCTGATCAATGCTCTCATTGAGTCGGGCATACAACCTGTTGTCACTCTCTATCACTGGGATCTACCACAGACACTCCAGGACCATGGTGGATGGACCAACACTTCCATCATTGAAGCCTTCAAGGACTATGCAGACTTCTGCTTCTCCAGATTTGGAGATAGGGTCAAAACCTGGAACACATTCAGTAGCCCCTGGGTGGTGAGCCATGCTGGGTATGGAACTGGTGAGCATCCCCCTGGTGTAAAGGACTATGTGGTTGCCTCCTATCAGGTGAGGGCAATATTTTTACTATACTGTGAATACATGCTGATACACTGTCATTCTGATACATTTAGCTTAACTTTTATCTTGCCTCTACAGGTCACTCACAATATGCTCAAGTCCCATGCTGAGGCCTGGCACGTCTACAATAACAAGTACAGGACAAAGCAAGGGGGAAAAGTGGGCATTGCATTAAATTCTGACTGGGCTGAGCCCATGGACCCCTCCAGACCTGAAGATAAAGCAGCTGCAGATCGCTACCTGCAGTTCATGCTGGGCTGGTTTGCACATCCCATATTTGTAGATGGAGATTATCCTGCAACACTAAAGACTCAGATTGAACAGAAAAAGAACAAGTGTCCCCACTCTGAGCCTGCCATCCTCCCTGTTTTCACTGCTGAAGAGAGCCAGAGGATACATGGAACAGCTGACTTCTTTGGATTAAACCACTATACCTCCCGGTTAATCAACAACAGTGATGGTGGTTGTACCCCTGGTCCTCAGGGGGTGGGTGACTTCCAGGCCCATGTGGACCCCTCATGGTCCTCTACAGCTTCTGACTGGATCTATTCTACACCTTGGGGACTGAGAAGGCTTCTAAACTACATTTCCACAGAGTACTTGAATGTTACCAAAGTGCCTATTTATATAACTGGGAATGGTATGCCGACAGAGTACAGTGGAGACACTCTCAATGACAAAAGTAGAATAGAGTACATGAGGAGTTATATCAATGAGGCACTGAAAGGTTAGTGTCTAGAATTTCTCTGATAAGAAACCACCTTTTCTATGTTGAAATAATTTAATATGTAATGTTGTGTTTTGGTTTTCTATTTTGTAGCAATATTGTTAGACGGAGTGGATGTTCAGCGATTCACAGTGCAGTCACTAATGGATGGATTTGAGGGGAAACAAGGCTACAGTGAAAGATTTGGTCTTCACCATGTCAACTTTGAAGATGCTGACAGGCCAAGAACCCCAAAGCAATCTGCATATTTCTACTCTCAGGTTATCCAGCAAAATGGCTTTCGATCACGCAAAGGTGATGTTTTTAAAGGGGTAGAGATGCAACTTAGCCACCGTTCAACTGCTTTACCACCCTCAGAGGTTCCGTCTAAATCAAAGATTGTCTGGGAGAAATTCTCTCACCAGTCGAAATTCCAAAGAAAAATCTACCACTACGGCACTTTCCCACAAGGCTTCAGCTGGGGAGTATCATCTTCAGCTTACCAGATTGAAGGTGGCTGGAATGCTGATGGGAAAGGGCTTAGCATCTGGGATACATTCACCAATAAACCTGGCAGTATCCCTGCTAATGCCAATGGAAAAGTGGCCTGTGACAGCTACCACAGACTTGAAGAGGACCTCTACATGCTGCGAGCTCTGAGGGTGAAGTCGTACAGATTCTCTTTGTCCTGGTCCAGGATCTTTCCTGATGGTCAGCGTACTTCCCTGAACCAGAAAGGAGTTGACTATTACAACAGACTCATTGATGGCCTGTTGGTGTACAACATTACCCCTATGGTGACACTCTACCACTGGGACCTCCCCAAGGCTTTGCAAAACCTTGGTGGCTGGGACAATGTAGGCATGATTGACATTTTTAATGACTTTTGTGACTTCTGCTTTGCCACCTTTGGAGACAGAGTGAAATTTTGGATGACCTTCAACCAGCCTCACACGATTGCATGGTCGGGATATGGACTTGGACAGATTCCACCAAATGTTAAGAAGCCAGGAACTGCACCGTACAAAGTGGCACACAACCTGATAAAAGCACATGCCAAAGCCTACCACACATATGATGATAAGTATCGCAAATCCCAAGGTGGTCTGGTATCCATCGCCCTCAATGCTGACTGGATTGAACCTAAAGATGCCAATGTAGCCCGTGAAGTGTTGGCTGCTGATCGCGCTCTACAGTTCCAACTGGGTTGGTTTGCACACCCCATTTTCAAGAACGGTGACTATCCAGATGCAATGAAGTGGCAAGTTGGAAACAAGAGTGAACTCCAAGATCTTTCAGAGTCAAGACTACCTTCCTTTACCAAAGAAGAAAAGAGCTACATCAAGGGGACTGCTGACATGTTCTGTGTAAATCATTACACTACAAAGATTGCACGCCATGCTACATTGAGGCTTACCCCTAAGTCATATGAATATGATCAGGATTTGTCAGAAGCAGAGGAAGACGATTCACCAACTACTGCCATCAAAAACCAGAGAGCTGCAGCATGGGGCTTGAGAAGACTCCTCAACTGGGTCAAGGAGGAGTATGGAAATCCAGAGATTTACATTACTGAGAATGGAGTAGCTACAGAATCAAAGACAACTTGGGATGATTCTGCCAGAGTGTTTTATTATAAGACCTACATTGATGAGGCTCTCAAAGGTGCATTGACATAAATACATTTCTTAGGATGAACATTAATGATTGTCATAACATTTGATTTTTAGTCTTGATCATCTATTTTTTGTGTGATATGTTTTAATAGCGTCTAACCTTGATGGCGTGAACGTGAAAGGATACATAGCAACATCTCTCATGGATTCCTTTGAGTGGCTTAACGGGTACAAAGTTGGATTTGGGTTACACCATGTAGACTTTACTAACCCAAAGCGGCCGAGAACACCCAAGTACTCAGCTCATTTCTACCACCAAGTCATAAAAGACAATGGTTTCCCTACACCAGATGATGAGAAGCAACTTTATGGACATTTCCGTAAAGATTTCATTTGGAGTACTGCAACAGCATCATACCAGGTGACTGTTTAGAGATAAGCTGACAGAGGTGTATCACTAATCTTTAGAAAAGCCAAATTAATTATATTTTGTCTATACTTTCTGTTTAACTCTCAGAATCAAAATAACACATTATTATTTTCACCAAAATGCCTAAAATTAATTTTTAAGGGTTTACTTACATCTATGCTAGATAAGGAAATTACATAATATTCCTTACTTGGTTTTGTCTACTAAAGTCTCTATTTTACATTCACTTTTTCCAGATTGAAGGGGGATGGAGAGCAGATGGAAAAGGTCTCAGCATCTGGGACAAGTTTGCTCACACTCCTCTGCGAGTGTTTAACGATGACAATGGGGACATAGCCTGTGACAGCTACAACAAGGTAGAAGAGGATGTAGCTATATTAAAGCAACTTAAGGTGACCCATTATCGTTTCTCCATATCCTGGCCGAGGGTTCTTCCTGATGGCACCACCAAGCACATCAATGAGGCTGGACTGAACTACTACCACAGACTGGTGGATGCACTGCTTGCTGCAAACATCCAACCTCATGTATGTGTAACTCTTACTAGTGTCTCAAAAAAAATTGCAATGAAAAGTTGGTAAATTTGGTAGACAGTAAGCCTGAACCGCTTTTCCTTTTCTTTCAGATCACTCTTTACCACTGGGACCTCCCACAAGCTCTGCAGGAAATTGGGGGCTGGGAGAATGAGACTATTATTGTCAAATTCAGGGATTATGCTGACTTCATCTTTAGCCGTCTTGGCCACAAAGTGAAATTTTGGATCACCATTAATGAGCCATACAATGTAGCCAATGTAGGCCATGGCTATGGAGCAGCTGCCCCAGGTATGTTTTATGTAATGCTTTGTATCTTCAAGCAAAATATGCTAGGTTGTTGTGTTTGGTATGAAAATCAGGTTTAAAAGCAGGAAAAAAGTGTTGCACACTTAGCTCCATACGTATTTCTCTTTTAGTTGGATGACATTTCAGCCCTCAGGCTTTCTTCATGATGAACAATCAAAATCAGGTTTAAAAATGTTATTAAAAATGTATTGCACTGTTATTTATTGTCTAGTTTGTTGTTCTATAAATGTTCTATAAATTATTAGCTCATAAAAGAAATTAAACTTGCAACTGAGGAAGAGATAGAAATCTGTCTCGAAGCAGTGAGTGGAAACAGTCTGTTTCCTGTAAATCTATCTTTAATCTTGACCTTTCTGAACCACAATGCCAAAAAAACATGAAGCTAAAAAAAACAGCAAATGGGTTGTAATGTCTTTTAATTATGCCCAGTCACTAAATTACTCCTCATGTACCCAGGGATCAGTTTCCGACCAGGCACTCTGCCCTACATTGTGGGTCACAACCTGATAAAAGCTCACGCTGAGGCCTGGCACCTCTACAATGATAAGTATCGGGCCAAACAGAAGGGAATTATCTCCATCACCATCAACTCTGACTGGTCAGAACCCAGAAATCCCTACAAACAGGAGGACATTGATGCTGCAAGACGTGTGGTGCAGGTACTTAATAAAAAACTTATAAAAAATAATAATAAATATAAAAATAAAAAAAATTCCTTTCAAAAAGTTCACATTTTATTGGCAACTGCTGGAGTTAAGGTCTCTAATAGCTTTTGTGTGTCTCTTTGTGCAGTTCTACATTGGCTGGTTTGCCCATCCCATATTCAATGGAGACTACAACAATATGATGAAGACAATTGTCCGAGAGCGAAGTTTAGCTGCTGGTCTGCCAAAATCTCGGTATGACAAAAGCTAAGATAAAAGCCTGAAAGGGAAATAATGGAAATAGAAATATGTGACATTATGACTTAAGTATCAGTAAGTTTTTACTGTGTAGTTGCTTTTAAAACAAATTAGGAAGTTTGCATAATTATAAATATGTATTTTTATTTTTGTATTTGGCAAACCAGTAGAGCTTTGCAGTTTACATTTAACAGGTAAATTCAATAATTTCACTTCAATCTCTCCAGGCTGCCTGTATTCACTCCTGATGAGATAAATAGGATTAAGGGTACCTATGATTACTTTGGGTTCAACCATTACACCACGGTCCTGGCCTTTCCTGTGGAGTACGGAAACCTTCAGCACTATGATGCCGATAGGTAAGGATGTTCTAACTTACCTACTGTAACCAAGTGGGAGAAGCAAGCCATATGTACTCCCCAAAAAGAAAACAAATCATCTCCTTAATTTTTGATTTTATAGCCCTTTACATAGTCAAATTTATTTAGCACATGCACATATTCATATCTGTACTAGCTGAAAATAAATCTCCTGTTTTAATGTGTGCTACATTTGAACCTTTATATCTGTGAAATAAAGCTATTTAACTGATTTGATCTTTTCAGGGGTGCAGGAACCATTGCTGATCGCACTTGGCTGGATTCAGGTTCATCCTGGCTGAAGGTCTCACCGTTTGGATTCAGGAAAATATTAAACTTCATTAAGGAGGAGTATGGAGACCCACCAATTATCATCACTGAGAATGGCATGTCGGAGCGGGGGCCTATTGATCTTAATGACATCCACAGGAGCTACTACTATGAAAAATACATTAACCAGGCGCTGAAAGGTATTAAGCCCCAACAACTTTCATGGAATATTTTTGAAGGACTAGGACCTGCAAAAGTAGACAATTCCCCAAAATCATGACAATAATCTTAATAGAGACAACTCATCGGATCACAAAATATTAGTCCACTTATTCTGCATGAGGAAATGCATGAAATGAATTTGATAATCTCTAAGATACTGGATTTTTAGACCACAAAACAAGAATGTGGTTGGCATTTGATGAATTGTTAATTCCTAAATGTATTAATTTCTTCTTTGCAGCTTACCTGCTAGATGGTGTGGATATTCGTGGTTACACGGCTTGGTCCCTGATGGACAACCTGGAGTGGGCTACTGGGTTTTCAGAGAGATTTGGCCTTTTCTATGTCAACCGCTCAGACCCTAAACTTCCTCGAGTGGCCAAGAACTCTGTTGCCCTCTACTCCACCATCATCAACTGCAACGGATTCCCAGACCCCGCCTCCGGACCCCATGAGTGTTTAAACCCTGAGCCTGAAGGTAAATTGATGCAGACTTGCTCAGATATTTGGTCTGACTGATGAAAGTGAGGAAACTATAAACTATACAGTGTACAGTACCTGAGGTGTATTGTGATGTACAAACCCATACAGCAATTGCACCTGCAGTAACTTCACTTTTGTCAAGGCTTAGAGGACTACTGCAACGTTTAAGAGCTAGAGGAGAAGATGAATACTACTCATATGTTTCAATTAGATATGGAGGTGGAGCCAGCTAGCTAAGCTTAGCATAAAGACTGAAAGTAAGGGGGGAAACAGCTAGCCTGGCTCTATACAAAGGTGAAAAAAATCTCCACTTGCACCTTTAATGCTTAACACGTCTCATTTAATCTCTACAAAAACCCAAGTAAAAAAAAACAAGTTGCGGTTTTACAGGCGTTATGTGCTGCACTCTTCCATTGAATCACACATCGAATCACACAATCAGTGATACGAAGGTGTGAAAACACATATGATTCAGTATTGTGGTTACTGTAAGTAATCTTTTCTCACAGATCTGTAACTTTGATTTCTTCTCTGCAGGAACAAGTGCACCAACCACATCTGCTCCCTCTGACAACACTGTGAGCTTCCTCGGTATGACTCTCTCTACCACTGATGCTGAGACTGGGCTTTATACTACATTTGCTCTACTGATTGTTGCGATGTTTGGCGCCATTTGTTCATCCTGTTGTTTCTTAAAGGCAAAAAGAAGTTCTAAGAAAAAACAGCATGTAGAATCTATAAACATGGAGAAAAAATTCTAATTGCAACAAACATACAGAGTTTTAATAGAAGTCCAATATACATCAACCTGCATCAGTAAATGTCTGAGCAGCATCTTAATGTAAACATTTAATCAAATTACTGCATGTTAATAAAGTATAAGTATTTTAAGACATTCATTGCAGGCTGTAAAAATTCTTTAAAATACTTGTCCATCAGCATGATTCAACAGATATCTTTTTTTTTTCTTTCATGCAATATGTTACTGCTGTTGTCAAGTATCAGTTTATGATTTTAAAAATGTGTCTGATATACTAGTAAAAACTGATCCCTTGTAACTGTACCACACACTGTAAACTATGAGGAATCCCAAAAGTGTCTTGTATTCTTATGTCTTCTTGTATTCAGAAAGTTCAGAGTGATGAGTTCATCCACCAGTGCACAGCTGTAAAAGACTGTTAAGTCATGTGTGAATTAAAATACACGTATTTTCTAGTTACAGCAGCAAGCCTGCACTCAAACCTGTGAGATAACCTTCCATTGTGATCAAGCCAAATGTTCAACTTAATGCTACCAGTAACTGGTGGATTACAAATTTACCACAGCCAATAAATATGGTTGATTCTTTAGACTCCTTGACTGTGCAGCCTCTCTGTGAGACCATTAAGCAGCAGAAAAAAATACAACCACTGCTTCCTCAGGAAGGACAGGCTTTTAAAGGGGACGTATCATGCACATTTACAGGCTCTACTGGAATATCTTCGCATAATTTACGGTTCAAGAAATCCCTTATTTGTCTTATACTGATCCTTTATTGCATCAACTCAGTCCGGCCTCTGTTTGAAACAGGCCTCTCGGCAGACTTCAACCAGCTCCGGAGGCTACATAAAAAAAAACAGAAGTAGTAGGATTTCACTCTTTTTGTTGTTTACTCCAAATGGCTACTTGTCAAATATATCTGTACATGTTTAAGCCTGAATCTGATCCGAAATATGAGAGTGGACAAAGCAAACAACCCATAGAGCAACCTTATCAACAAAGACTACAGAACGGACAACCATTTGTGGACATGTGCAAACAATCTGATGTCATCACGAAGATGTAGAGCTAACATTACAATCAGAGTATTCATAGTAGGCTGAAGCCCTGGCTTTTGACTTACAGGGAGCATTTTTACATACATTCACGTCAAGTTTTTTGAACTTTGACCATGTTTAACAAAGACATTTGACATCATAAGAGTATAACAAATGACAGAAAATCACAAAAAGAATGATAAGTCCCCTTTAAGATAAAAGGGGTCAATTATAGACAATGGTATGTAGAGGAAAATAGTACATAATCACACATTACTATGGAAATATTGAAACAGTTTGTAATAGTTTTGATCTCATTGAAGAAATCAGTGTAGGGTGCAAACTGTAGACCAGCATTGTAGATCATTGTAAACCATCTAAACCATCATTCATGTGAGGTGGTATTGTTATGACCATTGTACATCATAGATGATGTAGCACATTCAATCTATTGTATGTGCTACATTCAATAGATGGATGGAGTGATTAACTGACAATGAACCAAACTAGTTATCTTGAGTTTTAACTTAATTTCTGTGAGGTCATCATGTATTGATGTTTGATGAAAACATATAAAACATTCAAAATGTTTTTCTGTGCCTAATAACTTACCAGGTAATATATTTCGTTTGTTTTTAAATGCACAGAGATATGAAAAATAACAGCACTTAACACAAAAAATGTTCAGAGTTTATGACACCGTCAGATAGTTTTGTTAGATACTGTCTGATAAACTTCATCTGCAGTTACATTGTGAAATAAAAGATATTGCACCATACATGAAATACTGGACTGTGACTTGCAGAAGTCAGACATCTGTTTTGTTACACAATAATGTCACGTTTTTGTTATTACAAATCATCGGTTGGGTGTTCTGATCGTCAGCATGTTAAAGAGTCAACTTTTTAGTGCAAGTTTTGGGGCTGCAGCTCTGTTATTAGTTTGGCTGTGGTTTAAAGTTTCCCTCCACTCAAAAATGTGTTTTTCTTCTTGTTCCTTCAGTCGGATGTTTGAGCTTCACTGTGCAGAATGACGTATGTGCAGAGACACTAGACAGCTGTTTTCACATTAATCTGCTGAAAGTGAAAAGTTTCTCTGTTCTCACCGGAAATCTGCGTGAAAAGGTTGTACATATGAGCATGACTTGTGACATCAAAGCCAGCCACAAGTACGCAAGCGTGATGTGGAAACTTGAAACCTCCAGTGTAAATACACACTGAGTAGTAAACATCTGTAAATTCTGTATTTTTCGATTAGGAAGAAGGAATAGATGTCATTTTAAGGAGGGGGTCATTAAGGTTTAAGATGGATTTAAACTCTCTTAAATCTCATTTCTGTGTCCTCAGAAGTTATGGTTTGAATTGAACCTTTGGTTCATGGCCTTGATGACAGGAGTGGTGTTCTGTAAAATTGCCACTAGAGGTCACTGCAGGTTAAAGTTGAACATGCTGAGACTCAGAACTCTGAACATTTTTATGTTTTACTACATGTGACCCCATGAAGGCCAAACTAATGCAATGTAATGTTGCATTATTAAGGTGTAACATGTGCTTTAATTTAATTTTGATGCCAAAAACAGGGTTACTGATTATCTGACAAACTGGAGAAGTCTGTTCAAAGCAACCATGAACTTACACAAAGGACACACAGTACAAGTCTGTCAGCAATGAAGGCCTGTAAGTGAATTGTTCAGTCAGCTGAGGATGCAATTTGCATAAAACCAGACAAAGGGTAAAAATATATTTATTTATATGTATTTTGTATATGATTGATATTTAGTGTTTTACTGTAGGGGGCACATATTACATTTGTATATAAGTATAAACTGGGGCTTGTGATAATCAAAGTGCAACTAGACTATGAATTATAATCAGTCAGTTCTTTCCTTAGCTGTCTGTGAACTGGTTGGCTGACCTGGAAAATCAGCAATCTGAAAGCTTGCTTGGTTACAACTATCCAAGGAAAAATAAGGTTGAATGAAGAAAAAGCATTATGAGGCATTTTCTGAATCACTTGTGTTGGATGGATCTTATATGGTAGCTTCATCATACTTCAGGTTGAAGTGAAATTAGGCAATTGAAACTGTGCTTGTTGTGACTGATTTGGGTTGAATTTAGCATGCAGCTGTGTTTTAAACATTTTAAACTACTAGTTTACCTGAAAAAGGTTTCAACACACAGCTAAGCTCCGATTTTAAGTGTCACCGCAGCAGCTCCTTATATGTTAAAAATCTAAATGTATTCTCCAAATACAAGCTTAATTACATTTGTCGCTGGCTGACTTTTCCCACAAGGCGTTGTTGCATATAAGGGTATCCTTTTACAAATTGATCAACAGAAACTTCATTCAATCGAGTGATGAAAGCAGACTGAAACCACTTGAAAAACTGGCATTTGTTGAAAAAAATTTATTTTAAAAACTAACCACAAAGTACTATCAATACAAAAAGTATAAAAAGTACAAAAAGCATTGCTCAAAAATAACTTGAGATGACAGTATTTGAGTTGGCACTGTGGGTATGATTCAGAATACAAAAGACGGCATCTTAGTAGAGCGCATTCAAGGCATTTGAATTCACATTGAAATGATTACATGGTTTACAACCCTCATTCAGACTCTGGAGCCGCAATAACGCCAATCCAGAAATCAGCACTTTAAAGACATCGAACATGACATACAGTATTATCCCTTATTTAACCAACAGATACAAATAAATCTGGATCTGAACCGACTGAGAAAGAAACATTTGTTGCTCAAGGCCAATGTGTACCTAATAAAATAAGCTGCAAGTTATAGAGTATAAAGAAAGAGCACATTTTTAAAGTGAAACTGCACTTGAACTCATATTGTACCAAACCATTGTCAGAATGCAGCAGTCCATGGATTAAATCAGACTTCAGGGAGCTAAGACAGCAGTGAATGTTGTTTTTAGAAAAGAAAATAAGAGAAAATAAGTTTGCCACAGTGACAAGAGCCTCTTTTCAATACCACAATACTCAAAATGAATAAAATAAAGAACAGTATCAAATACAAGTTTGAACAATACAAGACAATATCAAGAGATACATGTTTTTCAAGCATTACCCAGGTTTGTTTATTCCTTTGGACAAAGGCACCCCAAGTGTGTTCCAGTTTCCATACCTGGCACCAGACTAGAGAATGTTGACTGGTGCAGTGCCAACATTAAAAAAAAAAATAAAATAAAAATAAGTGACACACTTGAAAGAAACCTTTGTATGAAAATTAACAACTCAAAGTCTTCATCAGTATGACAATTACTCCAGTACCTTTCTTTTAAGAGTGGTGCCTTGTCCATTAACCTTTTTGTTTGCATCTACAAGCACTCACTCACTGATTCACTTACTCACAAAATACAAAATTCAACTCTTACAGTTTTAACATGTTTTTTTTTTTTTGCACTACGACTGGCTTGGCCAAAAAATGCCATAAAAATGGAGTTCCAGTTTCGGTCTAAGGCAAACTTGAGATGCATTCACTGTGAACTTCCAACGGAGGACAAACTCTTAAAAAACGACTAATAGTTCTAAGTCTCGTAATAAAAATATGAAAGAGAATAGCTGCCCTGAGGGAGAAGTACATGTTAACGGTTATTGTTGCACAGCGGTAGTTTGTAAGCACTTTGGATCTTCAGACAGGCTGGTGTCTCAAGTATTGCTGGGTTGAGACGACCGTTCTCCTCCTCCTTTGACTTTGATGTTCGACCACGGCTGGCCGTAACACTGAAAGGCTTGGGATGACTTCATCCACCTCAAGCAAGTTCATGACGTCACACACGTGCATACACACACTCCACTTGTTTGATTCCCTCATGTCCGCTCACTGCTCCTGATGTAAACTTTGATCTACAGTGTCAGCTGGACGGATGAGAACCTATGCACGGAGACCTGTGAACACAGAGATGGTGACTGTGTTAGAAAAAGGGAGAAATTATACTGCATTTCTTTCAAACTACAACCAAGGCTCAAACAAGTAAGTGATGACGTACAATGTTCTCAAACTGAAAATCTCTACTGCCTGAGGTGGAGGAAAGAAAAAGGTACCTTTCTCACATGTACTGCTCTGCTTCTCCTGGGCAAAGTTTAGTCTGTTCTGTTCCACTGCGGTGCCATTGGACTCTGGGCTGCTGCTGCGTGACGGGCTGCTCTCCTCATTCTGATAAGCCATATCCAGATGTTGCTGGGCCAGTTTTAGGTGTCTACGCAGCCTCTCCAGCTCTCGCGATGAAGCCTCGTCCCCGAACGACTCGCGGCCCGAGTCTCCCAGGTTATCCCTGAAGCCCATTTTTCCTGATGGGTCCTTCTTCAGAGCTGTGTGGTAGCCTGGAGGTGCAGACGGCTGGCGGCAGATGGAGGATCTCTGGCTGGCCAGAGCTGGGTGACGGGGGGTGGGCGGCCGAGGCCGTGGCGCGCAAAAGCAGTCACGAATACCGCTGTAGCCGAGGTGAAGGATCTCCAGCATGGTAAAGAGCAGACACAAAGCGCTGACGGCGTACATGATGAGCAGGAAGATTGTTTTCTCTGTGGGGCGTGAGACGAAGCAATCCACCGTGTGCGGGCAAGGAGAGCGTGTGCACACGTACGACGGTGCCACCTCCAGCCCATAAAGGATGTACTGTCCGAACAGGAACGACGCCTCAAAGATGGCACGTGACAGCAGCTGAAACACGTACACCTTCATGAGCCCGTCTCGCTTGATGCGACGGCGTCCGTCGTGCTTTTTGCTGGGCTTCTCCACAACGTCCTTTTCCTTATCTGGCTCGATCTCTTCCAGGATCATGGGGTCCTCCTCCCCGTTATCCTCCGCCTCCTCGTAGTCCCGGTTGGCGCCGCGGCTCACGATCGGCATCCGCTTTCTGTTCCGGGGCCGGTAGTCATCGTCCTCCATGCGGGCGATCTTATGCATGGCAAAGCCAAGGTACATAATAGTGGGGGTGGTGATCATAATCACCTGGAAGACCCAGAAGCGGATGTGTGACAGCGGCGCAAATGCGTCGTAGCACACATTCTCACAACCGGGTTGCTGTGTGTTGCACACAAATTTACTCTGTTCATCATAGTAGATTGACTCGCCCCCGACAGCCGTCAGCACGATGCGGAAGACGATGAGGAGGGTGAGCCAGATTTTGCCCACAAAGGTGGAGTGATTGGAAATCTCGTCCAACAGACGTGTGAGGAAGCTCCAGCTCATTTTGCCTCTTGAATAGTGGGGTACCTCTCAAATCTGCAAAGAAAAAGAAGAGACAAAAACTGAAATTAGCTGTCATTATTAATAAAAGAAAGTGGTCATTGAGTGTAACAGCAATATGTAGTAGTCATTGAAAACTTTGACGCAATAACTGACATAGTAGAGACACTTGGTCATAATCAAAGCGACAGTTAAGGCCAGAATTAAAGTTGAACTGTATGAAACATTTAAATAAAATAAAAATATAAGCTCTTTTTCCACTACAATCCTAAATAATTGTCTTATTACTTATGTAACTTATGTAATTTTGCTCCACCACATCTCAAAATACTTTGTCTTCTCAACTCCCCATGTTATTGCAATAATAGCCACCAGGTGGCTATGTCACTGTTACAAAGCTGAGATGTCCCAAACACTAACATCACTGCTATGACGCGGGCATGTTCAGGCAAGGATCTCTAGAAAAGGCCTCAGGCGATGTTATCATCAAATCATGCGACCAAAAGTTCAACTAAGACAGTAAGCAGGGAGCATGAGGCATATCACAATGAGAAAACGATAAGGTTATGAACTCTCTGATGAGAAATGTGACTAATCACCGTTCAAGGCCGTCTTTCCACTGTCCACTAAATGTAAAATACCACAACACCACCTCAAGATGTGTGCGATCAGTCTAATTACACTTGAACATTTTACACACACTGAATACAGATGTCACGTCCATTTTCTGGTACTCATTGTTTAATAATCTGACTGCCAAGACAGTAAAAGCTGACAATTAAAAAACACCAAAGAGGCAATGAAGAGCACTTGTGGTTTCACACCATCTGTGACCGACCTCGTAACAACCTCTGCTGAGTAATTATCCAAAGCTGTAAACTGTGCTACCAGGCTTGTGCCAAGTAGGTAAGCTACATCCAAGGGTGCTTACTGAAGCTAAGAAAACTCTACAGCTACCTATTTTATTACTTTCACAGCTTCAATTTACTGTTAGATTCACAAGGTGAATGCTACAACAGCACAGCAAACTACTTTCTTTCAGGCCTCAATTAATCTGTTAACCATTTGCTCTATAAAAAACATCAGATAACGGTGAAAGATGTCCATCATAATTTCTCAAAATTACATTTTCCAGCCTAAAGTGATGTCTTTCACTTTTTTTTTGACCAATTCACAGTCCAAACCCAAAGATTTTCAGTTTACTAAGATGAGGGAGTAAATATTCACATTTGAGAAGCTTGAACTGTCAACATTATCAATCATTTCAACACCAATCCAAATGTGTGAAATCATAAGCCATGGAATCTGCAGGTTTTACTTGCAGCCAAAAACCACTCAAACCTGCAGTGCGTAACCTTTACATATAAATGAACGTCAGTTACATTCAATCCCTTACCAAACAAGTTCACACAATGCTGATTAAGCCCATCAATGCCAGATAAATCTCTTTATTTCACAATATCGGCCTACACAGTTTTGAAATCTCCTGTCAGGCAGGACCTTCCTGCTCTGGCTGTTTGAATGCACATCCAGAGACTTCCGCCCCGCCAAGCCAGCTAACTTCTAGTTAGCTTTCTGCTAACTTGAACGGGGATAAAATAATTTAATCAAGTGGCTCCTCTAGACTTTCCAAATGTTATCAGACCAAATGGATCAAATTCTCATAGTGAAAAGAGTAATTTTTCAGGGGTTATGTGTCACTCAAAATAATTTGCAACAGTAGCGACAGAGTAGGCTACAGAGGAGCCAATGATGTAAGCACATTTTAACAGTGTTTTTGTAATTACTCTCACTGCCAGAAGGGGGAGACAAATGTCCCGCACTCCGACTTTAAGCAGATTTGACTAATTATTCGCCGATAGGTGAACTGAGTAAATCATCTGTTTCTTTTAAACACTGTGCTTCACATATTTTCTTTAAGCAGTATGGTAGTAAATTCACTAGTATGCACATGATACCTAAAACCTAAAGTAACAAAGCTTTATCCAAAACACTCTCCTGACAGAGAAAGCTTCAAGCTTTACAGAAAAAAAACTATGCATCTACTCAAACAGAAATCTGATATTTCACTATTTTTATTATAGCAAATGTGTGATGACTAAATCACTGATTAGATCATCAAATGTCAATGACACACAGAGAACCAGAGGTCAAGGAACTTCTATTATATCACACCAATAAAAACATGTTGACTTTAACAGGTTTCATTTACAGTTCTAATGCATTAGACCAAATCCAAAATAAAACCAACATGTGAATGAGGAACAGTTGATCAGATTGTGTGCGTCCCTAATCTGTAAAAATAACCTGTTCACAAGTTGATGTTTTTATACAAAGAATGTAGGAAGTGAAAAATTGAAGGAAAAAAAAAAGCCAAATCAAATAAAGGGAAAATGACAAATGATCCTTTAACAAACTACCACTGAAAGGCCTTTAAAAGATGAAGCACCACCCCAAAATGCCCCAGCAGAGCTCCTTAACAAGAACGGTTTGTATTGTGCAATTCACAGGTATGAAAGGGAGTACTGTATGAACATGACATTTATAACATTATGTTTGGAGGGAACTATCCCTTGGTAAATAAAGGGTTACAATGAAGCACATATGTTTACAATAAGTTGCAGAAGCTCAGGCCCTCAGAACAAATCAGCTGTTGAACGGACAGTTTCACGATTGACATCAGATTCTTTGAGGTTTACGTTGACTAAGAGTTCACACTCGGCTTGTAATCTGCGTTTAAGAGTAAAACCACACACAGTGAGGTCAAGAGATTGTGAGATTGTGAGAGACATTATACTATCCTACTGATCGCATGTGCTGTCTTCGCAAGTTATGTCAGTATGCAGCGGAACCAATCTGTGCACATGCCTTTGCACAAATGTTCCCTTCATACTACTTCGCCATTTTCATTCACTCTATCTTGTTTAACCATTTACTGCTCACAGTGGCTGCCGCTGTCATCGCCCTTTTTTTCTGTGGCTTTTTCTGCAGCGCTGCCTGTACGCAGCTGCATCCTGCATACAATCAGATACACCTGAATGACAGTACGACGACCTCACTGCCAGGTTTCCAGATCAAGATATCTGACAACGCTTTCCTCGGGGAGGGACGCAGTTTCATGCTGAAACCACATGCAGAGACACGTTTAGCACCAACTGATTGTATACAGAGATGCAAGAATTACTCAACAGCACAAAATTAATCACCATCTGCTTTTGCCAAATGTGATGATTAAGCTTTTATGTGTCATACATGATTTACTATCTTTGGATTCTGGGTTGCAGAAAGAACAAAATATTTAGAAGCATCATCTTCAACTCTAAGAAATAACAATGTGCATTTTTCTCCGTTTCTGACATTTTATAGACAAAATGGTTAAGAGAAATGAGGAAATGATCAGCATATTAATCGATCATGAAAATAGATATGAGGTTGAGTCATTTTTAAAGAAAAAAATAATGTCCAAATTCTGTGATTCCAGCTTCTCAAATGTGAATATTTTCTGGTTTCTTTAGTCCTTTGTGATAGTAAACTTAACATCTTTGGGTTGTAGACTGTTGTGGACAAAACAGGACATTTGAGGACGTCACTCTTGGGCTTTTGGGAAACAATGATTGACATTTTTCACCATTTTCTAAACATGATTTATCGATTAAATCAAGAAATTAAATCGCTAATGAAAAGAATCGTTAGTCGCAGCCCTGAAAATACACTGCGAGCGATCATTTTATCTTATCAGTTACATTCCACCATCACAGTGGTCGTCTACTGTGTATCAGTCATCTAAAATGCTCTCCTTTCAGGCTACAGAGGACATGAGGAGTGGAGGTCAACAGCACACCCTGCTACTTGAAATGTAGGTTAAATGTCAGGAGTTGCCCAAAGCTGCTGTCAGAGCTGACGTCCCATGCCAAACTCAAAGCTGCAAATATGTAACTATTTTAGTTAAAAAGATTTTTTTTGTGTCATCTCCATGGTTGAGAATTGTTAGACATAAACTCGCTGACAACACGGTCCGGCCTGTGCTGCTATTCAGTGTCATTGCTCTTGGCGGCAACTTGCTACCTTTCTCGCTATCTGTACAAACAACGTCTGTTCAAACCTGAGTCGTCACATAGAAACCGCAACTTCTTTTTGTTGTTTTAACTTTTGTAATGGGTAATAATTAAACACCAGGATATGCATGTCTCTTGAGGGTAGCTTTCCATTAGTAAAATAGGTAGACAATGACGTGAGAAGATGTTACATCTAATAATTAGTACCTCTTCCTGCCATAGAGGGCAACAGTGTGTGGAAAGTTAAACAAGTCACCTTTAATATAACATAAATGGATCTCGTTCAGGTTATTTCATAAACTATAACCTCTTATACTAAAATAAATAAGCATTTTTGATAATGCATCGTCATATTTAGCTATTAAAAACCCATCTTTTGCATTTCTTTACTGCACTTTCTCCTCATTTATTGGCTGACATTTACACTAACACCTGCCAAGCCGATTTATCAGTCTAACTTTAGAGTAAACACACAAAACATGTTAAAAACTTAAATTTAGTAGACTTTCTTAAACGCTAATACCTTGAAGCTTGTGTTTTCCCCAAACAAGATGCTGGTATGTGACCAGTATTGATCAGATACACTAAAAGTTGCCTGTATCTAACATCTTTTCACTCTCTAAAAAAAAAAAAAACCACATCACATGTCAATTTCACATCCTTTTCATGTCCCGTCTACAGAGACAGCACAGGCATATCTATATGAAGCACTTCAAAGAAAAACA
Organism: Thunnus albacares; assembly: GCF_914725855.1. Classification (NCBI taxonomy): domain Eukaryota; kingdom Metazoa; phylum Chordata; class Actinopteri; order Scombriformes; family Scombridae; genus Thunnus; species Thunnus albacares. The sequence continues at coordinate 24,832,900 of NC_058116.1, forward strand.
GCCCGCTTCAAAGTAAGAAGCAAAGTAGTTTCAACAGTGTGAGTCCTGTGGAACAGAGAGGCTTTTGTGGCTCTCACATCTGGGAAGCTAGATATACAGGGGTGTCCCCCTCCTTCATCCCAGACCCCGAAAGCTGAGAGGCCCGAGCTGGGTTTGAGGAAGTGGCAAAAAAAAAAAAGAAGGAACCAGAAAACCGAGTAGTGACTTCCAGTGAGCTGAGTGGAGGTGGTGGGGATAAACTCATTCACCCTTCACATCACCAGGATACATGATGCCATAAAAACAATGTGGCTTGGTATTGTTGAAGCACCCTAATTAATTAAAAACACCACAATGTGAAATGGAAACATATCCAATTTGCATGGAGAAGAAGGGAAAAAAAAAAAATCCTCCTCGTGGCAAACGGGAGAAAACGTCACCGGGGTGTCCCACATGCTCCCACATACACATGTAGGTTAGGACGGGATTAATGCTAACACTGTTGTTCTTTTAATAAAAGGAAACGTGATGCAATTTAACACCTATTATCCAGAATGTGAGGATTTTGGATTGAGGCAACTTCGAGAGAGAAAAAAAAAAAAAAAAAAACATAATCCCTGCGCGGTCCCCCCCCATCACCAAATCCAGTCCACACACTCAAAATGTCCGTCAAAATGACCAAAATAATCAACATACCTGGTCAATTAGCACGTCTCGTGGTGCTATGACAACAAATTGTGCACCAAATGTGCCGTAAATCACCAATAACTCACATAATGCGGCCAATTTACGTGTTTCAATCAGCGCCAGCTTGTGCGCGTAAACTTGCGCTGGCGTTTTTAAGGATGATTTTTTCCTTCCCTGGTTTGGTTAGACTCTCTTTTAAATCACAGAAGCAGTTTTAGAAACAAGTCTTCCGGTGCAAACACAAAACTTGAAGCTCGTTAAAGCATCGCTGTTAGCAAGAAGCTAAAAAAAAAAAAAAAAAAAGCTGCGTGATGCTGGCGCGTCTCTGAGCCGCCACGCTTTGTTTGTCAAGTATTTACCTTGTGATATTAAGGTCCTCTGTTTCCCGACGGCTCCTCAAAGTTTCGAGAGCTTTTCCTTCCTTCTTCTCTTAATTAAAAGAAAGCTCTCCCGCTCTAATATCAAGCCATCCAGGAGCCTGCGTCCTTCTCCGGTTTATGTGTGTTGTACTGCGGGGTGAGGACAAAGAATATTCCCAAATCCCCCCTTTTCTCCTCCCCGTTTCAGCCGGGCACCCCACCCCCTGTCTGCGCAGAGTGGAGGAAAACGATCCACTGCCAGCATTCCTGATGCAATCCTTGCTTCGTCTTTCGGTCTAGCCTATAACTTCACCCTGGATTCAGAAGACTGAGAATAAGGCACAGTAACACAGTAAATCTAGGGAAGCGTGAGCAAATAATCAATATCTTTATGGTGTTAAAAAAAAAAAAACAGAGCTGTTGGGAATGTAAAGGCATGTACTTTGAATGCAGCTGCATTCAATCAATGCAAAGAATTTTAACTGCTATCAACAGAGCAAACATACATACAACTCCTTAAAGGATCAGTTCAATTTTTTTCAATTTTGTCAATTTTGCCCAAATGAACAGTGAAGCAGGTTTTTCTTAACACAATCATCCCTCCTGTTCATACTGGATGTTAGAAGATTCCTTCATAATGCACTTAAGTGATGGGGGACAAAATCTACAAGCCGTGTTTTGTGCAAAAATGTATTTAAAAGTTTATCTGAAGCTAATGTGAATCTTCAGCCGTCTAAATTAGTCAAGTCAAGTAGATATCTTACAAAGTCAGTCTTTTCAGTGAGAAAGTTCCTGTTTTTGTTACTACCTAACTAACTGGAAAAAAACACAAACGGAATTCCACTTGATATGACTGACTCAATCTGCTGAAGCGTCATACAAGCGTCAGATAAACATTTAACATTTACATTTAGACATTAACATTTAGACAAGCAGTTTTGCGCAAAACGACTGTGTCGAAACACTTTGAATCATTTACACTGAAAGTTTATTTGAAAGGGATCTTTTAATAGCCAGTATGAACAGGAGGAATGATTACAGTGAGCAAAACCTCCTTCAGTGTTTATGTGGGCACTTGACTGTTATTTTAAGACATACTTGAAATTTGTGAACCTATCCTTTAAGGGTGCTTCATGTTATAAAATGCAAATGTTTTTTCCACATCTGCCCGCATTTCTTAAAGCAGCATATGAAGATAACAGCAGTCACATACTGTATGCGGTCTGTTCTTGCAGCAGCCTTATCACCACCTTGGCGATGTGGAACAACATACGGCCTACTGATAGTGGGTGCCCTTCTTCCTGCTGTTGGGAAGTTGTTGCCATCATGAGGCCCCTTCCTCCGCCATGTCACACTTTCTTTTGCAAGGGCAGCACGTGCGTCTCCTCAGCCTTCCCCTCACTTTGCATCTCTTTGAACTATACACCCCACTTAACTGTGGCACTGTGTATCTTGCCAGAAGTGATCATTCTGCAGATGTTCATACACTCAATAAGGCTCATTACAAGACAAAGGAGAGTTTGCACTATTTTTATGCCAGGATTTATGTCCCCCATTAGGTCTTGAAGAGGTGTGGACTAGTGGTGGCATGAATCACAAAGTGAGTAGTCAGTTGCCTGAGCTCAGCACTATTCTGGAAAATAAAAAATGTGGCATCTACCATCTGAAGTATGGTGTTAGCCTTACTAAATCCAAGGGGAAATTTCCTTTAAGCAGTTGAATTTCCAGTAGGCTTACGCCGCAGTTTCCCCAGAGAAGTAAATGAGACATATGTGCGGTTACCCAGATTAAATATTACAAGCACCCAGTCAGCATAAACCTCCTGATTTTGTCACTCAAACTGAATGATCACATTGTTCTTCCAGGATCTCCTGAAATGTCGGTCTTCCCTGCTTACTCACATCTCCGAAACAGAAAACGCAGACAAAGCAGATCGGCTTCACATATTGCTCATTGTGAATGGGCTGCAAAAAGTTCGGGATCTGCTGTGTTTTGTCTCTTTTTTTTTTCTTTTTTTTTTAAATAACTGGCCGTAACGAGTGAGAAGCGCATAAAAAGCAGCAGTTATTGTTTAATATCTGCTGCAAACAGGAGGTCAGTGGAGGAATGCAATGCCCTTCCCCCTTCTCAGAGAGCAGTGGAGTTCTATTGTGAACCACAAGCATGCTTTTATTCATAGGGTGTGATGTGGGGTGCCACAGTGCAAATGACAGAGACAGATAATCTGGAGAATGAGCGGCCCAGACTCATGGCTCCTTGAAACTATTGAATAACCACTGAACTGAGCCAGCTTGTTGCTAATGCAGGATAAATTGATGTGTTTGCATTAATATTGTACAGTTGCTCTTGATATTGACGCTTTCATGATGGGATTTAGAGCAGGCATGTTAATGATTAATCTATGAAGATGAAGAACAGTTTATCGTGATTGCACTGTTTGCTTCTAAACACACACAAGGGTTAAACACAAAGTTAGCTTGTCTATATTTGTAAAGGACTCCATTATTCCCATTGTTGATGTACTGTAATAGCCTCTAAAACCCTGCTGTTGACACTGCAGTCAAGTCCAAATAGTGTCATTTTCAGGGCATAAAGTGCCACATTTGAAGTGGGAAAGGTGCCATACATGTTGGGATGCATTTTAAAACAAATATATATCGAGTCCAGAAAGCTGGAGGGGTTAAAATTGCCCACACTATACGAAAACACTTGTATTTTTCTCCATCTTCCATCCATGCTAAACCGACATGTTTGACAACCAAAAGCAGATTAATCAAAAACGCCCTCCAAAGTAGATGAATTTAGCAATAAAGTGTTGCTGTGAAAACTGATCATTGTGTAAATACTTATGTATGATATGCAATCTTGCCAAAAGCTGCTCGCTCCAATGGTCTGTGATTACCCAACAGAGGAGATTAAGACACTTTTTTAATGTGGCACTTCAGTGTGGGCGTTAACGTTTTTAAAACATAAATAGCATTTTATGAATTTTCCACATTAGTGTAGTGATGACTGCTTTTACTCTATACTTCCTTATACTACTTAGGGCTTTTCCTGTTAGGTGTTTTACCACAAAAAATGCCTGGACTTGTTGTTGATCTGTTATGTTTCTCTTGCTTGCTAAATGACAGATTTATCTTAGTGTTGAGAGCTCTACAGACAATGATGTTGCAACATCTCTAAAGAGGTGAAAGGGCTTTGCTCAAGAGTTGCCCTCTTGTTTGCTTCAGAACCTGACCCACTGTGAATCATCCCCTTGTGATGTTTGCTTTCCTGCCAGTGACACGTTTGATGAAAGAGTCAGCCTGCAACTGGTTTTGAGCCTGAACGCTTGTGCAAGTTCAACAAGGAAAGCCATAATGTTCCCCCTCAGGCAGCTGTGGTCAGCTCTTTAGAAAGAAGACCATGAAACCAAAAAGAAAATAGCTCCAGGACTCAATGACAGTTGTGACCGTGCCTTCTCAGCAAAAAAAAATTTTTAATTAGAAATGATGCGTGTCCTCATCACCATGTTTCAAAGATACTGTGTTTCCTTTCTCTTTCTATTAACACCATCCTCACAGAACAGAGCATTTATGCATTTATGCACAAAATGTTTCAGTCAAATTGGGGTCTTTTAAGTTAGTAGAGTAAATGCTTGCTGCATACCGTTGCTGGTTGTACTGTTTTAACTTGCATTCTTGAGGCAGTCTCCTTGCCAACACACCCTGCAAAATGCACAAGAGTGCAACTCCTTTTATTAAATGGCATTAGCACAAGGATAACCTGGCAACCGTCCAACATGACTTTAGAAAAATGACCAGCCGTGTCTTCGCTGTGGGCCAGAATGGAATTCCTTTCTCTTGCAGCTCAGCTTTTTTTTTCTATTTCTTCACTCCTTGTGTCTATTTTTTTCCTTTAGCATCCCTCTCATCAACCATCCATACTTAAAATAAATGTGATCTTTTATTACAAAGGCAACATGAATGTTCAGGTAGCAGTTCTACTTGCACCTGTAAGGTTTTTTTTGGTAATTATTCACTAAACACATAGTAATTAAGTTAAGCAGTAAACCGAGCCTGAACATTATGATTCACAGTACAACAGGGAAGTTGAGTTTCCTGCCAGAAAAACTAATGCTTTCCATCTGTGTGTTGTTTAGGAGTCTGTGTATCCCAGATAGTGCCTAATAAGGTTCTGCCTCACATCAGAATAATTCGTATCAACTTAACCCCAAAATATAACAGATACACTGATAGAGAGAAGAGTTTTGGACAACACGATCTCACAAAGACTTATATAACGAACAATATGGGCTGTAAAATATGCTACAGGCCTATTTTGAAGCACTATATCACACCTCCTAAATACAGCAAAACAATAACCAGAGGTGTTGGTGCCATATGTGCCAAGGGAAGGCAATGCAATTACTATGGCCACAAATTGCTTTTGAAATGAGAAACTAACTTTGGGTGTCAGTAATTATAACCCTGGCAACATTTTTTTCTTTACCCGGATGTATGTTTTAAACACCATAAAGTCCTCAATGTATATTTTACACCTTTAACTAGAGAAGGGGATACATTGTTAAGTTTGAGGAGCTTCCTTTAAAAGCAAGATAAGATATTATATATTTTGAGTTTGTATCATATTTAATGAAGTGATTGCTGTCATGTAAAGTAAAAACGATGGCTCATTAATAAAGTTAGACTGCTATGTCTTTAAGTTGTAATTTTTGAAGTAGTGGCTCTGTGACTTTTTCGGTTTCATCCCTTTGAGTTAAGTGCATGAAAACTTTCCACTGTGCAGTCTTGTGGTTTACTGCCCCTTCTTTGCTGATTTACAGCTTCTCCCTTCCTTTTCCTGCCTATCACCCCGGTTTTGTGACAGTCTGCAGGGGAAACAGGGTGACTCGGCACTGGGTAAAAGGAGATGGGTGTGCTTAATTTGCATTGTCACCTTGTTTTGAATGGGGGAGGGGGACTGATGTGCCAAATAGTGAGGTTCCTGGTGAGGTTTTTTTGTATATCTATATATCTATGAGTCTTTCCATGGCTGTAGCATCTCGTCTGTAGCACCATATTTTGTTTCACTGTATGATAGTGGACAAATACTGTGTATTATCTTTGTGTGCAAATCCTGCTACGAAACCCCTTGTGTCCGTCATGCAGTCAACACCAGCACCCCTCAGTAGCATGGTCGGGTTACAGTTGGAACAGACTGCACGTGGGACACACAAAAGAAGCCCCAGTGCTTACTGGGAGGAGGGGTACACAGTTACCATGGAAACAGACAGCCCTACCCCCGGAGCAGATGGTGGTGGTGCGGGTATCGGGGGCTGGGTGCAGCGATGGCGGGATCCAGAGATGATTATCTGTCCTGGGTTTCCCTCCTGAAACAACAGATTCTGTGCAACGAATCTGTTGCACAGAATTAGTTCTAGTTTGTTAATGTAAGACACAAGCTTTGTTTTGTGGGTTAAAGGAAAATTTAAGTCCTCACTCGCATCAATTTGAAAGCATTAGAGGGTCTGCAGCCTCTTACCTGTGTTTTTAAGAACTGGTTTGTCAATCAAATTCTCTGATTTTGTTTTTTTTTTTAATTCTGCACTGAAATTGTCAGTTCTAACATTCCCCACTAGCACCAGTTTTAACTTAAAAGATACTTTCACAGTCTATGTTACTACTAACATCCCCATGTGTATATTGAAAAAAAAATTGATCACTTTAACCCTTCCTTTTGTCCATCTTAGCTGCGAAGTGAGATACTTTCTAATGAAACTCGTATGAGATATTGGAAAACATCAACAGTTCAGCTGAAGCTATTATAGCTAGCTAGCCAAATCAAGTTATTTTCTAGATTTACAACAATTTTAGGGCGAAATTCCCTCTTTGTGTACCCCAATATTTAGTGTCCGAACAATGGGTGGTGCAAAGGCCCTATTGTTATTCTAAGGATGATTATTATTATTATTACAATAATTATTTGCCGAACTCAGTTGCAAAAAACAACCTTCTTGGGCTGCTTGAACACTCATGAAAGTTGGCACACACGTTAGACATGGTCAGTGCTTGAAGTGGAAAACAATAAATGCCAGTACTAACCTTATTCACATGTTGGCGTGTGTATTGGCCAGTATCAGCAAATCATTAAGTAGAGGAGATTGCTTTAAATGTAATGCATTACAGTTGTAACATGCATGTTTTCTCTTGTTACATAAATCCCCATCATGACCTCATCGTGCCAGCATGTGGCAAGTGCAATACTAAACATCCCTCAGAAATATCAACAGGATTCATCCACTCTGCAGTAAATGGCGGATGGAAAACCGGTTTAGCACAAAATAAGTAAAAATTAAGATACAGAGGTATTTTTCAAATGTAAAGTTGTGTTTGTATGTCATGGAGCTAAAGTGGGCTAAAGCTTAAGAGCTAAAGCTAAAGACATCTAGACACCCATATAGTCATAGTGCCACCTACTGACAACAGGAAGTCAGCGTTATGTGGCAAACATCATCCAATGAAATTTACATGATGTAGTCTACACACGATATACAGCAACATGACGTATAATCAGTGGGTGTTCTCTAGCACCACTAGAGAGTTATCTCCTACATGCAATGTCCAATATTCATGAAAATGTATATCCATGTCAGTTATCTTCTGGTAAATGTATGGCTGCATTAATATTTCCCTCCTGTTGCCTACAGGCAAGAGAAAGTGAAGCCTAAATGACACATAGTTCATCAAATGTAAACACAATTCCAATAAGTCATCTCCAGCACTAGGTACTACACACAAAACAGCACTTCAACTGTGGCGGTGTGTACGAAGGAGCAGGGCCCAAACATCACTGCTTACAGCTTTGATATTATTGTATCATCTCTAACCCTGTACTCACAATGTTTTAAGAGAAAACATGAGCTTCAGTTTTCTCTCTGATAGGCCTATTTATACAGCCAGCATTACGTTACTTTTTTCCGGTAGCAAGGAAATGGTTAGCATATCCCCTGTGGTCCCGTCTCTTTACTTGGGTTTTCCCAATCTGTTCTTCAGGTGTTAGTCTTGCCTTTTCTCAATATGTCCAAAAACTTTTGAAAATGGAAAATCAAGTTAGCTGTCAAGCTAGTTATCACTAGCTAAATGTGTTTTAGCTAGGCTATGCTCCTTGTGTCGTTTCAGCTAGGCACCATACCAGACATCCAATCATTTTTTCAATGTACATACTGTGTGTGAGGACTGGATTAAGATCAGTGGTGGAAGAAACATTCAGATCCTTTAAGTATTAGTATTAGATAAGTATTAGCAGCAAAACGTAGTTAAAGTATTGCAGTAAAAGTAGTGGTTTGGTCCCTCTGACTGATATATTATTATATATGACATCATTAGATTGTTAATACTGAAGCATCAGTGTGTAAGCAGCATTTTACTGTTGTAGCTGCTGCAAGTGGAGCTAGTTTGAACTACTTGTGGTTCCCAACATAGGGTTGGGTCCCTCGAAAGAGTTACCAGATAAATCTGAGGGGTCGTGAGATGATTAATGGGAGAGGAAAGAAGAAAAAAAAGTTCCAACACACAAATGTTTTTAGTTTTGGACCTTTTCTCTAATTTTTGAATTTTGGTGAAATATTGGATCATTTGAACATTTATTGAAATGAAACCATGTGAGAAGTTTAGAGGGAAAAATCACTATTTGGTGGAGCTGTTAACAACTCACAGACATCTGAAATGTGACCCCGACTACACACTGCTTTTTGTAAGATGTCAAAAGCCAGAAAGGTTGGAAACCACTGGTTTTATCTTTAACAATGTGTTGTTTTTAAAAGCTTGTTGTATTATCCATTGTGTCAAATCTTCATCTGAAAAGTAACTAAAGCTGTCAAATAAATGTAGTGGAGTAGAAAGTACAATATTTCCCTCTGAAATGTAGTGGAGAGGAAGTATAAAGTAGCATCAAATGGAAATACTCAAGTAAAGTACAAGTGCCTCAAAACTGTACTTAAGTACAGTACTTGAGTAAATGTTCTTAGTTACTGCCCACCACAGATTAAGACTGAATGAAAAAGCCCAAGACTATACAGGGTTTAAGTCCAGATTCTTTTCACACAAGTTAAAAAGGAGCAAACATATTTGAGTCTGAAGAGCAATTATGCAGTCCTTTAAAAAGAAGAAAAAAGAAAACTTCAAGGCACAGGAAGTGTGGTTATTGAGGATGTCCCCTGTCCCACTGCCCGCTGCCTCTGCTGTTTGCAACACATCTATGGGAGGCAAACTCTCCCTCACATTGTCAGTCTCAGCTCCTCTATTTTAATGTGAAATGTTTTTGCTTTCATTTAAGAGATTACCGGTAAGTGTGTGAGGCATGTTTATACGTGATTCAGCAGCAGTTGAATTCATGAGAATCTGTTTCTAGCTTCCACATGTATGACTAATTTCATGGAAACATTATCTGAAGTACCTGAGGGGAAAAAAATTATGTTTCTGACACCAGCGATAACAAATTCAATGGAAGTATCGACTCCCAACCATTATCTCCATGGGCGCATGTGGATACTCCCACTTGACATTTAACTCTCCAGCCGTCCCACATCTGGTTTGGAGGATTTGCAACTTTGTACTCTGTCACCCAAGCTTGTTTCCCTCTTGCCTCCACTTCCAATGACACCCATGACACCTAAAAAACCCCAATCTCTATACAGATGATTCCCTGTCTTACAGAAGTTTCAGTTTACCAGCACTCATTTTAGGTTTAAGTGTCGAACAAATGCTAAAGTATAAAAGTAACTGCCCTCAATTCAGACCCTTCTGCCTTTTTGTTATCTGCAGACCGCCCTGTTGAGGTCAGCATGACTGTGCCAAACAGTCATAAATGCGTAAAAGACTTGGCAGCCATATTGCCAAGTCCTCGAGTGAAGTCAGACAGAGAGGAGTTATGGGCTGAGTAAAACTGCTAAGAGCACCATTGATTTAGCATGTACAGCTCCTCTCCTCTGGATGACAGGGAAATTAGATAATCTATCAAAGCAGGGGTCAGAGACTGCAGAGGAAAAGATGGTTTGTGTATTTGGAGTCATGAAAATACAAAGTGAAGGCTGAGCTTCAGTATAACCTTATTATAATTTGAATATAGATGTTTATTAGAAAATCTGAAAATCCGAAAACTAAGTTAAGTACCAAACTTTATTAATTCATTTTTTTCAAATCCACATGCAATTGAGGGAATGGCGAGAGGTACTAAGTTTCAAAACGATATTGATATGTTGTTACACTTGTGTGGGTAGCTCGTACTGTGGTTCTTATCCTGCACATGTGTTTATTCCATCTGGCCCTGCCCCCTCATGTCTGAGTGGTGATGTCATGAAATTAGAGGGTTTTGGGTCTCTCAACGTCCACACACACCACCACGCACTGGGTCACTTTTAGGGTATGTTTGTGTGTGAGGTGGACGAGACATATTACACATACTCTCCTCATGGTCAGAATCATTCTTCGATGGAAAACCATGACCTCAATTATGAGCCACAGATTAAGCATGACGGTTGTTACCAGGGAGAGATGACTTACTTACACAACATCTATCATCCACGTGGAAATAGTGTTGCCAGCTGTTGGGGGATATAAGTGGGGGCTGACTCCACATGTGCAGATTTGAATCCATGGGCTGGTCGGCTACAGTGTAACATTACAATAACAAACAAGGGTTTGAGGAAACTACACAGAAGATTCAAATTCAGGAGGGTGTAAGATTTGAATACTGAACGGGCTGTTAATTTTCACAGCAATTAGTACGGTTCTGGAAGAAATAGCTCCCCATTATCACCCCATTGTTCCTTCAGACATGGAAATAAGAGAGTAGCGCGTGAAGAGGAAATCCTAATTAAATGCAAACGAATCATCTCATTCAGAGATCTGATCAGTCAGACCACATTCGATGGTGGTCTGGGCCGCATATGGCCAAATTCTTTTAGCAGTGTGTGCATGAATGTGTCCTGGACCACACTGAAGGACCGCCTACTCAACTGACGTCCTCTGCACAGGCGGAAGTACATACTCATTCAGGCGCCAACAGCATCATATAAAAGTGCAAAACAGTAGGCAAAATGGATTCTCGTGCATGGAGTACACATGAAACACACTGTGATTTCCATTTGGGCCCAAGAGTTTTGATTTTGCCCCAAGATGACCCTGTGTCAAGGTCTTTGCAAACTTCCTCTTCTTCTTCTTTTAATTTCCGGCAGACTAGGCACAGGAAGTGCTTTGCTTCCTCTCATCAGTTAAAAATAATTTGGTCTTTGCAAACAGATATGATGTACGTGTTTCTTTGCATATAGAGCGGAGAAGTGAGATCCGATCACAAGTGGTCACTCGAGACATATGTGGAGATGCATTCTTATGCCAGGTGTGAACTGACGTACTTAGAGCTGTCCACTTGTGATTGGATCACCCAAGACGAATTACAGTTAAAACTGTATATCCAAGGACAATGTGACACTGACTTCTTGATGAGGATGGGAAATGTTTTGAGCTTTCTTTATGGCATGTATAGCTTGATGTGAGCCCACAGTGTAATCTTGACGTATGAATGGTCCTCAAGGAGAAGTCTGACTTTGCTCGTTAAACTCACCCTTTAGACATTTTATGGCCTGACTGGAGGAAATTGCCCACCAACAGATGAACAGTGCTGGACGCACTGATAGGCTAGGCTACCTTCTATGACAAAATAAAATCTTTCTTTTTCTTGTTGGATGAGAAGTTTGCAAATTCACTCCCCATCAGCTGCTCGAATTGGATTGAATCAAAGACACTCAAGACTTCCAGTGCCATGGGCAGTAGAACAACACATTACTCCATTACTGCCTGTGTTCAGTGCTTTGATAAAATTGTCAGCAAATTAAAATCACTAGAGACGACATGAGAGCAAACAAGGAAACTGTCCAAAAGAGATTTTTGTCATTAAGCAGTCAAAAACAGCTGAAATTGAGGGCGTTTTCAAACCTATAGTTTGTTTGCTCTGGTCTGAATCAGAAATATGAAGAAGGCAACATACTTCTAGCTAGTCCAGGTTGGACCTCAATGCATTTTCCGACTAGCTGCTAGCAACAGTTGATTTTGCTCATCGACATCCCAGCACACAAAGCAGACCTGGTTACATTTAGCAACTTGCAGAATACTACTTGTAGTTAGGTCAGATTGAGCTCAGATCACATTCCCACCTCAAACAAACTGCTCCAGAAATTGTTTGTGACCAGACTGAGACCACTTCCTCTAAAGGGTCTTAGTGCGGTTGTTTTGGTCCACACCCAAGTACGATAGCGATGTTCAGATCTGACCAAAAAAAATGTACCAAGGGGGAAAACAAACCAGAGTCTGATTAAACCGGACTAAATAACAAAGGTTTGCAAATGCCCCAGGTAAACCAAAGCAGAGTAACGTACATACTAAAATTAATAATTGCACTTAAGTACCTACATTTATCTGTTTGTATTTCTAGATTGAAACTTGTTCAGCCTGTTTCTGTTTGTCTTTCACATTAATTAAACTTTATTTACCTGCACTACAAAAACACCTGGGAAGTAAGAGGCAAAAAAAACTGTGGTGAGCATTTGAATGATATTAATTATATGATATATATATATATATACACTGTAACTACTGAAACCATCTTCCTATTACTCTGAAAATAATAAAGTGGAAGCAGTAATTCAGTCAGTTCAATTTAGTCCATTTCCACAATTTGGTGAATGTATTTTACTATAAGAAACCAGTACTGGTTTCACTTTTTACACACAGTGCACAATAAATAGTTCTTAAGACTGATGGATGACGAGGAAGAATTTTGTCACCACAAAAAGTATGTGCGTATAATTACTAATGTATGCCATTGCTTGTGGACCTCAGCATACAATGTACTCAGTCAATAAGTCACAGTGGACTTCCTGGTGACTAATGAAATTTCTCTGACTTGTCAGCATTTTAAAGAATGTGTGATTTTTGCGTGAAATTTCCTGTTTCATCACAACACTGTGCAACATATTGTTCTTGTTGCACAGGACACTGACAAAGGACACCTCAAGCTAGCATCATCACATTTTTCTCAATAAATAATTTTACAAGTTCAAGGCGGGAGAGAATTCAATAAGGTCAAAATGGGAAAACCTCGTCTGGACCATTAACAAGAGCACCTGCTCCTCCATGGCTTAGGGGTTAAGATGCAGATCAATAACATCAATTTCTCTGGTTCAAATCTGGCTGTGGACCTTTGTAGCATCACTCTCTCTCTCTCAGTTGTTTCCTGTTATCTCTCACTTATTACAATATAGTAAGGGCATAAAAGGTCGAAAAACTTACTTAAAAACACTTGAGTCTTTAGCTTTTCTATGTATGGTGTAACTTTTTTTATATGACTATTATATTTTATTGATTTTTCCTTTTATAGGTGACAACAACAAAGCAAAAACACATTCAAATCAACAATCGAAGTAAATGAAAAGGGAGAAAAATCCTTCATATTCTCATATATAGGACACACCAACACATATTCAGTATATACTTATATGCACATCCATATTTATACATATCATAAGATATCTTAAAGTGCAACTTTTAAAAGCTTCTGTTAAAAGCCAAGTGTAGATCAGAGTTCCTGTGAGTCTGAACTTCAAATACGATGAAGTTTACCTGGAGTGAACATTTTATCTAGAAGCATGTTGTGACAAAACAAGTTCAGAGAAAAAAAAGAAATTCGGCCAAAGAAGCTTCTTCTTTGTTACTGTGAATAATTTGATGCTATTTCCAATACATCTTGCCAATACTACATACAGTATGACAGGCATTTATTGGTTTATGTCTGTTGTAATCCATTAATTCAATGTATAGGAGTGTAAAAATTGTTTGTGGTCTGTTATTTGTTATCGATTAATGTAATGAAAGTTTAATATTGTTGAGTTGAACTGTGATCATGCCAGAAAAATTCTGAAATTTTCCATTCTTACGTCATTTCTGGTTATTTACCAAGGGTGGGTCTGGTGGTTTGGCACTCGGACCAAAGCATAACAGATGACTCTGCTGCTGAGCCAGTTCCACAAGTGTTCGCACTGTCTGAGGAACATGAGCAAACCTTGTTTCACAGCTGACTAAGACAGTAGGTCTGTCTATATATCTATCTATCTATCTAACTATCTAACTATCCATATGATGGTTTTTCACATGGGTCTAACAAGAAAAAGGGGAGGCCTTGTTTATAAAACCATAATAATAGATTTATAGTAACAGCTGTGTCCTCTTCCAAAAGAATTTATTAACTTTCCGCTTTTGTTTTTTTTTTTTTTGGTCAGTGTAACAGCAAAACAGCTGTAGGGGTTTAAGTGTAGGACCTCAGCCTATTCATCAATGAGCCAAGAAAGAAGTTTCTAGTTTTTTTCCCCAAGTTGAGTGAACTCCTTACACTATCATGATGTTTAGTTTTCACATTGCTAACACTACTCTTGTATTCTCCTCTGTGAAATATATGTATATGTCAACTTGGAAACATAATTCAATCATTAAGGGAAAGCTCATTATTATTATTATTTGATAAGTTATATGTTTCACATGTAAAATATTGGTCTGAAAAGTAGTAGCTGTGTACAGAAGGATCATACAAAGTGGAGCCTCGTCGTGTCCGATAATAATGAGCCTGAAGGTCCCGACTTACAAGTTTGAACCTCTGGCCATGTCCACGCCTCCTGGTATCGAGGCTGAAGCTGGTCTTGTAGGTGTTGAGTCCATGGCAGTCCAAGAGAGGACAGGAGACATCAGGGAATGGAACAAAGCTACTGCTGATTTTCATCAGCATAGGCAAAGATAGAGCCATTAGTCAGTTATGGCCATTTTCAACTCAACTCATTTTCAAACATATTTTAGTATTAGCTACCCTGATGACTAACAACATTATATCCATTGTGAATAAAATCATGTGAGCCAGTATTCTGGGGTGTTTTTCACCAAATATGCAGATTTATTGCCCCCAACTGATAGGCGGTCAACAGACAAATACCCTACATTCTTGGCTTCTTTGTCACTGTTGAGAAGGAACCACAGAATTCAGCTTAATCTTTTGACCCTCGCAAACACATGTTGCATTTTACATCCAAACTCATCAGTCTGCCACCTCTGTCAACTGTCAAAAAATCACAAATTGAAACTCTAAAAACAAGTCAAACTGATCACCTGAGCATTTACAAATGTATTTAATATCCATTAAACTGACATAACACACAGTGACAGTGTGAACTGTTTTACCTTCAAACAGGATCTTATTTCTCACCAGTTTCTGTGCAAATTTCATATTAAATTTCAGGGCTCTGGCCAGATTGCTAAATGCTAATAGCTAATTATGCATTCTGAGCTGACAGTGAGGTTTCCTTCTTGGGATACTGAACATTTTCCACTTTTACAATTCTTGCAGTTTATGGCACAACTTATGTTGAGCTCTCATTCATTCAGGGTTGTTTTGTACTACCTGCCTGTATGTGTATCTTCATATGTCATCATTGTCTATAGTGTGGACATATTGCCTTGTTTTAATGACAGGATGGCTTCAGTAATATAACAGACTGAACATGAACATATTTCACAATAGAGTGATGCAGTGATGGCATTCCCAGCTTCTTTGTCAGGTGATCAGATATGATCTTCACTGCCTTTGCAGCCCATATTTTGGTGCAGAAGTGATCATGCAGTTGCATTAAAAGGCTGTTACAAAGCAAGCTGTTTCTCATTTCTGGGGTGGGGAGCTTGCATGTATGCTTACACGTGCCCCTTCAAATGTGTGTGTGCATGTGCATGAGTGTGTGTGTGTATCAGAAAGAAAAAAACAGTGTTTATTGTCTCTTGTTTTGCAGTATTATTTGCTCACTACCTGAGTTAAAACTATTAGAGAAGGACAAAGATATGGGTGTTTTATGGAACAACTCTGATAGTATCACTCTGACAATGAAACACAGAAAACAGGTGATAATAAAATGAAAATTTGCTATCAATAGTCTCCTGTTAAACAAGTATTCTGTGCAAAGTCATCATGATTGCACATGAGCATTGTGAACAAAAGATGTTGCTGAGTCACTGCTTACTGACATGGAGGGCAAAAGAAGGACCTTTATTCACTGAATGCATTCACTCAGAGCTGTTTTATCTCTTGTGTATCACTTTATGCCGTTGTCACTGTAAGTCCAGTCACTGTGTAATATTATATCACTGTAAATCCTGCACATTTGTTATGCCTGGTGTATGGAGTGATACACAATTCTTGTTATATGAGGTCAATATTTTGTGAAGGAGGGGGGTTGTAGTGGTTCCTCTGGATAAAGGAGAACAATGTTTCCAGGTCAATGAATGAATCTTGGTCTTTGTCGGATGGGCCTTTTCTTTCTCTGTGTCCTCAACCGAGAATTGGACTGTTGCCTTATGGGATTTGTTTGCTTTCAATTATATCCATGACTTATTTTCTTGGAGACAAATAGCCAACCACTTGGCTGACTTCGGTGCTCTGTCACGATCACAAACATCGTTGAACATAATGTACTTATCTGCAGGCATACTCAATGAACTCTTTTAAAATGTATTATCAGTAATAACCTACTGTCCTCTTTGTGCAGGAAAACAACACTTCATTGACAGGTGTTCACTTGTTCTTACCACCATGCTGTATAAATAAATTTGAGAGAGTTTTCAGCTCATTGAGAATATAAGCATTTATTGTAACCTGTCACATTGATGTGACTTGTGCACTGAGCCCCACTTACCATCATCATCTTTAGCTGTGGAATGCCTTGGTTTTAGTCCTCAAGGTGCATTAATAATCTCATCCCAAATAGTTTGCAGGCCAAGTCTTTTTTTTCAAAGACTCCTCCCTTCAGACAAAATCTAACCTGCTTTTTTTGTTAGTTTGGTAGGCAGCACGTGGGATGTACAGCTGTTTTTCTGACATCTGACACTTCAAGTGCACCTTTACATAACTGATGAAGTAATAGGGAAAGCCATTTCACCATTGTTCATAGAACTTGATATTGGCTTGTTACAAAGACACAGGTTACAATTACATCATACATCATTCTAAGACTCTTTACAAGTTTCAAGAAGATTTTATTGAGCCAAACGACGAGAGAAAGCAAGAAACTATGACTGTAAACTAATGTTTTAAACACATTTGCGGAATTTGTGAATTCTTCACATTTATCAGACTTATGTCAAAAGAACATGACCATTTGCAGCAATGATAAATGCACAGATATTTTCCAAACCAATAAGCAGTTCTCAAGCTTTGAAATAACTGCAATTAATTTTTTGTGGTTAAGTTAACTTACTAGACATGAAAAGGACTTTGATTGCATCCTGTTACCACTGAAAGCTACGCTAATTAATATTTTTACAATAACAATGGACTAAATTACTATTTGTACTTTGAAAGGGGTCAGTTGTAGTGTAGTTTTTGCTTATTGTCGGAAACAGTGGCAGCTGTTTTCAGTGATAAAGTTTTAATGAGCCTAACGTACTCGATCCATCCAGCGTCCAACGTTACACAAAATTAGGGACTAGCTGGTGAACCAGTTGGAGAATTAAGCAGCTAAAAAGTCACATACTTTCCTCTCCAAATAAATTTTATGTTGCTAACATGAAACCCCAACAACTTCATGAGGGGATACGTCAATGTTGTGTTGTACAGCTTGTTCTGCTGCCCCCAAGTGACCAAAAATCAGTTAATCCAGCTTTAAGCATATCAATAATCCATTCATAACTAAGTTGGATCACATTACATTATGAATAACAAAAACATTCTGTATGCGAACAGAACCAGGTATCTGTTTCATGAAGATACAATTTGTACAGCACAGCTTTCCAAAGCTGTAAATTGCTTATTTTCCAATCTCAGTTTTGCACTGTTGGGTTTGCACTGAGGGTTGTCACCAGAACTTGTTCTGTTGGCACTTTCAGTGGAAATGGCAGCTTAAACCCCAGACGCAAAAGGATAACTTTGTTAGAGAATTGCAGATACCTTGAGCCTTTCTCATCCACTTAAACACACAAACTGCCCTCTGTTTCGAGAAAAAAACACACCACCAATGTGTGGGTTGGCTCAACATTTCCATGGCTCTGTCTGCTCTGTTAGCGAACAGGCGTGTTATTTTAAACTTGACTGGGAAGCTTGAAAGTAACCTAAATGGCAAAGCGGTTGGTTTTTGGAACGTATATGCTGTGGTTCAGGTTTTTGTGAATCATGCTGAGTGTAATATAAACCTAGAAATCCAACCCAAAGCCTCTGGCTTCTTGTGTGAAGACCAGTGGACACGCCTTCCATTGAATGAAAAATACTTTGGACTCTAAGAAAAAGACCATCTTATGCCATCATGCATATAATAACTTATTCTCAGCACCCAAAGTTTATCCTTTTGTTTTCCCAAAATGATGCACTTTTTTACCTTCTTTACAACTGAATGTTGGGACGGGGGTTGTCTGTTATATCAGGTGTCTTGGCACACACGCCCAATGGGAAATGCCTTTTCATTCTGCCAAGTGTATGAAATACATATGGCTTGAATGACAAATAAGTAAAAGACACCACAGAGATGAGAAACGAATGCAAAAAGTAATGCAAACTACGTATCTGTATATGTAGATGTATTTCTGCTTTACAGCAGTGAAAAAACGTTGCTTTCCACTGAAAGGCTATTTTAAACTTATTACTAATTGCTTATTTGTTTTGAACTTATTAAATAAATGCACGTGTGGACATAGGAACAAGATTCTGGCCTACATTGTCCCTGACTACAGTTATTACGGAAATTATAATATAAATTGTTTAGGCAAGATTAAATGATTCAAATGGTCCAACTCTGGACCAGATCAAACATAAGTATCTTTTTATATATAGAGAGTCTATAGTATACTGTGTATATTTATTGTACACTGACAATTATCCAGAAACTCCTCCATCACATCTGTTTGTGTTTAAAACCAAACCACACAGTAATACTATAATTACAAACAACACTGAACTGGGAGGGTATAAGAAAAAAAAAGATTGTAATAACTTTATTTATATAGCATCTTTTAAAAACAGAGTTGAAAAAGAGTTGATAAAGGCAAAAGCATGGTCACCTTTAGGTGTAAGCCTCGACTTTGGAACGGCTAGAAGGGCCCCGCCTAAGGATCTAAGGCTGCAAACTGGCTCATATGGGGTCAGCATTTCTGTTATGTAGCTTGGGGCCAGACCCAGATGTGCTTTAAAAGTGATCAGTAAAATGTTAAAAGGAAATCTATATCAAACAGGGAGCCAAAAAAGGAGAAGCCAGGATTGGGATGATGTGATGTCGTCTGTTAAAACCAGTAAGAAGCCGAGCTGCTGCGTTCTGAACTAGCTGGAGGCAAGAGAGGGATTTTTGGTTTATGTCAGAAAGGAGGGAGTTACAACAGTCAAGTCTACAGAAAATAAGTGCATGAATGACTTTTTCAAGGTCAGAGTGTGATAGCATTGGGTCTGGAGCAATTCTGGAGATTATCCTTATTTGGAGGAAGCAGGACTGGAAAACCTTTTTCATCTGTGGTTCAAAGCTGAAAGAATTTCAATCAGAATTCGCACATAGTTTTCTGAAACTCGGACGCTGACTCAACGTGAGTCTGTTTTTGATGGCCGTAGATAGAGAAATTCCTTGCATGAGGCAACATATTTGGTCAGTGAAGTTGATTCTGAATCTGATTCACAGTATCACAGTATAGTTTATAAAGAGGACTAGTAAGTGCCTTTTCTACAAGGTAACCTCTACATATAAGGACACGTTCACACTTTTTAAAGTCTGTCCTAAAAGAGTGACGTGCCCAAATGAACATTGACACATGTTCCTCTTGCTGTAATCATTCCACCTGTTCACACTGACCATTAAGAGATCATTTCCTAAAGCGCTTTCAGTGATGGGGGACAAAATTTACAGCCCTTGTTTTGAGCAAAAATGTACTACGTACTAAGCTAATATGAGCCTTCAGTGGACCAAGTTAGAGAGATAAATTCAATATCTGTCAAAGTTACAGTCTTTTTAGTGCCAAATTCAATTTTTGTTACTATCCTTCCACTGCAGCTGAACAGGAAATTACTGTCCGTCGAGACATAAAGAGGAAATCTTTTACTAAATAGACCGTAACTGTGGAAGATACATACTTTATTTGACTAACTCAGACAGCTGAAGCCTCTTATTAACTTCAGGTCAACTTTTAAAGATTTTTTTGTTTGAAAATGAGGACACTGGATTTTGTCCCCCATCACTTACATTGTGAGCACATTTAGAAGGGATCTTCTAATGGTCAGTATGACCAGAAGGACTGATTACAGCAAGGGGAAATCAGTTTCATTGTCCATTTGGGCACCTGACTATTGTTTTCAGACAGACTTGAAAAATTGTGAACCTATCCTTTAACAGATGAAGCTCTTTGTCAAACAGAATTTTATGTTTTATTGTCTGTTTACACTTAAATTTGTCTTTTTTTACAAAGCGTTCTATGCTTCACAAACTTTAAAGCTTCATTGTGTATCTCTTGTGTGTTGACTGCCTCTCTGGCACCAAGTATGCTTCCTTTATAACCTCCTTGAAGCCTATAAACCTTATTTATCTCCAACACGGTTTGCATGGATGGGTGATTAGAACACAGTCCTCAACATGACCCTCATTTACTGGCTTATTTGTTCCTCTGAGAACTCCAACTTTCCATATAAATTCCCCAAACTGTCACAACCTGGACAGGGCCTATAATTCTTCCATTCATGTAGCATGAATTCCTGCTTACAAATCGTCCATTAGAGTTAAGCTAACTCCATTCCTCTTATTTTAAATTGGGTGCACGTGTACTGTGCTTCCAAGAATGTACAACTAACATTCATATGTATTTATCTGTGAAACAATTAAAGTGATGTTATTGGGACAAGGATTGAAAGAGAAAAACAAGACATACAACAACGAGCTGATAGGCACCTCGTAGTTTCTTTGGTCCCTGTTCATTAAAGAGGAAGAGAAAGAGGGATGTGATGTTTTGCATGATATAGACATCGATGAAAATACTGAGTCAGAGTTTTCATACCTCCAAGGATTAATATATAATTTTTAAAAATTGTACTAAAATTGTCCTTGTAAATTGTCCTTGTACACAAAATGTCAAGAAAAAACCTTCGTAAAGACTCAGTGTTCCCTCCATGTCAAATAAAAATACAAGGAACTACAGGAAACAGACAATCATTTTTTGAGGAAGTTTGTCGCTGATTGCAATACCGAATTCCAAAAATACAGCTGATGACCTCCAGATGTCGGGCAGCGCGGTCTAAACGGGAGTTACCTCTGTCACAGCAATAAAGATCTTCACTGACAAGCAGGAGTGTACACTGGCTACTGTTTTCTCAACTTAAAACCCATTGAAATAGACGCGGCCTTTCAGTGGTGTGTCCACAATCTAATCTCCAGCCATCAAGCAGACAAAACCTAAAGCAAACACGGGAGGCTGGTTAGATGGGAGGATTGTCTGGGTGGTCTCAGTTCAAACAGACAGTTCATGAGGCAAACAGGCTGGTTTATGTGCTGGATTTTCTTCTGTAACGCAGCTGTAGATTGAGGTATTAAAATAGCAGGAAACACATTTTGTAATGCCAAAGTAGGAAAAGAACAGGTGTAAATAATCAAGTTAATGATGGCTGAATTCCATTTAGCTGCTTCAGTTTCGGGGTTCTGGTATTGTGCGTTGGTCCCTCACTGTCACAATTTCATGGCTTATTGGGATACTTACATAGAACAGAGCTATCATTAATGTTATTACTAACACCTGTGCTTTTCCTTCTATGCACCACATATGTTGTATACATTTCTGAGAGACCTGGAGCTCCTTTGTGGGAAGCTTGTGCGCTCAAGTCTCACTGGTAATCTTGTGATGTGGCTCACAAACAGCTGAAACAAGAATTATTGCATCACACACCGCTTGTCAGGAGACACTTATTAAAATATGATATGATATTATACGGCTAATCAATATAATGTGTGATTTGTAGGCTCTGAATGGTGTGTTATAAATAAAGTTGTTGTGACAAGGAATGCCAGTGAACATTAATTAATTGAGTGTTGGAGGAAACTAAGAGAGGCCTTGTCTTCTTTGCACAGTCATGTGCTGGGGTCTTGCGGACATAATTCATTTTTTAGTGTATTTACTGGGGAAAAAATCATCCACTGACCACAAAATACTTATGTTCACTTTTAACTTTTTGATCTCTGGGGCAGCTGTGGCTCAGGAGGTAAAGCGGGTAGTAGGGGTGTGCCCGAATAAAAATACATTATTCGGCAAAGCACAAATAGTGGGTTTTATATGAATATTTGTTTTATACAAATATTTTAAAAATTATTTGTTTTTGGAAGAAAAAAAAACATGTCAAATACCAGTTTGCAGGTCGGTTACATTGTTATCTCAGTCTCTCTCCTCTGCTCCACTGTTACATCTATCAGAGGTAAGTCCCAAGGGACTCTGCATAACCTGTTGTTCCCTTTCTCCTTTCCACAAAGTTAGGTTGTAAAAAAATAGACAATGAATGAAAAGTGCAAAGCAAGAATTGCCTTTGAAGTTCTTCTACATGTTACATGATGTGCTGTCTCTGAGTCATGGATGTATAAATAGTCAGAGGTCTGCCTGCAATGAGTAAATGAGCAACCTTTTAGCTCAGTAATCAGCGCAGTCGTCTATGATCTGGGAGACTCCAGTTCGAGACTTGGTGTGGGGACCTCCTTCATAAGGTAGTTTATTCATGAACACTTATTGTAACACTTTAATTTTCTAAAATTAAAAGCGTAATAAATACAAAAACAGGATTTTTAAGCCTCTTTCCACTTTTATTTGAATACAAATATAAATAATTATGCTGCCTCAACAAATACAGATACAAATACAAATACAAAGGTGCTATACTGTATATATGCAGTCCATTTACCATTTTCTTTCTACAAGGTAACTTTATAATATTGTCATTTTATTATTTTAGTCTATTCTGTACACACTGTCCTCAGTCCTGGAAGAGGAATCCCTCCTCTGTTGCGCTTTCTGAGGTTTCTTCCATTTTTCCCTTTTAACCTTAATCCTACCAACTGAGGTACCTGCAGACCCCAGAGATATACCTTTTGTCATATCTCACAGGTGCTTTATTCTATCATTCCAAATTTTCATGACTTTGTCAATCAATTTGTTCCTAATGAGTTCACATCATTGGTTTCTGTTACTGTTTTAATAAGTGCTTTTTAAAAAATACCAATGTATTAGGGTCCTGGGGAACCCCAAATGTGGGGGGGCATATGAAAAACTCAAGACAGAGACTCATCAGCCAGACATTTCTACGCTCTCTGTTGAAGGGCGGTTGAGATTGACACTAAAATGAGAATTGCTGGTCTACCTTAAAAGTCAGTCCACCTTAAGTGAGCTTGGTCAAATAAAGCTAAGGCGTTGTTGATAACTTCGGGGCTAACCTCCCTCGATAGGTGAGTAATTTCTTTGTCTTGAGGAGCTGCGGCATTTAGTAACTGACACACAGCCTGTACTGTACATTTACTGCCACATTGACAACTTAATGCCAAACTTTTCCTCTGCTCCGCTCGTGTTCACACAACTACACACGCACATTTACACACACACGCACACACACACACACACACACACACACACACACACACACACACACACACGCACACTGCCTTATTCCTTATCCTTACGCTACTCTTGTACCTTTCATATATATGTCCTTTGAGGAACGAAGAGAGGTGGGATGACTAAAGAAAATCCACAATAACATAGAGTGTTATTGTGCTCGCACAGCGTGTTAGTAGCTCGTTGATATTAATGATCGTCTGAAATTTAAGTAGCATAATTTTGTATGTGAATATAGGGGAAACACTGGGATAAAAGCTGCAATTTGTATTAAGGAAAAGTATATATCTTCGTTTTACACAATATGCAAATTAACTGTAACTTTCCAAAAATAATAACAATGCTCTGTGCTTGATTTCAGGTGAAATTGATCACATAACAAATAATGTTTTGAGAAGAAATAAATTAAACAGTTTTTCAGGCTATATAAAAAAACTGCCTTGAAACATCTCTCTCTGTTATTTATGTCTTTTTGCAACTTTTTAAATACTAGGCCTATATATTGGTTAGTTAGAGCACATGGAATGGCTAGAAAGTGCTGATTAGAGCAGCCTGTGGTCTGACAGATGGGAAAAAGACAACAGCCTTCAGATGGACATGGCAGAGTTATATTGGGAAACATTTCCTTTTGGTAAGTGCTGTGAGGCCAGGAGGGTGGTCTAGGGTCACCAGGATGCATCAGTGAGCCTTCTGGTGGGGATGTCAGCCAAGCTCAGTTTGACATATGTCGTGGGAGGTGCTTACTTGATCACCCTGATGTTGTTCAAGCCCTCTCTCGTCCAACTTTCCTCGTAAATGGAAGTTTTTGTGTCATTGCCAGACTTACTATTCCTGAGTGGCTGCAGTGACGGTGAAATACTAAAAGCTTTTTTGAACATCTGTTTGGTGATGTACAATTGGCTCCATTGTATGGTTTTGAAATGCAGACCATGTTGAGATATTTCCGTTGTGGTTAAAAAAAAAAAAAAAAAAATTAGTAATCCAAGGATTTGACTGCTAACAACTTGTTGATGTCACATAAATGAAACAGTCTGTCCATCTGGGCCCACTTTTTTGTACTAGTACTCCAAGACAGATTATTATTTATTCTCAATTAATTTATTATTATTTTCTTGTTTATGTGAACCAAAAGGAGGCACATCGTGTTGCATGCTTCTCATGTTCTCAAAAGGAATGATCAAAATTGAAGCTACCAAGCTAGATATCCTGACTTTTGGTCCCTGATATGGGTCAAGCTCCAAAAAAGCTGGATCCTAACTGTTCCATAATACAACTGAATAGTGTCTTTCATTAGACGCCCAACCCCCAGGGCTCCTAAATACCCACTTTTTTCAAACCCCATACCTCCAGTTTGTTATGCAGACTTTCTGTTTAAACTTTTTAAGTCTCAAGCACAAGCCACAATCACCATGATGAGATCATTAGGGTGATTTTTCTCAGACTTTTAGAGCCACTATAGACATATACAACTGTTTTTATAGGCTGTAGAGTACTCCTTGAGAAAATAATTGAACATCATGTGTAAAATTGGTGGAGTGCCCCTTTAAATGTTCTTTTGTCATATAGACTGAATTATCAAGACATGTACAACTACCTTGTTTTTCTTGTTATTGCAAAATAAACCAGAAAAGGTCTGCAGTGAATAACAAGACTGATGCTGCCCTCTACTGGACAAAAATCAGCAGCAATAAACTAGATTAAGGAAGAGTATAAAAAATATATAATCCTCATAAACTATGCAAACACATGCCTGTTCACGTTCAAAATAGAACATGAATATAATTATATGATATGAATATAATATAATACATGAATATAATTTGAAGATATTTGTCTAACCCAGATGTCATGTGAGCTCAGATCTGTTCCAAGAATCAAAAAGAGAGTTTACAGGGGTTCATTGTAATCAGGGAAGGCAAGGCAATATTATTTGTACAGTACATTAGTAACATTTATAGAAAAATGTCCTAAATAAAATCCAAAGAAAATGCAATAATAAGAAAAGAAAAGAGGAAAAAATGCAATAAAAAACTCCGAAAAGACAGTGACCAAACCCACACCAAGCATAAACACAGATGTGCACATACACACAGAAACTAGTTTATTTTAGCTCTTTAACTAAAAAAAACAAGGGTCCAAGACTTGATCCTGGTGGAACCCCCTGATACATTTCTTGTTTAAAACTACTACAGTGTTTTTCTGAATGCTTAAACACTAACAGTGATTCTTGAAGCACTATCTCTGAAACCATTAACACTTGTAGCCAATGCATTTACCAAGCAATCAGAAACTGTAATGGAAACACTGAAGCTCCCAGTCATTTATGTAGAAATAAAATAATAAAGAATGGGGATTGATGAACTTTACCAACTGTGTCAAGGCAGCAGTGATGTCGAGCAAAAGTAAAAGGTGTAAACTCTTTTTGAATTACTCATGATCTTGAGATAACTTACTCTAATATGGGCTGTTTTAGTGCTGTGATTAAATCTGAAACCAGTGTGAAACACATCATATACACTCGAGATGGAACTTGTTTACAGAATAAGGAAACAAAGACTTATAGATAATCCTAAGGGTTTCCTACTTTCACTAGTTTAAAGTTAAAAATTCAGATTTTGGTGCACTGTACACTAATAGTTGTGTTAGACTCCTGTAATTATAACAACATGGGGCCTTTTTACTCGATTAAGTACTTTATGTCATAGTTGAGCACCTTACATGTGCTTTTTTTTTGCTTTTTTTCTTTTTTACAATTTTAAATAAATTTTTTTGCTGTAATTTCTAGGTTTGTTCTACAGCCTCTGCTGAACATCCTGTGTACAGCCAACGTTCAACTGTAAGATCAAACGTAAAGGTTGTCATTGTCACCGTCATCTTATTCATGGTAGTGTCTAACGACAGATAGTATCTGTGGTTTGCTACTTCCTTCAAGTCATAGAATTTGCTAATATAACATCAGAAGCTGCGCACCTCCACATTACACAAGAAAGCCTTCTTGCTAAATAGCTTTATTCTTGATAAACCTACGTACATCAAGAAAGGAGGGATGAAGCTGCAACTTATCATTGTTAGTGTCTTGAAGTGTTTCGTCCTAACCAATCAAGAAGACTTGGAGAGACAGGTAAACAATGAAATTCCTGATTTTCTTTATGTTTTATTTTCAAGCTGCAGGGTAGCTGCTGTAATTTTTATTCAAATTTGTTGTAAACGAGTAAATGATGAATAATAAATAATTTCATGGTAGATATAGGTTATTATGATGTAAAGTGGTGACATTAAAAGAGGGGTTTTGCTTGCTGTGATCATTCCTTCTGTTCAACGATCAGTTAGTGGATTTTGTCCCCCATCATTTACATTGAAAGCACATTAGGAAGGAATGATTACAGCAAAAACAACAACAGCACAAAAAAACCTGTTTTAATGTTCATATAGGCAATTGACTGTTGTTTTAAGATCGCCCTAAAAAATGTGAACCTCTCCTTTAAGCTAATTTTAATTAACAATAATTGAGGTTGTTTTTTTATGTTTTAAATGATTTAGGAAGCAATATTATCAGATTTCAACTAAGTTGGTTTGACATCACATGTCAAGCAATTAAAGCTGCACTGAGCTCTTTCACAAACTGACTGGTCAGTTACTAAAGACTAGGAGTGAAAAGGCTAGCTGTTTCCAGTCTTTATGCTAAGGCTTATATTCAACAGACAAATATGAGAGTGAACTTAAAGTGTATTTCACAAAGAGGTCAAGATAATCCTTTAGAGCATCTAAAGGAGTGCTCACCTGTGTTTCATACAGCGATTTCCCACAAGTGACCATAACTTGCTAAAGTACAGCTACCTAATCATTTTGGCAAATTGGGAAAAATTGCATTACTCCAGTATGGTCAAATGGCACCAGGTACACCTGGCATACTCTTTTGGTAATAACTGCACTTTGTGACCTAGGCTAGTGCAGCTTTAATAGAATTTTTCTTTCACTAAAAGTGATTCTCTACTGTGCCACTATGGCAACACTGAACTATTGCTTATGTTAATGGTATTACTGCTACTTGTACAGATTGTATTTCTTTTTTATTTTCATGTAGCTGCCAGAAATGGGGGAATTTATCTTTGATGAGAGCATCCTTGCATCCTTGTTGAATGCAACGTTTCCTCCATATGTAGATGACGATACACCGTATCAGCCTTGCAGTGTAACTGTGCCTGGATTGAGCAGCATGGGCCTGCTGATCACCTTCGTCATCGTGTTTGTCTTCAGCCTGGTGGGAAACAGTGTAGTTATCTATGTTGTTTCCTATATGAAGAAAGGTAGAGCCAGCACGGATATCTTCTTGATGCACCTGGCTGTGGCAGACCTTCTCTTCTGTCTTACTCTCCCGTTTTGGGCTGTGGATGCTCATTCTGGTTGGATATTCGGCACCTTCATGTGTAAGCTCCTGTCAGGCTTTCAGGAGGCAGCAGTATACAGTGGTGTCTTCCTGCTGGCATGCATCAGTGTGGACCGTTACTTTGCCATTGTGAGAGCTACACGTGTCTTGTTCTCCAATCACCTGTGGGTGAAAGTGGTGTGCAGTGTTGTGTGGCTGGTGGCTGGAGTGCTGTCCCTACCCGTGGCAATTCAGAGGGAGAGCATCTATGCTGAAGACCTGGGACGGACCATTTGCTATGAAAACCTAACTGGTGAAAACAGTGACCAGTGGCGTCTTAATGTGCGCGTCCTGCGCCATGTGATGGGCTTTTTCCTGCCACTGGTGGTGATGGTTGTCTGCTACGGCTGGACTGTGGTGACGCTGTTTCACGCACGTAATCTACAAAAGCGCAAGGCCATGCGAGTCATCATAGCAGTGGTGCTGGCATTTGTTCTGTGCTGGCTTCCTTATAACATTACTGTGCTGATTGACACGCTCATACGGGGTGGATCACTTAAAGTGGGGACATGTGATATACCCCACAGAGTGGCAGCAGCGCTTTATGTGACCAGAGTGTTGGCCTTCCTGCACTGTGCAGTCAATCCACTTCTGTACGCCTTCATTGGGGAGAAGTTCCGTAACCAGCTGCTCTTTGCTCTTTACAAACATGGCCTCATCAGCAAGAGGCTCCAGATGGCTTACACGAGTGGCTCTGTCAGCAGTGGTGGGAGCATCAGATCTAGAAACACCTCTGTTACAATGTAAATAACTCCTGAAGGAAGATTTTTTTACAGTGGTGGTGATTTTCACTTGCACCAAAATGAGGAAAGTATAGAAGAGTATAAAAGACCCATCAACCATGTGGATTGATTTCAAGGTACATGTACAGTATAATCTGACAAGAATAAGAAAATGTTAAGGATTTAAATTCTATATTGATAACTCTATAACAGCATTTGTACATTGTCTGAATTTGAATAATGTTATTAACCATTACACAGTAATACACAGTGGAGAGTGCTTCCTCTGATGGTGAACTGTCAAATTAAATAATACCAAGTACTTAAGCATTGATCTCAAAAACAATCTGCCTTTTGACGCTGAGTGACTCACCTTGTTTGAAGTTTCATTATTGAGTCAAACAAGAAAAACTCAATGTTCTACCAAAAAAAACTTCTGTGCAGATTCATGTTTCATTGATGTGTTTCGTGTGAACGTGATGAAGGTGCACATGCATTAATTACTTTGATGGTGTCCTATTCTTCTTTTTCTTTTACTAAGTGATGCAATTATTTAATCTAGTTCATCTTTATTGTCATCTCCTTGTTTTGTTTTGAGTTGATCACTGTACATTTTTTCACCTTCATGACAAACAGTAGCGAAAATAGAAAAATATGTTTGTTGCAATCAGATCTTAATCTTAATCTTTCAAACAGGAAGAAGTGCTGAAAACAACACTCCCTGTAAGAATACAATGTACTTGTCTGTCTCTTTGATAAATGATTTTCATTCAGATAAACCTCCAGAGTCTATACAAACAACTGGTGTTGGAAACATAACGTTGTTCCTTGTAATCAATTCTGTAATTGTAAAATGGTTTTTTTTTATTGTTTCTTGCAGTAAGTGATATGGCTATGAAATGAGATACTTGATCTGTCGATCTTAATGTCTACCATCATCACAAGATTATTTGTGTATATGCAGTTACATGTGGACATGGTGTGTGTGTCTGCGTGTGTGTGCGCGCGTGCGTGCGCGCGTGTGTGTGTGTGTGCGTGTATGTATGTGCATGCGTGCGTGTGTCTGTGTGTGTGTGTGTCCGCGTGTGTGTGTGTGTGTGTGTGTGTGTGTGTGCGTGTGTGTATGTGCGTGTGTGTGTGCATGTGTGTGTGCATGCGTGTGTGTGTGTGTGTGTGTGTGTGTGTGTGTGTGTGTGTGCACATATACTTGTGTTGGCTGTTCTGCTGATGTAAAGGAGAAGAACTGTGCAGCAACCATGGTTGCAAAACAAAATTATGTGAAAAGGATTGCATATTTCTTATTCTGTCTATGCAAAATGCATTGGAATAGCCCAAAAACCAGATGACATTATTCAGATACTCTTATCTCTTGAGGATTTCTAATATTTTTTCATTTTTTGTTTTCATCTTGTTTTTTGTTTTTTTCATTTTTGCCTGAAATGCAATTTTAAAGAACAGACCTCTTATACATCCAAACTGGCTAAATAGTGCAAAATACAGCACCGGATGAAAAAAAAAGCAGATTAAAAAACAGATTAAATGTATTTTTTATTTTTCATGGTATCAGGTTTGGAAAAAACATCCTGTCATTTAAAAAGCAGCTGCTTTGCCAATAAGCAGATGTTTAGGGTGTTTTTTTTTAAAATCCTTTTTCTTTTGCTGCACAATTCACCACCTTCTACCCACTTATTCACATCAGACATAGCTGATGTTCACTTATACTTACCAGTCATATCTGCACTTGTTTTTGTTTGGTTTGATGTTGCTTGGATTGAAATAAACCCTTAAAACATGTGTGGTCTCCCATCGTTGATTACTCAATCAAGTTGTGCGACAATTAATTGTTTCTTTGAATAAATGAATTATGTTATCCATTTGCACTGAGGAGCAGGTTCTCCATTGCCTGACATCAGACAGAATTAGATGACCTCAAAAAGCTTTAGTCTGCGTCAAACCAGATAAAAAAAGAAGAAATGAATAGGGAACTGGCAAGGAGGATATTTGTCAACATATTGTGCCCATTTTTCTCTTGTTTGAAACTTTTGTTTCTAAGTTATGATTTGTGCTTTTTTTGGTTGTGGTCCATCTGTCAAAATGTTTATTTTTATAATTATCATAATATAATATTACCATTATTATCACACACACACACACACACAAAAACCCAAAACAAACAAACAAAAAAAAACAGGTGTGAGGTTTATGTTTACATGTGCACCAGTATTCTGGTTATGATCAGGATTTTGGAGTATCGTGTTTCCAGAAGAAACCA
Organism: Thunnus albacares; assembly: GCF_914725855.1. NCBI lineage: Eukaryota > Metazoa > Chordata > Actinopteri > Scombriformes > Scombridae > Thunnus > Thunnus albacares. Next base: position 24,864,015 of record NC_058116.1, read on the forward strand.
GCATAGTGTGGCATGTTAACACCTTATCCAGGTTTCTGAACAATCTCTGTCGGCAGTGTCATGACCTCGCTAAAGGCTAGAAGTATATGGATGAGTGAAAATGTGGTGTAAAGCGTGTTGCCTGGCGCAGCGAACCAAACAAACCAAACAAAGGAAGAAGGCCGAGGGCCCGCCTGAGAGAGAGCGAGACTCTCAGGAGGGCGGACCTTCATGTCTTCTTGGAAGCCGGGCCCAGATAAACAGGTACGAGCAGGCGACCCTCAAAACTCCACCTATCCGGTTAACTCCTATCCGGATCTGCATAACAGGCAGCAGAGCGAGGCAAACAAACAAGCGGAGTGAGAAAGGCCGTCACAGTAGAGAAGTGAGAGTCTGAGAGAGACAGAACTGGACAAACATGATCAGACACCTGCAGAATCATATATACAGGCACATGAATAACCAGGTTTCTCATGTTCCAGGTAAAGGTCATATCCTGAAAATGATCAGAACCAGGGGCTTGTTTCAAAAAGCAGGGTCAACGAACTCTGAGTCTAAGGCTGGAATCTGAGTTCATGAACTCCAAAACAGGAAACTCAGACTTTTCAGTTTCAGGACAGCTCATCAGAATCCGTTCAATCAATTCCAAGTATGTTCACTTTGAGTCAAGCACGTGCATGATAAATAAAAAAAAGTCATCATCAACTCAGAGTCTAACGCTGGACTCTGAGTTGATGAACTCTGAGATGGGAAACTTTGAGTTTTCGGAGTTATCGTCCTTGCAGTGTAACTGTGCCTGGATTGAGCAGCATGGGCCTGCTGATCACCTTCATCATCGTGTTTGTCTTCAGCCTGGTGGGAAACAGTGTAGTTATCTATGTTGTTTCCTATATGAAGAAAGGTATAGCTGGCACGGATATCTACTTGATGCACCTGGCTGTAGCAGACCTTCTCTTCTGTCTTACTCTCCCGTTCTGGGCTGTGGATGCTCATTCTGGTTGGATATTCGGCACCTTCATGTGTAAGCTCCTGTCAGGCTTTCAGGAGGCAGCAGTATACAGTGGTGTCTTCCTGCTGGCATGCATCAGTGTGGACCGTTACTTTGCCATTGTGAGAGCTACACGTGATGTTCACTTATACTTACCAGTCATATCTGCACTTGTTTTTATTTGGTTTGATGTTGCTTGGATTGAAATAAACCCTTAAACCATGTGTGATCTCCCATCATTGATTACTCAAGCAAGTTGTGCGCCACTTAATTATTTCTTTGAATGAATGAATTATGTTATCCATTTGCACTGAGGAGCAGGTTCTCCATTGCCTGACATCAGACAGAATTAGATGACCTCAAAAAAACTTTAGTCTGCGTCAAACCAGATAAAAAAAGAAGAAATGAACAGAGGAACTGGCAAGGAGGGAATTTGTCAACATATTGTGCCCATTTTTCTCTTGTTTGAAACTTTTGTTTCTAAGTTATGATTTGTGCTTTTTTTGGTTGTGGTCTATCTGTCAAAATGTTTATTTTTATAATTATCATAATATAATATTACCATTATTATCACACACACACACACACACAAAAACCCAAAACAAACAAACAAAAAAAAACAGGTGTGAGGTTTATGTTTACATGTGCACCAGTATTCTGGTTATGATCAGGATTTTGGAGTATCGTGTTTCCAGAAGAAACCAGCATAGTGTGGCATGTTAACACCTTATCCAGGTTTCTGAACAATCTCTGTCGGCAGTGTCATGACCTCGCTAAAGGCTAGAAGTATATGGATGAGTGAAAATGTGGTGTAAAGCGTGTTGCCTGGCGCAGCGAACCAAACAAACCAAACAAAGGAAGAAGGCCGAGGGCCCGCCTGAGAGAGAGCGAGACTCTCAGGAGGGCGGACCTTCATGTCTTCTTGGAAGCCCAGCCCAGATAAACAGGTACGAGCAGGCGACCCTCAAAACTGCACCTATCTGGTTAACTCCCAGGATCTGCATAACAGGCAGCAGAGCGAGGCAAACAAACAAGCGGAGTGAGAAAGGCCGTCACAGTAGAGAAGTGAGAGTCTGAGAGAGACAGAACTGGACAAACATCATCAGACACCTGCAGAATCATATATACAGGCATATGAATAACCAGGTTTCTCATGTTCCAGGTAAAGGTCATATCCTGAAAATGATCAGAACCAGGGGCTTGTTTCAGAAAGCAGGGTCAATGAACTCTGAGTCTAAGGCTGGAATCTGAGTTCATGAACTCCAAAACAGGAAACTCAGACTTTTCAGTTTCAGGACAGCTCATCAGAATCAGTTCAGTCAATTCCAAGTATGTTCACTTTGAGTCAAGCACGTGCATGATAAATAAAAAAAAGTCATCATCAACTCAGAGTCTAACGCTTGACTCTGAGTTGATGAACTCTGAGATGGGAAACTTTGAGTTTTCGGAGTTATCGTCCTTGCAGTGTAACTGTGCCTGGATTGAGCAGCATGGGCCTGCTGATCACCTTCATTATCGTGTTTGTCTTCAGCCTGGTGGGAAACAGTGTAGTTGTCTATGTTGTTTCCTATATGAAGAAAGGTATAGCTGGCACGGATATCTACTTGATGCACCTGGCTGTAGCAGACCTTCTCTTCTGTCTTACTCTCCCGTTCTGGGCTGTGGATGCTCATTCTGGTTGGATATTTGGCACCTTCATGTGTAAGCTCCTGTCAGGCTTTCAGGAGGCAGCAGTATACAGTGGTGTCTTCCTGCTGGCATGCATCAGTGTGGACCGTTACTTTGCCATTGTGAGAGCTACACGTGATGTTCACTAATACTTACCAGTCATATCTGCACTTGTTTTTATTTGGTTTGATGTTGCTTATTCCACTTGGATTGAAATAAACCCTTAAACCATGTGTGATCTCCCATCACTGATTACTCAAGCAAGTTGTGCGCCACTTAATTATTTCTTTGAATAAATGAATTATGTTATCCATTTGCACTGAGGAGTAGGTTCTCCATTGCCTGACATCAGACAGAATTAGATGACCTCAAAAAAACTTTAGTCTGCGTCAAGCCAGATAAAAAAAGAAGAAATGAATAGAGGAACTGGCAAGGAGGGAATTTGTCAACATATTGTGCCCATTTTTCTCTTGTTTGAAACTTTTGTTTCTAAGTTATGATTTGTGCTTTTTTTGGTTGTGGTCCATCTGTCAAAATGTTTATTTTTATAATTATCACAATATAATAATACTATTATTATCACACACACACACACACACAAAAAAAACCTTGAACAATCTCTGTCGGCAGTGTCATGACCTCGCTAAAGGCTAGAAGTATATGGATGAGTGAAAGTGCGGTGTGAAGCTTGTTGCCTGGCGCAGCGAACCAAACAAACCAAACAAAGAAAGAAGGCCGAGGGCCCGCCTGAGAGAGAGCGAGACTCTCAGGAGGGCGGACCTTCATGTCTTCTTGGAAGCCCAGCCCAGATAAACAGGTACGAGCAGGCGACTCTAAAAGCTCCACCTATCCGGTTAACTCCTATCCGGATCTGCATAACAGGCCGCAGAGCGAGACAAACAAACAAGCGGAGTGAGAAAGGCCGTCACAGTAGAGAGGTGAGAGTCTGAGAGAGACAGAACTGGACAAACATGATCAGACACCTGCAGAATCATATATACAGGCATATGAATAACCAGGTTTCTCATGTTCCAGGTAAAGGTCATATTCTAAAAATGATCAGAACCAGGGGCTTGTTTCAGAAAGCAGGGTCAATGAACTCTGAGTCTAAGGCTGGAATCTGAGTTCATGAACTCCAAAACAGGAAACTCAAGACTTTTCAGTTTCAGAACAGCTCATCAGAATCAGTTCAGTCAACTCCGAGTCTGTTAAGCACCTGCATGGTAAACAAAAAAAAAACCATCATCAACGGAACTCTAATACTACGAGTCACCATGGCAACGGGTAAACAAGAGGCAGGGCTTCCAGTTTAATCCAGGGGTCGTAGAGATGTGAATGCATGTGTGTGCGGACGCTGCACATTTATCTTTAAAAAAAGATAAATGGGAAAAGTGTCAATAAGTTAACACAATAAAGTTTTATTCAGTGTTGTCCATTAATCCATCATTTATCAGACTTATATTTCCTTAATGATGATAAAGTGGAATCTATGTATCAGGCTTCAGCTACATTACATTTTAAATATATTTGTTCAGCTTTAATCTGACTGATAAAACACAGGAGGCAGATTTAAAACATATGTAGATCAAAGACATAGAGACATGACTGTAAACTTACAGTCTGATCCAGTAATAAGTACTTGAAAAGGCATCGAGGTTAAAATACAGAATATTTTAAATTTTTAGACATCTATTTGTATCTCAGCTCAACAACATTCAGTGACTTCATTTCAGCTGCTTCAACAAATGTAGTAAATTTAAACATTGTCACTAAAACACATGAATAAGGAAATGAAACAGCGTGTCGGGCTCTGTAAGAAGACGGAGACAGATATAAATTCTTGGTTTGTTGAAGAAAAAAAAGCAGGTTATAGGTTCACAAAGTCAGGAACTGTGATAACTGACCCCAAGTTTAATTTAGCTCTCTTTCTGAAATTGAAAACCAAGAGTTTCCCCCCTCATCTCAGGGTCATGCAGATGTCAGCAGAGGTCTAACCACCAGAATAACTGAAAACACCTGTGAGGGTAGTGAGTAATAACAGGCTGTACTAATGTCATTTCACATACAAGTCCTGCATTGAAAATTTTACTTTCATGAGGAATTTCTAGTACTATACTTAAGTACAATTTTGAAATACTTGTACTTTACTTGAGTATTTCTATTTTATGCTACTTTATACTTCCACTCCACTACATTTCAGACATTTTTCCTACATTTATTTGATTTGATTTACTTAAGTTACTTTTCAGATGAAGATTTTACACAATGGACAATATAACAATCTTTTAAAATACAACACATTGTTAAAGATGAAACCAGTGGTTTTCAACCTTTTTGGCTTTTGATATCAAAGAAGGAAGTGTGTACATATACTGTATATATATCATAAAAGTTTCTCAAGCCCTCGCCCAGAGGGTACCTCACTTTTTAGGCCTAGAAAATGCAGTGGTGGAAAGTAACTAAGAATATTTATGCAAGTACTGTACTTAAGTGCAATTTTGAAGTACTTATACTTGAGTATTTCCATTTTATGCTACTTTTTACTTCCACTCCATTACATTTCAGAGGGAAATATTGTACTTTCTACTCCACTACTACATTTATTTGACAGCTTTGTTTCCAACCTTTTTGGCTTTTGACATCTTACAAAAAGCAGTGTGTAGTCGGGGTCACATTTCAGATGTCTATGCCTTGTTAGCAGCTTCACCAAATAGTGATTTTTCCCTCTAAACTTCTCACATGGTTTCATTTCAATAAATGTTCAAATGATCCAATATTTCACCAAAATCAAAGATTAGAGAAAGAGAGCTGGAAACAGATTTGTGTATCAGAACTTTGTTTTTTCTTCTTTCCTCTCCCATTAATCATCTCATGTCTGCTCAGATTTATCTAGAGACCCTTTGGAGGGGCCTGACCCCTAGGTTGGAAATCACTGGACTAAACTAGATAACTGTATATAAAGTAGTTGAAACTAGCTCCACCTCCAGCAGCTACAACGGTAACCTGCTGCCTACAAACTGATGCTTCAGTATTAATAATCTAATGATGTCATATATAATAATATATCAGTCAGAGGGACCAAACCACTACTTTTACTGCAATACTTTAACTACATCAAGCTGATATTACTTATGTGCTTTTACTTAAGTGGGATTTTTCATGCAGGACTTTTGCTTGTAATGGAGTATTTTTAAACTGCTGTATTGGTACTTTTAGTTAAATAAAGGATATGAATACGGCTCTTAAATGAGATTTTATAACTCTTATCAGAGGAGGTGTGGTCAAGCCTTCACGTAGGCGGATGTCATGTTACCATAGTAACAGGATAGTCACAGTCTGTTGACTCTGTGCTGCAGCTAACTTACCTGTGAATAAACTGCGACTCAGTGGCCTGCTGATCAGTTGTTAACCGCTGAGCTAGAGCGCTTACTTCAGGACCGTTAAGGTAATCCGGATGTATAATGAAGGATGATATTCCTGAGCGATTTGTCTGTTATCCTCTTATAGCAGAGAAGGTAAAGCTAGCGGTCAGAGCTACTGAAAAGACAGATCGACTGATGCAGTGTTGTTTCCGTTTTCATTTCAAAATAAAGTCCCAGTTCAACTGATACAAGATACTTCAGTTCGGTAGCAAACAGTGAAGCCTTAAATTTTGTAACACTTGAAGAAGGGACCATCTTTATTGTCATATAACCTTGATGTTAGAGAAGTGTAACTACAAGCATTAGTCATTTAATCAATTAGTCGATTGACTGAAAATTCATCTGCAACTATTTGGATAATCAATTCACTGTTTTGAGTATTTTTTTTTTTTTTAAAGAAAAATGGTTCCACTTTCTTCATTGTGAATATTTTCTGATTTCTGTGATCCTCTATGATTGTAAACTGAGTATCTTTGGGTTGTGAATAGAGCTGCAACAGTTAGTCGTTTTGTTGTCAACTATTAAATTAATTGCCAACTATTTTGATAATCGATTAATCATTATGAGCCATTTTTATAAGGAAAAAGCCTCCAAATTCTCTGGTTCCAGCTTTGCAAATGTGCATATTTTCTGGTTTCTTTAGTCCTCTAAATAGTAAATTGAATATCTTTAAGTTGTGGACAAAACAAGACATTTGAAGATGTCAACTTGAGATTTGGGACATGTTTCACCGTTTTCTGACATTTTATAGAACAAACAATTAATTGATGAATCGAGAAAGTAATCAACAGATTAATCTATAATAAAGATAATCAGTTAGTTGCAGCCCTGGTGACATAACAAAAAATAAATTTCCACCATTTTCTTCCTACCATGACTCCCAGGGGCTACATGATATACTAAGTTACTCTTTAGAATGTAATTTGTTAAAGTTAATGTTTTTTCATACAGCGTAATGAGATCATTTCAAGTGCTATTAAGAGTTTTTTGTTTGTTGCAAATCACGCATTCGTTTCCTGCTCTAATTTTGAAAGGGAAACCTTGCCACCGGAAGTCTGAATGCAACCGTTAACAGAAACTTAACATGTGATCTGTAGCTGTATTTTTAGCACGAGTTCGCCAATTGTTAGTGTTTTTCAGCATCATGCGCTATTTTACGTAGGTAGCAACGTTGGTGTTTATAAATGGAGATTTAAAACCTGCACAGAAAAGTATATTTATGATTCCTTACTAGCTACGTTAGCTCTGCTTGTTAGCTAACACTAGGTAGCGTTTAGTCATGCCTCGATATTTAACAGTGTAGGTGTGTTATTGTTCGTCTCCAGCAGGTTCTGAAGAAGTTAGGATGTCCAATGATCTTGCTGGCGTGTGGGAAGTGGCTCTGAGTGATGGAGTCCACAGGATAGAGTTTGAACATGGTACGACCACAGGAAAGAGGGTCATCTACGTTGATGGAAAGGTGAGTGATTGAGTGATTGAGACTTGACCCCTTCCAATAGCCGCAGTTTTACATCACAGTTTCAGGTTTATCACCACCTGTTAATTTCTGATTTTACATCATGCTACAGGAGATACTGAGACGAGACTGGATGTTCAAACTTGTGGGGAAGGAGACGTTCAATGTGGGCAAATCAGACACCAAAGCAACCATCAACATCGATGCGGTGAGCGGTTTCGCCTATGAGTACACCTTGGAGATCAATGGAAAGAGCTTGAAGAAGTACATGGAGAACAGATCAAAGGTCACCAGCACTTGGGTGCTCAACTTGGATGGAATCGACTGCAGGGTGGTCCTGGGTGAGCCCCTCTGTGCCTGTCTATTAACCCACTCTTGTCCTGAACCAGTCCTGACTGCAGTTTGAGTTCTGCAAAGAATGAATATGGCAACTTAATACGACCGTCCAGTGAGACGGACACAAAGACAATTTAACAGCTGTAATTATTGTTTTAACAGCCTCTACAATTCCACACAGAAACATACTGATATACATTAATTCCCCTGCCTGTATCTCAACACATATACATGTATCTGCACACACACCCATAGATGATTCAGTATCTATACACCGTGTCAACGAGTCAGTTTGTTCAATGCTGCTTATGCCATTTAAGAGTCCTGTATATACAGTCTAGCAGGAGTAGTGTGAAGTGCGGATTGAGGGCTTGATCAGTGTGATCCTGGTAAGTTTATTTCTTTGTTTCTTCTTCATAATGAAGAAATGGCACAGCAGGATGGATTGGATTATTAGTTAATCTAGTTATTGTAGTGTTTTCATACAGCTCAGCTGTAAATTCAACATAGAAACTGAGCAGTACTTTGAGTTGTTTTGGATAAGAACATTAGCCATGTACTGTAATAGGAAATCCAAATTAAAATATCATTGGTGTCTGGGTTCGTTCATTCATATATTTATCAAGATAGATATTCTATTGATACTGTGTACATATACAGTTTATATACAGAAATCAAACAATATATATTGTATAGCATAGTGTGATTTCTGACCCTTTGGAACTACCCACAAATATTATGTAGAACCTGAGGCTAAGCTTTTAAACGGCTTTGAGCCTCATGCCAGCTTCAGCCACCTCTGTCATCAGGGAAAGTTAATCCTTCTTATAATTACACTGCTTACAGTTGATCAGGCAGCATACCACCTGAAACATGTGCAACGTGTAAGCAGGACTTCACGTAAGTTTGCAGTAAGGATCTATAAATCTCAGCAGCAAAATAATCAAATTAAAACACTCAGCTGGCAGAAATATGTGTGGTTTGTGACAACGGTCTCGCAGGTGAAGCTTTGCGGCAGTTGATCCGTATCAATGAATACAACTGTTGTTGATGTTTGAAAACTCATCTATGTATTGTCATTAAAACCATCAAGCCAGCTTAAAGGACAAGTTCACAGTGTTTCAAGTCTGTCTTAAAACAACAGTCAGGTGCCCAAATGAATGTTAGAAAAGGTTTTGCTCGCTGTAATCATTCCTACTGTTCATACTGACCATTAAAAGATCCATTCAAATGAGCTTTCAAAGTAAATGATAGGGGAATAAATCCACAGTCCTTGTTTTGTGCAAAAAGTTTGCGTGAAGCTAATATACTTTGTACGCAATAGAAACAACCAACTCAATCCTCACTTAACCAATAAACCCAACAGTTGCATAGTTCATTGATTCAGTGTCTGTTTACCCTCTTTCAGAGAAAGACACCATGGATGTTTGGTGTAATGGACAAAATATCGAGACAGCAGTAAGTATGATACCAGTGTCTTTGTCTTTGTCTTATAGTAAAGGGATACGCCACTCAATATAAGACATCATTTTAATTATATAGTCTAGAGAAGTCAAAATCAACAGCTGTGATTACCTGTCTCCTAAAATCCACAACTAATCATTGACAAACACTAAAACTTGTATAGGTAGAAAGTAGAGCAGCTCCATGACTGATAATACGGAACTGAACTTGTGCTGTCTTTGTCTACACTTACAGTATGTCTCACTTGTGTCTACAGGGGGAGTTTGTGGATGATGGCACAGAGACGCATTTCACTCTCGGTGACCACAACTGCTGCGTGAAGGCTGTGAGCAGCGGGAAGAGACGAGACGGGATCATTCACACACTTCTTGTGGATGGCACAGAGATAGCCGAATGCACGGAGTGACCGCGGATGTGCGTGTGTGTGTGTGTGAGTGTGTTTACGCCGGTATGAAAGCAGAGATCTGGTTTTTATGCGTGACTTGAGGTATCTGTGAAACAGGGGCTGTAGAGTAGTTGGACTCTGTTGGATGGAGTCAAACAAAGATATGCTCTCATACATGTTGATGGCCATGCTGTGAAGGGTACATTAGCCATATATTAAAGATTATCCTGTGATTAATCTAGTAACAGTTGAAAACCGGAGCAGTGTGGGCGGTTTTAGATGAGTAAGGTGCAGCCATCATTTCAGTGACAAAGTGAGGTTTATTGTCTTGAAATGTAACTGAACACACTGAAAAACTTTTTTTTTGGAATTTCTTAACTGGAATTTATATGAATACTATCAATTTCAGTAATATTATAAACACGGGAGGCCACATGTGCCATATTTATCTTGCTCATCCTTGCAGCTGGTGTTCACTTAGGGATGTAATGTACCTGTTGTCATTTTGTAGAAAACAACCACCCAGAAATCAATAACCTGGCCTGGTAAACCACACATTCCCTCCTGTTCTCCCTGCTCACTGTCTTGTATTTTTCAATATCGAGCAGCTGGAGGATTAAATACCAGGGTACAGTTTTGAAATCATCCCTTGAATGTAGCGTCATTCCAGTGAGTGAACTGCTTAGGAGTGATCTTTGTTTAGTCCTAAATTTACATGTTAAATAGTCTTTGTTTGATTGGTTCAGCCAGCTGATATTACAATGGTATGTACTTAGCTTTTAGCAGACTGCTATACATATGTCAAAGTGTCCTAGAGTGCACTGTCTATAATTTAATGGCTGTAACAGTTTCACAGACAATCATTCAGATGTGACATTACCAATAATAAATCATATATTCAGTCAAAGTCAATCACGTGCTGATATCCAAACATAATTTGGAAACTCCCCTCCCCCCCCCCCCCCCCCCGTCATCTTTAGAGATGTGTGTATTTTGTTGTTCAGGCAAACAATTTCTCTTTTTTTATATAAAGACCAGAAGTTTTGGTTTTGCACAGTTTAAACTAAACAATTTTATAAAGTGATGGTCACAAACTAAAGATATAAAATGTCTCCAATGTATCTCAAATGTTGTTTTGCAAAGAGAGGCATTCACAATTTATTGAGCACTGGTAACACTACAGTGAAGACACTTTCCATAGACAATAGTTTTGTCATTTGACCAAAAAAAAAAAGTCAACTCAATATATATTGGACTAATTTGGACGGCTGAAGCTTCATATTAGCTTCAGATAAACTTTGACATTTTTGCACAGAAGGACTGTGGATTTTGTCTCTTGTGCATTATAAAGGGATCTTCTAATGGCCAGTATGAACAGGAGGAATGATTACAGTAAGAAAAACTTGTTTTAATGGTCATTTGGGCACCTGACTATTTTAAGACGGACTTGTAAAAGTGTGAACCTATCCCTCAAGAATTTTTTAAAAACTATTTCCAAAATCAAAGATGAGCTTTCAGGCTCAGCAGTTCTGTGATTTCAACAGTTGTGTTAATATGAGGTACGTCATTTCATGTCTTTCATATGTCCTGTATAAAAGACTTATGTTTATACATGTATGTCATATTGTTTACTCTTATATGTGTTTGTAAAATGTAAATTGTAATAATTTCATTAAATCTATGTAGCTGAGCAGGTTTTTGTTGTTGAGCTTCACAAAAGGAGTATTATAGGTTATGGTTGCTTTATATATATATATATATGTATATATGCTAAAGGGATGTTGTGACTTAATCATGTGTTAAAAAAAACCCCCAAAAAACAACAATGGATCAAACTTAATTTTTTAAATTTTTATATCAACATCAGGCATATTTTCACTATCTGCCCTCATGTGCTCCATCCCACTGTTACCATTTTCTCTGTAATTTGACAGTTATTGTTTCATTTACAGTTATAAAATCAGTTACAATCATGTATCAGTTGTGCTGTCATGCACATCCCCTACCTGTCTAACAAAGCTTTTTACCAGTTACATGAAGGATTATATTTTACTCATCCTCTAACCATAATGAAATCAATTTTATTTCAGTATATAAACATTTGTAGAATCCCTTGCTCTAATAAGCATACGTGTATATTAAGTATAATGTAGTGCCACTAAAACAAATAGTATGACAGTTGCTAAAACGATGTATCTTTGATTAATATAGAAATTATTTTGCCATCCCCAGCAATACTTGTGCTGTTGTGTCAAATATATGATGATCACCCAAAAAGAAACAAACTTATCATGAAAAAATAATCAACATAAAAGTAATGACGTCTTTTCAAAGTTGCATCAAGAAAAACAAAACCTGGCACCTGTTACCTCTGTAATATTGTAGCACTGGACTCCATTATATGGTTCCAATGAGTAATGCAAACAGCCATTTCTTTTTAATAGTAGAGGAGAAGTAAGAGAAGCATCTAACTTACTATTGTCTAGTTTTCTCACACAGAGGACAATAAACCCAGAGGAAACAGTGGATAAATCACTGTTTAGATTTTCTTACATGTGATGATATACCTGGGCAGCGCTTGATAACCACTAAATACGACAGAGATATCAGCTCCTCCGTTCACACTGTCATACAGTATTTGTGGATCTGTCCCTGTCTTAAGAGGGGGAAGAATAAGACCTGGTTCACCACGGGTGGAGTTTCCGGTCAGCACCTCAGCCTCAACAAAGTACAGATACTCTTCTTTTTCTCCTCCTTCCTTCCACACTTCCATGGCCTTCTTCGCTGTGCCAGCAAAGTAGATGCCCTCCCCATATGCTGGGTCTGTGTGCAGAGGAGAAACAATTGTATTATTTCTATATGTGTATATTTTGTTATTATCTCCTGTTTTCTAACTTTGATGTTCTGCATCTATAAGGCTTTAATTTTAATTTTTAAAGGCCTATAAAATGATCATTTACCAGATTAAAAAAAGTTATCATACCATGAGGTGGTGCGTACTCTGCGTGGAATCCAATATGGCTGACCATCTCACAGAAGTGGGGAGGTATGCGTTGAAGCATTTTTCGAGTAGTGGAGCAGCCAAGCTGTTTTTTCTTGAGGTCAAAGAGCATCCTCAGTGCGAGGTTCTCCACTTTCTCCATCTAAATAAAAACAAAATCATCACTGGTCAAGCAGTGGTTCAAAAGAAGACACTTGCAGCAAACTGGCAGCCAGTATTTGAAACAAATTAGTACAACATCCATTCAGAAAAGTAATATGTCTGCTTTGAAACTGTTTGTCTGTCAAGTTAGCATAATTAATTTGAATATTTTTGCATTAGTTTTCTACAACAAGGTCAAGAGTGTATTTGTTGCATTTACACATACTGTACCTTCACAATCTGCAGCCCCAGATTTGTGAAGGCAGATGATCTGTTTGAGAACTCAAGGTTTTTGCGGTCAACTGTCTTTCTCTCAAAGGACACATTCTCAGTTGACATTAGGCGCAGGGTACCCTCTTCCTCTGCGACAAACTCCCTCTGGACCTTGCAGAGCATGGCCTCCACCTTTAACCCAGCAACTACAACATCTTCAGCTGAATCCCCGTGTACAATTATGGTGGCACGACTATTCTCAAAACACTCCTTAATGGAGACGCCCCTTTTGTTTAGACGGGACAGCTGCTGATACTCTTCCTCGCCAAAGTACTGGATGAAGTTGTTGGAGATAATGACGGTGTCAGAGGGCTTGTAGAGAAGGCTACTGAGCCATCGCTCAGCCTCTCGTGTGGCCACATCAGAGGGGCCAGTCAGGCTGATCTTTGGAGTGGGAGGTCTTTTTTCACGGAAGCCTTCGTGTCCAGATGCTGGTGGAGAAGACATCATTAAGTTCACCATTAGGGTTGCAATTCAGGATCACTATTACTGTTATTTTCAGTAATTTAAGCAATAAGTCAAACATGCCCACATACATTCCCACTATGCTGATAATTTAGCTGTCCCATATAAGCTTTATAGGTTTTTATAGCAACTCCTGCAATTAACAGTGCTTACCACAGAGGTATGTATATCACATACTGTTATATGATCATTTTGAAAAGCATATTATGAGACTGATTTCCACTCTTCCAGGTAGCTTTTGGTTTCATTTCATTTCAGCAGAGTAATAAAATCAACTTAAAGATGTCTTGTTTTAGAATGATAAACCCTCACAATCAAAATGTTGCCATTAATCTATCTTCATTAATGGTATTCATGCAAATGTAAGCAGGGTGATTTGAAAACTCTCACTGTTGGTAGTTACATAACATCTCATACATAACTCCAACATCTGAGATTTTTAAGTTAGATGTCAAGAAGCATTGTATTCATGAGCTGTGTTGTTAAAAAAAACCAAAACGTAAATGGCAAAAATGTAAATTTGGTCATTTCTTGACCCAAAACCTTTGCTGTTCAGCAGCTGTTTCTTCAGACAGCATTACCACTCTACAGTGGCATGGCGTTGACATAAATCAATGGTGATAAAAGGATCATTGCAATCAGTTCCACAACACAATCAACTTCAAGATTCAGCAAGTTGATTTTCATACCATAATGAAGCTACTGGAAAACACTGGGATAGGAAATCTTTTAAGGATGTTCTGCACTACGACTATGAGCATTGCAGTGCTTCAGATGGTACCAGGCCCTCGCTATCATCATCATTCCCATAAGTACTTGCAGTAAAGGTCACCTTTATGTATGTTGTAATTAAAATATTGTGTTGTTACCATATGAAAGGCTGGGATCAGACACTTTGAATTGGTGTTGGGGAGATCTCATTTGTTCCTCAAACGCCTAGAAAGAGAGGGTCATTAATATATACATATATACACACAATCACAAAGAATAAATGACATTTACTTGAGTGTTAAAGTTGGAGAGCATTGACAGTTAAATTTGAACGAACCCTGTCAACATTTTTCAACAGTGGAGGAAGTGTCTCACACCAGAGAAAACCCATAACTGAATTCCACCTTACAGAAAGATATAACCACATGGTTATCTACTTATTCTCACCATTTGTAATCTTCTGTCGCTTTTTCTGGTGTTTAGCATTTTGGTTTTCATTCACAGCTGTTTAACAGTTTAACACTGCTATTTTAGCCACCCACTGTATACACAAATAGCCAGTCTGATAACATTATTGTCATATAATGATGACATTTTTGCAAAACAACCTGAAATGTGTCTTTGTCAGAAGGATATATGACGAATTGAACTTCCATCCTGTGTGTGGACTGCTGGGCAAAGGCAGCCACTGCACTTGACATGATCCAGGCAACTTCTTTTTTATTGAACCTGAGGCCTCCAGTCCCGATCGCAGGGAAGGCGATTGACTTGTGTGAATGTGCAGCTGCCATCCGTAAGCACTGGTATACTGAATTAGAAAGAATCTGTAATGAATGAATAAGTGGACAGACAAAGAGAGAGATACACGCTCTTATTATAGTATAAATGTAACAGTTTCCATATATTTACTTTCTTAACAGCATACGTTCTGGGATTTCAGTTGTGCTGCACCATATCAGAGATATGAACATAATATATTATTTTTCCCTCTTTCACTTACATGTAGTTAAACTTATACTGTACCTCCTGAGCTTTATATGTGTCCTTATCAGGGCAAAAAGTGTGATACACCTCTTTACACTCCAGATTGTGGGGTGATGTGATGATGATATTTCCACTCTGATGAGTATTGTTAATCTCCTTTTGCATTCCATAACCAGCTTTCTCCAATAAAGCTGTCGAGATTTGACCACCTCTCAAGTTTCGGTCTGATGATACTGTGTTGACGATGACATCTGTCTGAGAGAGCGCAAAAGGGACGGTGAACGAAAGGAATCAGAACAGGAATATAGCTTATATTAAGACACTCTGAAAATATCAAAAATATCAAAAATTATGACATGGAGCACCTGTTAAAACACTGTTAAACTGGAAAATAAATGTTCATACACGCAGACATTCAAATTAAAATAATGAAATAATCACTTTACTAAATATTGAAGAAACATTACATATTTATTACCTGCTGTTGCTCAATTTTACCCTTCTTCAGTATCAGATGGACATTCCCAATCTTGACAGTCGGTGTTGAGGTTTCGGCAGCACCTTTGCTCTTGCTTGCAGCTGCCTGGCTGTATGACATCAACGTGTGATTGCAGGCTCTCTCCATTTCTTTGACCGAAGGCTCATCATGGTTCACTAGGAAGATCTCTTGTGGAAGATGTGCTTGATGGGGAGAGTATTCATAATAGCTTTTCACAGTTTTCACTATGACGTCTGCACATAGTGGCAGGGGGAAGTAGAACAGTCCAGAGCTTATAGCAGGAATGGCAACAGAGCTCAGGCGGTGGTCCCTAACTTTGTCAAGAATGCTCCTGATGGTCTTCTCCAACAGCGGTTCCGCACGACTAACATCATACATGGAGGGGGAGGGTGATAGTTGTGGGCCCACAGCATGAATTATCTTCTGGTATGGTAGATTCCCAGCAGCAGTGACAGTTGCATGTCCTGTTTTCAATTCAATGTTCCTCTTGATGTAGTCATCGCTGTCTTTTTGGATTTGTGGACCACCAGCCGTGGACAGAGCTAGAGCAAGGCCACCACAATGCTGAAGAAGGCTATTAGCAGCATTCACAACAGCATCTGCCTGGAAGTCGGTGAGATCAGCCTTCCACACAGACAACCGAACTCCATGACGAAGTGTTACTTCTAACCTCTTCTCTCGGACAACAGTTGGCCTTTTCTGCTGTGAGATGCTCTGATTCCTCTCAAAATTCACGCCATCAAAGGTGGCCATACATCCAAATTTGCTTTGAATGATATCACTCAGACCGGGTCCAAATTGTTTCACAATGTTAAGTGAAGACCCATGAAGAGGGAAATCTAACTTGCTGGCCATGGTTCCTAAAATGGAAAGACTTTGTGTAAGTAAAGTATGATACCAGTGTTTAGTTAAATATGACACATCAAACATCATGCATACACCTGATGTGAGGATGACTGTGAGGGTTATGGCAGAAGGGACATGATTGTCAATGCCTATAAAACAATAGTGACTGTGCAGTTTTTGGATGTACATAATATCTTAGACATTTTATAGCCAAATTTATTCCATACTATAGCAGCTAATATATCACCAAACTGCACCCTCAATCCTTCCACATCCGACATTTTCCACTTAATTCTTTCTGATGAGCACGGTGGCCATGTTGGCCCTTTATAGCACCAGGAATATATATAGAAATATCTTTCTACTGGAATTGAATTATTTAACAAGAACTTTACTAGCCTATAGGTGAACCACAGTATATTATCATACCAGATATAACTGCTGTTTTCCTTTTACTCCAGTAGAGGGAGATATAAGACTGTATCCAATGTACAAGTCTATCAATAACCTGCTGATGTCATAATCATAAGGTGGATGCTTTCCTATTCCATAATACTACATTAACAGAACATGTACTTGTGCTTAATACACTCCTTTTGTATTTAGTATACAATAAAGTTTTTATACTTAACTATTTTGGTAAAATGTAAAGTGTGGAAACTACAAAATGACATACTATGTTTTCTTAGATGGCTGTGAGTTTCAGTGGTGGAAGAAGTACATATTTATTTTTACAGTATAAAAATACTCCATTACAATTAAAAGTCTTGCATTTAAAATGCTACTAAACTAAAAGTAGAGAAGTATTAGCAACGCAATTTACTTAAGTGAAAGTAAAATCGTCCCCTGTGAATGAAAACGCACATTATTAATACTAGAGCAAGCAGCTTGTTATTGTTATAGCTGATGGACGCTGAGTTTAAGTGGAGCAAAGAGTTAAAAGTACAAAAGAAAAACTACAAATAAAAATGCTCAAGTAAAGTACCTGAAAATTATACTTGAGTAGAGTACCTGAGTAAATGTAACGTTTCTGAGTTATTTTCCACCACTGGTGAGTTTGCTATTTGCACTGCGCCCTCAAATCTTAAAGTGTACGTGACTTTGACAGCTTCCTTATGCACACGAAAAGGTGTAAAAGGCACAAGACATGACATGTATCTGCTTCAGTGTTCATACATTCATACATACATTCATACATTCATTTTGACTTGTAAAAACACTTCAACGCACTTACAGATTAATTAAACCGCCATTTTTCTTTTATTTCGCTTGTTGTTTCAACGGTTACAACAGATGTTCACGAGACCGTGAAATAAACGGCTGTTTGCTAGTTTTTAAGTGACGAATCCTGAATAATACTAGCTTAACATGTATTTCGACGCTGATATCCATGTAAATAACGCTAGCTTTAAATTTAAATGACTAAAGACAGTGTTATCGTGCAGAAATATTAGGATACTCACCCGCTTTCAACTGGAAAGTACCGAGGAAAAAGCCGAAAGTGAAAGAGCGAGATGGGGTGCGGACCTCTCCAAACTGCCCCTCGGGATGTTAGCTAAGTTTTGCACAAGTTTAAGTTGACGTTTCTTTGATAAGATGTATTTCCTGGCATTAGCTGGAACCCAGCTGGATCAGCGCTCCGCGGATACACCAAACAACGACGTCGAAAACAGACTCTGCGTTTCATTTCCTAAGAAACAAAAGTGAAAGTATAACAGCAGCGGAGCAGAGGCTGTCCGGACGGCAGCGATGGCCGACGCATACTCGTATGTTCTGCTCGTCGAGCTCGAAGAAAATAACATACCAAAACTAAAAAACAAATTAGTTAAGTACTTCCAAAGTAAGAAATCCAACGGTGGCGACTGTGAGGTTGACTATGAAATCGGCAACACGACAGCGACGCTGCGCTTCCGCAGAGAGGAGGGTAAGTTTGGACCGCATGACTCCGACTTTATCACGGAAAAACAAACAAAAGTCTGATGAAATCTTTCATCTTTAATCGACTTTTATGTTTCTGAGATCTTTTTTTTTAAACCTCACAGATCGGCAAAATGTTTTGGCGAAAGAGACGCATCAGATCAGTGTGGATAAAGGCGTGTTGAAGATGACAGTTCGTTTACCCACAGATGAGCAAATAAAGCAGGTAAGTGGGTACAAACAGCTGTTTTTAAAATGTATCACACACAGCCAAAGGTGTCAGCAGCTGTTGTGAGCTCTTGTTCTAGTGTGTTTATCTTTAAGGCATCCAAAGGGGATTCTTCTCGAGAAATCACAATCAATATGTTGTTTCATTTATATAGGGCAAGTGTTTGAGGCCTACATTGATAACAGAGCAAGTGAAACCTGTCATCACTACTGTAATTTCTTTAATATTAACTCTTCCTCAAGTACTTAAGTACATTTTATATTGTAGGTACTTTACTTGAATATATTATCTGTTACTTTATACTTCTACTCCTACAATTCAGAGAGAAATAATGTGCTTTTTTAACTCTACTACATGTATTTGATAATTTTAGGTACTAGTTACTTTACGGATTAAGATTAATATTGTAAAATATGATCAACACATAGATTATGATGTACTATTATAGGTAAAGAAAAGGCTTTAATGATCCCAGAGGGGAATTCACAAACTCTCAGCAGTATAAAGTATATGGTAATCATAAAATTAGCCCTGCCTTTATCAGCTGCATCATTTAAGTGATTATAATCCTAATAAATAATAAACCTAATAAACTAATAATCATTATTCTGAAACAGGGCATTCTGAGTAATGAGTACTTTGACTTTAGGTAGGCTACTTTAATATTTTGTCACTAAGTAAAAGTTTGATCACATGACTTTTACTTGTAACAGAGTATTTCTACACTATTGTATTGATTCTTATACTGAGTACTTCTACCATCACTATTATTCATCTATTCCTCATCATGTGGGAATTGTTGGATCCTTCCTCAGTTGTAACCTTTGTTCTAGTCAGAGTGAGACAAGCTGTAAAAGTGAATAGACAGGCTGTGGCTGAACAGCACAGCTCACTGGCAGTCATGAGACAAGTCATAAACCCTGCAAGGAGGGCCAAACGAAGAGGACATGGCACTTACAGTAAATAGAAAGCTTTTCTGTGTAAGGCATGGATCTCCTCATCAATAAACACTGTGTTGACATTTAGGGCATTGTGTCATGCGAAACTAGTTGCAGGAAATGCCAAAGTAATCCAAAACAAAGGTGATTAAAATCTTATTTTTTTTTCCTTCTACACAGGAAACTCAATCTGTTGAACTCAATAAGACACGTAAGTACTGTTTAAAACTGTTTTAAATAAAGATCATGGTTGCTTCTTGGACAGTCTCAAAACAAACAAACATTCACACACACAATTTTTTTTATTTTATACATTGATTTACAACATTTCCTCCATGCATATTAGAGAAGAAAGTTTAGAAAATATTTCTGTTCTGTCAGTATGTTTATTTATTTACTGTCACTATAGTCCACCAATAATTTCTTAATTAATTTTTCTGGATGCATGTGTATGTGGTTAGCAAAGAACTTGCTTTTTTTAAGTTTTTCTTATCTTTATCTTGAGGAATATAGCTATCTGCCTATTCAAACACTTTTCTGAGGTCATTTCAACTTTGCGGCCCAACCTGGAAGCAGAAAAGAATTGCTTAAGTCATAGATCTGTCCTTAATCAGCAGTCTATACAGTCTATAAGTTCAGAGAGTTCACTTTAAAGTGTCCCAACTAAGCCAAAACTTGCATATTTTTCTGATATTAGTATCTAGTATAGTACACAAAAACCTGTATTTAATATAAGTATTGCATTTTGTATTGTAAGAGACAGTCAAGCATGCATTGTTGCACATTACATCAGTGTTAGTAAATGTTATCATCAAGCAGTTAGTCAGGAGAAGAGGTTTAAAGGTCGTATTCTGCCCCAGAGGTGGAAAGTTATTTGTGATGGTTAATGCAGCAAGGTGCAAGGTGTGTTAGGAGTTGGCACACTGGTTTGCAGTTTGACTGGAAAAACATCTTCACTATTATCCCTGGAAGTTTGCCAGACTGATTTTTTTTCCTTCTTAACACATGAAGCCACCATCTTGAAATACTCTTTTTCATGCATGTTGGCTTTCTGTTTGCCTTCAAGTTGTGGCTTTTCAAGAAAATTTGTAAATGTATTGCTATTCAGGATTCAACTTTTAAAGGAAATGGTCACTAAATTCAGGCCTTATTAAAATGTTGTTTCTAATGATTTATAACCTGATATTAAACAGCTTCACTGGTTGCTTCAATTTTGAGAAACTTACCATTCTGCTGCACTTTTATACTAGTTTTAAACGCAATATGTAGCACTCATTTAGGCCAGCTGACTGCTAAACCACAGAATTCCACACAAAAAGCACAAATATAGTTGGTTTCAGTTTCATTCACAACAAAAAAGCATGTTAACCAGGGTCCAGTAGTATCTGACTCAACAGTGCATTTTAGGTGACAGTGATGATCTATGTCATATTAACAGCGGATGCTGCTGTAAACAAAGAGTCGAATGCTGATGAACACACACCTGCGGCTGAAAGTGAGACCGAGGCAAAAGGCAAAGATGAGGAGACAGCAGAAGAAGAGCTGTGCTCCTACTCGGCTGTTTTAGGAAATATTCCAGAGAGGATGGTCCAGGAGTTTTTGGAGATGCTGGTGGAGAACGTTATGAAGGATCTTGACTCTCCATCTACCTCCCAAAACTTCATTTTGGAAGTCCTTCCTGGCATGTCCTCAGCTGTGGTGACTTTCCAGAGTGAAAAAGGTACTCATTTATTGTGTGTGTGTGTGTGTGTGTGTGTGTGTGTGTGTGTGTGTGTAATAATAGCCCTTTTACAGACATTTGTAAAGTCACCTGTATGATCTCCAGCATATCTCCAGTGATTTTCAGCATTTACAACTTGCTACAAAAAGAAGATGTATGTTTGTATGAGATAACATTTATTACACACCACACATTAAGAGACAACTGATAGGACTAGCAAACATGACAAATTAAATTCTAGTCTAGACTAAAATGAACTACACTAATAAATTAGATCATGAATTGTGAGAAACCTGATCCCTACACTGTTCCACACAGCTACACAAAGATGTCCTCACCCTGAATACTGGTAGTTTTTGTAAAATTCCTACTGTTAGCCAGCTTCAAATACAATATGCATATATATATACCAGACAAACTCCTATACTTCTCATTAAATCATCAATGAACATTAAAGGTACCCTAAAACATTTTTCTTGTTGACAGAGACAGTTATGTTTGCATTCAGTGTTTCTCACCAAAAACGCATTGTGTGAATTATTGTAGGCTAACAAACAAGTTGAATGCATTTTCTTCCTCTTGAAACATTTGCAACACCTATTTTTTCTGTTTTTTTTTTAAGAATTTGAAACCTTGAAACTGATCAACAAACCCATTGTTGATCAGTGGAATAGTGCAAAACTGTCAGCAGGACTATGAAGCATCAAAATGACAAAGATATTCAGTTTACAATGATGTAAATCAGAAAAACAGCAAATCTTTACATTTGAGAAGCTGGGACCAGCTTTGCATTTTTGTTCAAAAAACAAAAGGACTAAAACATTAATCAATTATCAGAATAGTTGATTGTTGCAGCTCTAATCATTTTTGCAATTGCCCCAACAACTTGTCCTCCTCTTACCAGAGGTTTCTGCGAGTCTTTTTTCTGCCACCTGACAGTGTGCACATCTCAAAGATTGACCTTGTAACAGTACATCCGCTTCCACAAAAATGATTAAGGAAAGCACAAAAACCTGTTTATTGCTTGTATTATTTTACAAATGGATTAATACCTAACTGCCTTCATTTATATCTCTCACACAGAAAACACTCATTTTGTGACCAGATGCCCCCAAAACAGGACGTTCAAGAACAAGGGATTGTCAGTTCGACCTCTTGAAGGCACACAGCAAGTTGTCGTTGAAAACATTAGAAAGTACAGTGAAGATGTCCTCGGCCTGTATTTTGACAATGTAGGTGGGGATGTGGAAAATATCACTCTTAATGAAGAGGAACAATCTGCTGTCATCACCTTTAAAGACCTTAGAGGTAGCGCACTTACAGTACATATTATATATTAATGTGTGATTGTACAAGTTAATTAATATCAGAATAACTTGATATGAATTCTTGGATAATGTGACAGTTGATGAAATATTTGACTTAAAATGATTTTTTTTACCATAGCTGTTCAGAAAATCATGAAGAAAAAGCATCACATCAGAGGGGAAGAGCTCAAAGTTTATCCTTTTTATAAATCTCTGGGAACAGCCCTCTATGGGAAAGACAAGCCTCCGCTAAAACTCCCTGCTGCGATATCTGAACCTATTGATGTTGCTGTCTGGCGATACCTAAATGACAATCAATCAGCAGCAGAGGCCATTCTTAGTGACTTGGCAAAACACTTCTGCCGCCTAAACCTCCAACAATCTACTGTACGCCTGAGCCCTTTGCCTGCATTACTACAACAAAAGGATGCCAATGCCATCATCAAAGAGTGGACGGACACAGTGAAGTCAGCCTTTGCAAAAGCTGTGTCAAAATTCAAGTCCCTGAAGTTGCAGCTGGAGCCAGATGTATGGGAAGAGTCTGAGGAGAAGATCAAACAGGCGCTACTCAACGAGGATGTGGTTGTTGTGCCTAATAAAGCCAAGTGTGTCTTATCAGTGGCTGGCCTTGTGGATGATATCAACAGACTAGAGCAAACTCTTAAGGAAATTGTAAATGAGATTGTCAAAAGGGTTCAGAGGAAGAAATCAACCATAACCCAAGAGATCAAAGTATCACCGTCTCTTTTCCACATCCTGAGTCAAGATGGCCTTCAGGACAAACTGCTACAAGTGTACCCAGAACTCAAAATGTCATTTAGAAAAGAGAGCGCGGATTTGATAGTAACTGGCTTGGCGGAGGAGATTTTGTCAGTAAAAAGCATTTTATTTGAAGAAATGCTTGCACTAAAACGACAGAATTTAGAGGTAGATACATTTGTGCTGGACATGTTGAAGGATGAACAAGAAGAAGAACTTACAAATGCTCTTCTCACATCACATAGAATAAATGCAGCATTTGAGATAAAAGCACACAGAGTCCAGCTCCTTGCTGTGTCTGACAGAGATCTGAATGATGCTGCAGATCATTTGGGAAAGCTGCTAATATCTCAATACATTGATGTTGAAGATAGTAATGTCCTGGTGAAGCCAGAGTGGCAACACTTGATCCGTCAATTAGAGAATGCCAACAGTGAGTTGTGCAGGAAAATTCGAATCCAGACCAAAGGACAACAAGTTGTGGTGTCTGGCATCAAGGATATTGTCATTAGAATTAGCAGTAAACTTGATGACTACTTAAGGCAAAACGCTCAAGTTGAAGAGGTGGTTGTGGTCAAGCCCAACTCCATAGTTGAGTACATTAAAAAACATAACACAACTTGGTTGGAGCAAGTGGCAGACAAAGTGGTGGTGTCTTACAGAAAAGAGGCCATATGTCTAAGTGGTTCGAGAGTCAATGTTGTAGATTGCAAGACCTCGGTCAAAGACTTAGTCTCTTCTGTCTACTTTGAAAGTTTAAAAGTCTCCAAGCCTGGAGTGAAGAAGTTCTTCAAGGACAAAGAAAGTATGTATGTTTACTCACTCATGAGTGATACGGGCTGCCTGGTCCAGCTGGTTGACGAGACTGGAGATGGACAGGATGACGTCGCCCACAGACAAGCACAAAAAACTGTGTACCAGCTTCAGACATCTGATGGAGTAGAAATAGCTGTTTGCAAAGCGGATATGTGCAGTTACCAAGTGCATGCAGTTGTCAACGCTTCTAATGAGGAATTGAAACATAATGGCGGTCTTGCAGCAGCACTTCTCAAGGCTGCCGGCCCGCAGTTACAGGATGAATGTGACAAACTAATTAACTTGAAAGGAAAGCTCAAGCCGGGAGACACTGTCATAACTGGTGCAGGGGGTCAACTTTGCTGCAAAAAAGTCATCCATGCAGTGGGACCCAAGTTTGATCCAGCCAAACCCCAGAAGGCTCTGGCACAATTGAAAAGAGCTGTTAAAGGAAGCTTAGACCTTGCTGAGGAGCATAGCTGTATCTCTGTGGCCATCCCCGCCATCAGCAGAAATCTGGGCTTTCCTCTCCAGTTGTGTGCCATCACCATCGTCAAAGCAGTGAAGGAACACTGTGAGGACAAGTATGATGACAACACCCTGAAGAGGATACATTTGGTGAATAATGATGACAGCACTGTTCAGGCTATGGAGGCAGCTGTCAGACAGGAGTTTGGAAATCATGGTGTCAGTCCTTCTAAGCAAACTCATTCCCAAGACATCAAACCTCCACCTGTGAAAAAGGCTAGATCTGACCCAAACTGCTTGGGTCAAGCGCTGACCAAAGAGGGTGTAGATATCACTCTGATGACAGGAAATATCGAGAATGCCACGGTAATTTTATATATTTTTTTTATCCTTCCTCACTAAGAGCAAATAAGTAGTGTAAACATTTAACATTTCTACAGGACTACCAGTTACTAGACTTTGTAGAATTAACTATTGACCATATCCTCTAGCTCTTAAAGTATCCTTACTCTATAAAATGTGGTCTTATAGGATTTGACCGATTCTGTTTAGTTAAAGTTGTATAGCACTGATTCTTGACTGTTCTATTATCTTAAAAAAGATTGTGTAAAATGAAGAACATGCAACTGATAAAATCCTATTAACATGTCCTTAGACGGAGGTAACCGTGAATACAGTTTCTGAAGATCTTTCACTGAACAAAGGGGCGGTTACAAATGCCATCTTGAGTGTGGCTGGACCCAAACTTCAGCAGTTGGTAAATGCAAATAATGCCAGTGGAAATGTCGGTGAGGTCATCGTCACTGATGGCTGCAACCTGAAGAGCAAACAAGTGTTTCATGCAGTTACACCACATTGGGACAAGGGACAAGGCACAGCTGAAAAGGTGAAGTGTTTAGTCATACATGGTATTTGTTAATTCAGTCCTTTAGTTCTTATCTTTTCAGACCAAATGAAAGCACATCACAAGGAAAATATCTGCGATTTTCTGTCACAGCAGTTCCTATTAAACATTATCTAGCTTGCTTTGAGCTATTCTGCCTCAGGTCACAGGACAAAGATCTATTTGTTATACCGTAGAAGCAAGTACTATTAAATGCATGCAACAGCAGTGTAAACTTTAAATATCGCGCACCTAGATATTAAATGCCTTTATGCTATGTCTTACAGGCACTGAGTGGCATTTTCAAGGACTGCTTGGGCAAGGCAGAGGAGAATGGTCTGACCTCCATATCTTTCTCCGCCATTGGTACTGGCAACCTGGGTTTCCCAAAAGACCTTGCAGCCTCTTTGATGTTGAATGAAATCGTAGCATTCAGCAGTAAGAAACAACCTAAGCACTTGAAGAAGATCATGATTATCCTCTACCCAAAAGATGCACAGACTATCCAGGTACGGAAAGAATAAATGCTTTGTAGTACTTTCATGCTTTGGGGGCGAAATAGAAATTTAACAGTGAAATGGAATTAGTGACACATCAACAATATCAACTAGTAATATCTCACTACTTCAACACTGTTAACCAAGAGGCTTTGCTTTAGTGTGGGTGTTTTGGTAGTAGACATCTCTTTGTTTGTGTCCTCAGGCTTTTATTGATGAATTTAAAAATAAGTTCCCCAATGCCTCGAGTGGTCCGGTGACCTCCAGTTCCCCACAAAGTTCAGGTAGGAAACATTGTTGGAACATTTTAATGTACAATTACAATGTCATGCTGTATTGCTGTAATGCTATAAAATCTGCAAAGATGAAATCAACAGTTTTCCTACAAGCTAATGATAAATTCACATCACAAGTGGTAATATACTGTATCATTAGTGTTCACATAGTTTAGGCAGCAGTAAAAATAATGTATGAAGTACTAAGTATTAAGCTGTAACTGTAAAATGCTGATTATTTTTACTTCATTGTTAATTCTTGTTTTGTGTCTACTGCCACAAGGTCCCTTTTCTAAAATCACCTCAAGCTCAGGAATGCATGAGACCCAAATGGGAGTTGTGGCTGTACAGGTGGTCACAGGAGACATAACCAAGGAGACCACTGATGTCATTGTGAACTCCTCCAATGAGGGGTTCACTCTTAAGTCAGGTATATAATAGCCAGAACTGAAATCTTTTAATCATGCAAATTTTAAATAATTACAATTGTATCCATACATAAGATCAAGCTTACTTCTAGCTCATATGTAAATATTAACATGTTGTGGATAATACTAAATGCAACATGAATATTGATTTATTTTATTTACAGTATTTATTCTTTCTCATCTCTAGGAGTATCCAAGGCTATTCTGGATGCAGCTGGTCAGGCTGTTGAAGCAGAATGCCAAACCCTGGGTAAAATTGTTATTCTTTTATGACACTTAAACAGGTATATTGTTACAGATAAGGTGTAACCATACCTGTGGGTCATGACATGGATACACAGAGTCAATTATTAAGCCAATTCTGTAGTCCACACCATAAAATAAAATTGCTCAGAAAACAAGTGTGACCTAAAAACACACACACACTCATGGTTCTCACATTGAAATCCACTGTCTATACTTTTAGGTGCCCAGCCTAACACAGGCATCATAATGACCCAGCCAGGTAACCTCAAGTGTAAAAAGATCCTCCACCTGGTCGGACAAACGGACCCTGTAAAAATCAACAAGGTTGTGAAAGACGCTCTTCAGATGTGTGTGAAAAATTCATACACCTCTGTGTCCTTTCCTGCCATTGGCACAGGTGAGATTTATCAGCAGAATGACATTGACATCTTCTTGAAGACAACTTCATCCATGTGGTTTTATAATCTTCTTTTAGTTGGATTTAGTTTAGTTTGATTAGATTCACCTTGATTGTAACAAAAGTCTGTAATTTATGCTGATCTATTTTAGGTCAAGGTAATGTAAAGGCAAGGCAGGTGGCGGATGCCATGTTGGATGCAGTGATTGATGTGTTGAGCCAAAATACTTCCAGCACCCTGAAGAAAATCCGGGTAGTTATTTTCCAGGCACCCATGCTTCAAGAGTTCTACAACAGTATGCAGCAAAAGGAAGCCACTGAACCTAATAAGGGTAAAGCAGGCTTCTGGGGAAACATTGGCTCCAAAATCAAATGTAAGTACAGTAAAGGTAAACCAATGGTGTTTATATTCCTTTATTCATAATCAGTTTTTAATGTAAAATTCTAATGTGAAACTTGGAATTTGTTCTTTTAGCATTGTTTATTGGTGGAAGTGCTGACAAGCCACAGAATGAAGGAGATTTTGTCTTTGAGGCTCTTGAGGTGGATGCTGCTTGCTTCCACATCTGCGGTGACTCACAGATTAAAGTAGACTCAGCCAAGCAGTGGATCGACGACCTGATATCCAAAGAGTACAACACCATGAACATCCCAGAGAACTCCGTCCACAGCTTCTCTAAAGCAGACTACCAGCAAATTGTTGACATCCAGAAGAACATGGGTGTGAGCATAAGGATCGAAAGCAAGAAGGCCCAAGCCTCAGTCACCATTGAGGGAATCAGCAAGAATGTGCTCAAAGCCAGCACTGAGATCCATAAGATGTTGAAGAGGGCGAGAGATGAGGAGGAGCTGAAGAGGAAAGAGGAGCTGGCGGGCACAGTGGCAGACTGGCAGTACCAGCAGCAGGGGTTTCAGTTTCAGAGTTTTGATTCAAGAACCAACTTCCAGCTTGAGCAAGCATTGGAAAAGCAGCAACCTACCGTAAAAGTCACAGTCCAAGGTCAAGACTACACTATCACCATGCCAAAAGGGCCTGCTACGGATAACCAGGGACGTACCCTACAGATAAAGAGAATTGACAAACTAAAAGGTATTTCGTTGATAAATGGAGACGTGTTATTTTTTTGCAGTTCTGCATCTGTGTCCTGTCAAACAAAGATAATAATGCACGAGTAACCAGTAAAAGTTTCAATATGAAACCAGAATAAAGCGCATTCAAACCAGATTTGAGTTTGAACTACAATGATTTGTATGTAATGATTCTGAGCACTATCTATATTGTTAGGATCTGGTTGTCAACACAGATTTTGTAAACTGAAAAATAATGCCAAAACTGTTTGTTATGCCACTAGATGAAGATGTGCCTGAGCACTGGGATACCATGCCAGCCAACACCACGTGTCATGCCGTCACCATCAAGGCTGGAACAGGAGAGTACAATGAAGTACTGAATCTGTTCCAGGCCTCATGCAAGCAAATTGTTACTAAGGTAGTCTACCTTTAACATGCACTATATGTAATGAATAATGTTTTAGCTATGACAATGCATCGACTGTTGTTTTTTGAGAACAGAATTCAAGTTACTAGAGCAGGAAGTCGGTGCTTACTGACCTCCTGCTATTCCATTTTATGCAACTACTCAGCCAGACAAGTGAAAAAACATCAGCCGCTGACATAAAATATAATAAATAATATCTAGATTAACCCTTTCAGTTCTTAATGCACATGATTTAACTCAAATTTATTTAAATTTCATTTTACAGAAAAAGCAGTGAAAGTAAAAGACATAAACATTCACAAAAATGTGCTTTTACCTCCTCTTAGATTGAGAGGATCCAGAATCCTATATTATGGAAAAGCATCCAGATCAAGAAGCGTGATATGGAGCAGAGAAATGGTCATCAGAACAACGAGAAACGTCTCTTCCATGGCACCTGCTACACCACCTTGACCACCATCAACGAACTTGGCTTCAACAGGAGTTATGCAGGAAAGAATGGTGAGATTATTTTTTGGGGCTCTTTAAGATGTTTATTAGAGAATCGATAGTAAGTACATAGATGACAGGAGATGAGGGGAGAGTGAGATGAGGAATGATTTACTACAACAGTACCCGGAAAATTGCCATGTGACTCAAGGTTTTGCTTATACACCACATTTAAAGGACGGGTTCACAGTTTTTGAAGTCTGTCTTAAAACAACAGTCAGGAGCCCAAATGAACATTGAAACATGTTTTTCTTGCCATAATCATTCCTCCTGTTCATTTGTTTCTGAGTATTTACTTTGTAAATATGTAATATGAGGGATTTATAGCAAATATCTCACAACTCAATAATTGCTACTATCCCTTTTTCAGCTGCTTGTTATGGCAATGGCACATACTTTGCTGTCAATGCTAACTACTCTGCCAGCAACACCTACTCCAAGCCAAATCCACAAGGGGAGAAGCACATGTACCTTTGTCGTGTGCTGACGGGGGATTACACGCTTGGAAAACAACACATGATCGTACCACCAGCCAAGGGCACCGTCTCTGTTCAGAAGTATGACAGTGTTGTGGACAACCCTGCCAACCCGTCTATGTACGTGATCTTCCATGATGCCCAGGCTTATCCTGAATACTTGATTACATTCAAGTGACACGATCATGTGAGGAGATAACAGAAACAAATACCTTACTTTTTACACTGCCTTACAACATTAAGTAATTGCTAATTATCTGCTAATTTTTTAATTGTTCTTTTAACCATGTCCTATTTTTCATTTTGCAATCCACTTAACCATTTAAATGCATGCAATATATAATCATTGTCACTTCCAAATTTACAGGCAGCCATTGATAGGTCAGTCATGAAAATATTTGTAGACAGAGCCACATACTGCCTTGAAAATGTTTATGACTACTGGGAGGCTGATGGAAAGAACTTGATCTATTCTAGGAAATGTCTGTGTATGTATATGCAAATCAGGTTAACAATCACTTTTGGTTTTGAAAGTAAAATTGAAAGTTAACTGCTGTTCCAGTAAACAAACCTGCACGAATAAAACCTAACACGAGCACAATAATGTGTAGACTGGTGTATATGTATTTAATTTAAAGTTTAAGGCAGATTTAAAAGTAAATTTTCACATATTGATTTACAGTCTAAGCAAATATCAACTGAAGGAGGCTTCTGGGAAGTTACAGGTTCCTCAGCTCACCCTTCTTACTCAACATGTCAGCAGTGTGACTCCAAGGTGTCATGAATTTATTTTTATTAGCAATTTTTTCAACAATATATACGAATTTTTCATCATATATAACGACTAAATATGGAAAACTGCTTACTTCACATTTCTGTTATTTGCTCCCCACTTTTGCCTCCTTTTTAAATGTCAAGAATGTTAAAAAGAGAAAAAGGGTGAAAGACAATAGTCAACAATTTCCATCAGAGAAACAAAAATAAATGTAAATAAATAAATAGATGTACCTGAAACTAATAAATGAAAGAGACTGTGTTTCACCCCATGTAAGGTGTATTATTACATGTATATGTAAGCATTTGTTCATTTAGAAGATCCCCAACATGATCTAATGTTAAATAATGGTTAAACACTTTCCAGATTTCCTCATAAACAATCAGTTTAACTCTCAAAGTATTTAATTTCATTTTATTTATCCATACGATGTACCAGATTTTTAACCCAGACACCAATGTTCAGTTTCTTACTTTTTTCTACTTCAAATCTATAAAATTGTTTGTAATATTCACATGTCTTCATACTTAGACTTCACTTTTGCTTACTTTTGGAGGGTATAAGTGAAATACAAACACAATGTCTTGGATGACTTTAATAACCTTAATAACAGTGCACATTAACAACAAATCATATATAAAAACAATAGAAACAATAAAAATACATATAAAACAACAAAAGCTCACAAAAATAACAGTATCTACAGATTATACAACAAACAAACAGGCCAAAGACATCAACATAAGGGACATCAATTCAAAAACACCTGCATTCACGCTGCTGTATATCAGTCAGAAGGGATTTAAATTGATTAAAATGGATTATCTTGTCTAATTTTACAAGCTTCTGCAGATTGTTCTGGAACATAGTATTTAAAAGCCAGTTTCCCAATCTCAGTACTAAAATGATGATTTTTGAGGACTAAATAGTCTTGAGACCTAGTGCAGTGTGACATTGGTCTATAGTTAAAAAGATGTGAGATACTCGGGAAGTTTTCCAAGTGCCTTTCTCTTCTCACTGCCACCGACTGCCAGTGGAACCAGATAGAAGAGTTAATTAATGATGTTAAAAAGTGCAATATTTTGTGATTATATTTTACAAAGATGAAAATGTATTTGTTTTGTGCAGACTAAATAAAGATCCCTATATCCAAATATTTCAAGAACTGTTTCCTTTTAATATGATCATATGATTTCCAAAGAAGGAAGTGTGTACATATACTGTATATATATCATAAAGGTTTCCCAAGCCCTCGCCCAGATGGTACCTTTCTTTCTAGGCCTTGAAAATACAGTGGTGGAAAGTAACTAATTACATTTACTCAAGTACTGTACTTAAGTACAATTTTGAGGTACTTGTACTTGAGTATTTCCATTTTATGCTACTTTATACTTCCACTCCACTACATTTCAGAGGGAAATATTGTACTTTCTACTCTGCTACATTTATTTGACGGCTTTGTTTCCAACTGTTTTGGCTTTTGACGTCTAACAAAAAGCAGTGTGTTGTCTGGGTCACATTTCAGATGTCTATGAGTTGTTAACAGCTCCACCAAATAGTGATTTTTCCCTCTAAACTTCTCACATGGTTTCATTTCAATAAATATTCAAATGATCCAATATTTCACCAAAAATCTAAGATTAGAGAAAAAGTCCAAAAAAACACTGGACTAAACTAGCTCCACCTCCAGCAGCTGCAACAGTAACATGCTGCTTACACATTGATGCCTCAGTATTAATAATCTAATGATGTCATATATAATAATATTTCAGTCAGAGGGACCAAACCACGACTTTTACTGCAATACTTAAACTACATCAAGCTAATGATACCGTACTTTTACTTAAGTAGGATTTCTCTTACAGGGGTTTTACTTGTAATAGAATATTCTTACATTGCTGTATTAGTACTGTTACTTAAGTAAAGGATCTGAATTCTTCCACCGCTGTGAAAATGTACTTATCATGTCTACATATATTTGCACTGCAAATCATGTGCTGTCAGTGCAGCCAGGAAATCACAGCTCTGAGCTCTCTGGCTCCATCTGCAGGTCATACTGCTGTGCTCATACATTCATTTTCTACTGACTCCTGTTTAATCTTCTGTTGCCACATGTTAATGATATTGAGATTTGTAGTTTTTGCAGATTAAATCATAGAAGTGATAAAAGTCACTGCTTAAAGATTGGTCTTTTGTTGATCATAAACACGCATTCAGTTTTAGGGTGGAATTCCTTTTTTTTTTTTGGTCACATGCATTCCCCACCCATGGGTGCAGGTGTGTCTACCTGCCTTTTACAAGTTTCAAACGCGGAAGTTTTTAGACTGTCACGGCTCATTTTGCCTCTACACACTATGGTGGATGCAGTAGTTTGTTTTCCTTTATAAAGCCCTCAAAAAGTGAACCGAAAATAAGCCAAACATAAATCTGCTCGATCAGGGAGCGTTAACAAGTTTGGATCCTTTTTGGAGCCGGATCCCACCGGGAGTCCGAGACAATGTCATCCGCCGGTCAGATGCATCCAAGCGGCCCGGCAGAGGGAGCGGGGCTCGGGGAAAGCATCTGCGGCAGCGCCGAGAAGCTGAGCCCGTCCGCTGTTAATCATATCATGATGGAGTTTCTGTTTTATTTCTTGCGGGCTATCGTGGTTTTCTATCCCGTCTACCTGACAGGATACCTGGGCCTCAGTATCAGCTGGGTGCTGCTGTGCATGATGATGATCACCTGGTGGAAGAAGAACCGCGCGTGGAAAGACGTCCGGATCGGAACCGCCATCGACTTTGTTGACAACGAAAAAAATGTGATCAACAAGGAGCTACAAAGTGCTTTACAGATGGCATCATGGGTATGTACAGAGCAAACATGTTATCCACTATCACAGATGTATATTATAGTCATTGATGGAAAGTAAAAGTACATTTACTACATTTACTCATGTACTGTACTTAAGTACACTTCTGAGGTACTTGTACTTGAGTATTTCCATTTGATGCTACTTTATACTTCCACTCCACTACATTTCAGAGGGAAATATTGTACTTTCTACTCCACTACATTTATCTGACAGCTTTAGTTACTTTTCAGATGAAGATTTGACACAATTAATTATATAACTTAAGCTTTTACTAGTTTACAAATACAACACATTGTTAAAGATGAGTGTGTAGTCGGGGTCACATTTCATGAGTTGTTAACAGCTCCATTAAATAGTGATTTTTCCCTCTAAACTTCTCACATGGTTTCATTTCAATAAATGTTCAAATGATCCAATATTTCACCAAAAATCAAAGATTAGAGAAAAGTCCAAAAACTAAAAACAGATTTGTGTATCAGAACTTTGTTTTTCCTTCTTTCCTCTCCCATTAATCATCTCAAGACCTCTCAGATTTATCTGGTGACCCTTTGAAGGGGCCCGACCCCTAGGTTGGGAACCACTGGACTAAACTAGCCAGCTGTATATGAAGTAGTTGAAACTAGCTCCACCTCCAGCAGCTACAACAGTAACATGCTGCTCTAACACTGACGCTTCACTATTAATAATCTAATGATGTCATATATAATAATATATCAGTCAAAGGGACCAAATCACTACTATTACTGCAATACTTTAACTACATCAAGCTCATAATACTCATGTACTTTTACTTAAGTTGGGTTTTCCATGCAGGAGTTTTACTTGTAATGGAGTATTTTTACATTACTGTATTGGTACTTTTTTTAAGTAAAGAATCTGAATACTTCTTCTACCACTGATTATAGTGTTGGTAAGCATCTTTACTTGGGCAGTGGGTGTGAACTGACTTGCTTAAATCTGTATTTTATGTTTTTGTGGTTACTGATATCTCTTCTGGTCAAACAAGGAAACACATCCAAATTATGTAAAGCATCCTGAAATAACCCTGGGACATGTCACACTCTCTGTTGCCTTGACTACAAGACACTTTATTTGCATGACATGCCAGACTTGGGCTGAACCTTTTAATACTTGGAAATGGCGAAAGCCAACCAACTGTGTTGTTAGTTTACAGGAGGTTTCGCCTTTCCACACTGGCACCACACCCACGTAAACAGTGACTCATGGGAACTAAGCAGGGAGAAACAATAAGGGTTCCTCTAAATGTCAGAGGAATGTAATGTGCACTTGTGCAGTTTATGTCTTGCAACTGTCTTGTGAGTGTGTATGGAAAATAACGATGACATCAGGACTAAAACACAGATTTTAGACACTAGAGCTCTTCTCTTCCAACTAACTTGTGACAGTTTCATTTGGCATATCTTATTTTACCCCATTAATATGTTGTTATGTGTAAGTTTCCCCTCTTCAGCATCTCAGGCACACCTCACTGACGGTACTTTAATTTATTTGAATAAGGTGTCGGCCTATCAGATGCTGTGTACTAGAACATGATTCCAAACCTCTGTTACAGTCCACAGTTTTGATACTGCAAAGAAGCTTTGGTAAGCCCTGAATAACACCATTTTTATCAACGTAATCATGGATAACTGGTCAAACTTATGAAACGGGAACAAATTGCATCATTTTTGGATCAACCAGTCTATCAGGTCATGAGTCATTTTAAAATTTGCATGATGAATAATTAATAATCGGAGACACAATTATCTATATTATTACGATGATATTCACAGGTCAAGGAAAATATAATTCATCTCCACCGTCATGCATGCCACTGTGTCATTTAGGCTGCACAATTATAATCAAGCTCTATAATCACTACTAACTGGAAAGAAAAAAAAACACGCCTAACTTTGCTATCATGTTTTGTTTTTCAAAGGTCACCTTCCCTGATGTTGAGAAAGTCGGCTGGGTTAACAAGGTACACTATCAGAATAAAGTTATTTTCCTTCTTACTGCATTATGAGATGGTGCAAAGCTACTTTTCACAGTTTTAATTGAGCCCGTCTTGCTTAGTCAAGGTAGTGTTTTTGATTTTTGACTGAACTGTGGGGCTGCATGAAGGGCCAATATAGTATTTTGAACTGTAAATCATGCAACGATACTCCAATAGAGCCCCACAATATAAATAAAGACATGGAAATGTACACGATACGTCCCCTTTAACAGATACAAATATTTATTATAGTACAATGATTGTAAGCTCATGCACATTACTACAACTGCACTTGAACCCATGTGAATAATGATAACCTGGGTCAAATGACATATTCGGATAGTTCATATAGTTTAGTTATAAGGTCTGTTTTCATGAAGACAAAGCTAGTAACAGCACTCAGACAGGTTAGGCCTCTGCAAGTGCTAAGAACCAGTGAATTGCTATATGGTAGATCAGGGGACTGGGAAAGCACACTGTAATACGTTGATTAAGTTTTCTAAGGTCCAGTTAAAGCCATGGTGAGAATAATCTGAGATTAAGTGCAGAAAGCAGTGCATTTCAACTGGATTTTTATTGAACTATAAACAAAAACGTATGTCATGAGTATAATTTGGAAGATGCTGTGATGACATAACAACTTCATAGTGCTTAGTGGCTTTAAGAGTTCCCTCTATGTAAAAGTACAAGTGATATTATTGCTACAGTATTTGATTAAGGCGTGGAATCGAGGTGTTTTCACATGCTCTGTTGTGTCTTGTGTGTTCAGGTGCTGGAGCAGGCCTGGCCTTTCTTTGGGATGTACATGGAGAAGCTCCTCAAAGGAAGCATCCAATCGTCCATCAGGCTCTCCAACCCTGCGCTCAAAACGTTCACTTTTACCAAGGTCCACTTTGGACACGTTGTGAGTTGGATTTTTGCATCCGTTTGCTATTTGATATATGTTCAGTTAAACAATGAGCAGTTTCTTTTGACTGGCTGCATGTTTTTAAAACAACGTACAAAGTGTTTTAGACATAGATATTGTATTAATGGTCATACATAAAAGGAGACACGTTTGATCTGATATAATTGCTGGTTATATCGGATCCTCGACCAGTAGTGGTAGTTCCTCTAAAATGTTTTCCTAATTCCAGCCTCTCAGGATCACTGGATTGAGAGCATACACCCATGAAGTGGATCAGAGGGAGGTGATTCTGGACTTGAATATATGGTTGGTTAGACACATTTTCTCACCTCGGAGCTGTTTCTGTTCTGTCGTCATTTAAATGTGTTTTGGACCCTCTTGGCTTGGTCCTCTTTTGCAAGTGGTAAATTATGAACAAGAACCGCGTGTGTGTGTGTGTGTGTGTGTGTGTGTGTGTGTGTGTGTGTGTGTGTGTGTGTGTGTGTGTGTGTGTGTGTGTGTGTGTGTGTGTGTGTGTGTGTGTGTGTGTGTGTGCGCGCGCGTGCTGTTTTTTCTTAAAGTCAATTACTTCTCATCAGCACTGTTCTCTTTGCAGCTATGATGGTGACGTTGACATCGATGCAGATGTGAAGCCACCAATCACAGCTGGTGTCAAAGGACTTAAAGTGAGCATCTCACCTTTTAATTAAATTCATATCCTGTTACCAAGGTCATTTTATTGCTATTGCTACATACTACATACTTGTTCCTTTTACAGTCATCAAACATAAATGTGGAAAATTGCATAGAAAGATAGATGAGAACTGTTAATGAAACCGTCTTTAATCTTCCAGCTCCAGGGGATGATCAGGGTCATTCTGGAGCCGCTCATTGGTCAAGCGCCACTGGTGGGAGGAGTCACCTTTTTTTTCATTCGCCGCCCTGTGAGTACCCGCAGACACTTCATTTTCATTACTGTGACTAATCGTGCTGGGCGATTAGCCAAGTTTGAAACTCCAAATATTTCCTTCAGACCCTGCAAATCAATTGGACTGGCATGACCAACGTTCTGGACTCCGCTGCTTTCAGGTCAGTTTCCACAGAAACCTTCTTGACACAATCTCGACTTTTCATTCATAATTCCAATCCGTCCCTTTCAGTCTTAACAGAGTCACTCCAGTGTTTTGTTGTTTAGATGTTCATTTGTAAAGCTCTCCTCTGTTAAATCTCATCTGTTTCCTTCTAGTTCCTTGTCTGAGGAGACCATCATTGACATCATTGCGTCTCTCATGGTCTTGCCCAACCGCATGTCTTTTCCCCTCATCGACCAGGTCAAAGTGGACCAGATGAGGTTCCCACTACCACGTGTATGTAAGATATGCTTAAACACTTCTTATCATACTTATCACCTGCAGTCATTTGTACTAAAATAAAAAATGACCATTGCAGGCTTTTAATATACAATGTTGTTGATTTGAATCCTGTTTTCCTTCTCTCCTTCTCTGCTCCTCAGGGGGTGGTGAGGGTCCAATTGGTGGAAGCCAGAGACCTGGTGGCTAAGGACACATACATGCTGGGCATGGTGAAGGGCAAATCAGACCCCTATGCAACACTCAGAGTTGGCAACCGGCAGTTCAAAAGCAAGACTGTCAAGGAGAATTTATACCCGACATGGAATGAAGTGTTTGAGGTAGAGTAACAGTAACTGCAGTAGTCATGTCAAAACTTCAATCATAGTATAATTTTGCTAGTTTTCATGCACTGCTTTCAATAACAGGATTACTCTTTCATTCAAACTTTTAACCATTCAGCTTTCAAAATTATTTTAAACCTCCTGGATAGAAAAGTTTTGACCCAATGCTACCTATGACATCACTCCAAATTCATAGCATATTACTATAAACAAAGTTTATGCACATCCCGCACTAAGTTTTAAGATACCCTTTGATACCTGTTTGTATTCTGGTATGTAAAACCAACAAACTGCTGCACATGTCCTTGTTTGTGAAAGGCAAAGTTCATCATCTTTGTAATCACCTTCTTCTGTGTGTAATCTGCCAAAGCTTTTCTCTAAATGTTTTAAGAAATCAAATTCAGGATGTGGAACTTGGGCGTGTATCTTTACATTGACTGCCCTCTCTGAGAGACATATAATAAATGTGCTTTTTTTTTCTTTATCTGTGTGCAGTTTGTTGTCCACGAGGCCCCGGGGCAGGAGTTGGAGGTGGAGCTATATGATGAAGACACAGACAAAGATGACTTCATCGGAAGGTACGAAACCATCTAATAACAGAATGAATAAATAGGTGAAATACTTTTTGAGTCAGATGTATTGAATTTAGTATCATCTCTGTCATTCTAAAGCTTTTCAAATATGGGAGTTTTTATGACTCACTGATTGATTGTCATATTGGCCCTTTACTACCCTGCCATACACATCCCACCATGGATCCACATAGCAAAACACATTGAAAAAGGAATTTTAATGTCAAACTTTTATTATTACAAATTAGCATCAAATGTGAGATCATACCACAGAAAGAAAGGAGAAACAAAACTCTTAATGAAGAGATCTAAAGTGAGCTCATGCCTCCGTGACTGTGTGTGTTGGCTACAGTTTATTTTTTTCCACTCAGAGTGACATGAACATACCTTTTCAAGGTACGGCATGATTTTCTCCAGAGCAGACCCACTATTTCAACTCAGCTTTCTTGTGTAAACAAGAATCGTCCTCCTCCAACAGTCTCATCTATCAGCGACCGATACCTTTTTTGTTGAGTTTTTAAGTTACTGTATTATGAGTTGGGAAAATTGTGTGAGTAGCCTGGAAGCAGATGATGTTTTATGTTTTATATCCTCACATGATGTTTCAGCTTTATACAAAATACGGTTATTTGGTTGAAAATATGCAGTAGCTTGTATAAACTTGTTTTTAGAGGAGACAGCTGAGTGTTGATGTATTATAAATGGAAAATATGAGTATGATTAGTGTTGAAAATATATATATTTTTTAATTTTAGCGCTATAATGTTTACAAACTAAAATAGTAGATTAGTAGATCATCTTTCAGTCGTCATCAGTGTCACTTTTCATTATGACACCTGGGCTTTCTGCATTAGGTACCAACTTGATTTCGGGGAAGTGAAGAAGGAGAAAGTAATGGATGAGGTGAGTTTTTAATATTGCAGTCAGCACAGTTTTCTTCCCTGCAGTAGGAAAAAAGTGGTACTCACAAAATGACTTCCAGCACTACAGGACATTACACAGTACTGTTTTCTACTTTATGTTTTACTAAGTTTTAATCCCTTATAAAATAGATTTTTGAGAATGGAAAAGCTTTTATATGCTGATGTTTTCCTTACCATTTTCAGCCTGTTTCAATTTAAAGTTGCTACAAGGAACTTTTAACTAGTTATGAAACAGTCTCATGACGCCTCTATATGACCTACATAAGAGAACGAGACCATCAGTGAGAAGATTGGCTATTTCTGTATGGTTATCCTAAATGCCTGCTGCCGGGTCAGATTCCCCTGCAAAATCAGAGGAAACGATTTACGACATGCAGACCGAAAGAGCCAACTGTATGTTTATATTACACGTAGCATTGTAGCATGAGAGAGTACAAAAACGTCACTAGGACAAGGGGAGGACATTTCTCTTCATTTGATGCCATTAAAAGTTAGACTAGTTGTCGGCTTTCTGACTCATTTTAAAAAAGACGAGAGTAAAAGTGAAAGCGAGCTGAGAGCACGAGAGAGAGAGACAGCAGCGGCGGTCGAGCGAGCTAGAGAGTTAATAAGGAGAGAGTGTGGCGGTGCACAAGAACAAAGGAGTGAATCAGAGAAGTGAAACTTAATTTTCTCTTTGTTTCACAGCAGTTTCATTCTAAGCACAAACAAACACACCCACACCTCCACACAACCCTGTGGGAAGGTGCCACATTGCCGGATGCAGCCTTGCATGTAACCTCTGTGTATAAATGGTGCTAAAATAAAGTTTCAGCCACAAAATAGCCACAAATAGATACATTACCTCATTGCTATGCATCCTGCAAACAGCTGTGTTTTAAAAAAGAAAAATAGTATTAAAAATAAGTAGCGTCTTTCTTTCACTCGCTTTGCTAGCCAAGATCTTTACGACATGAGGTGGGGGTGCTCATGGGAAATGTAGTCTTCATTCTGGGAAAACGCAACGGTTTTTGTCCACAGGGGCTGCTAAAATCAACACAAAATGAAAGTTCCTTGTAGTAATTTTAAATAAAGTCTCAACATGAGCGTCATGTTGATAAATGAATCTCACCCTGTCTGGCAGTGGTTCCCTCTGGAAGAAGTCCAGAATGGCGAAGTTCATCTCAAGCTCCAGTGGCTTTCCCTTCACGCTGACTCCAGCCTGCTGAAGGAGGTACAGCAGCCCCAATGTTGCTTCAGTCTCATCCATCAGAATTTTAATTAACAATTCGATTCACTATCATTAGGGTCTTGTTCAAGGTGCTAACCTTCTTGCCACAAGTCTTATGTAGTCACAGATATTTAATGTTATTGAGAAAGACTTAAGATGTGAAGTCACATTTCCAGGGGCTTAAACGGTAGGTTGCCCCTGTGTGTTACTGACTTCCTGGACCAACAGTTGGGTGTTTAAATCATGTAATTCTCTCTGCCAACACTTTCTTCCAGTCTACCAACGGCTGTGCTTGTGCAATGCTTGCAGTGTATCTGGACAATGCCTCAAACCTACCGGTAAGTGGCTTCTAATGGGGACTGTTGTTGCGGAGAGCAGGTGATGCAACATGGATGTGCAAATGTGCTGATGGTTTGTTTGTATGTCTCTGCAGAAAGACCACTCCGAGATCACCCACCATCACAAACATGGGAGGCACTCACATGAAGAACGAGTAAGACAACAGCTTTTAAACACTCCTTAAACAGAAGAGATGAATAATTCTGTTCTTATGTTCACACCAGCTGCCCTCCTTGTTTCACTATGCCAAAAACAAAAAATATGCTAAACTTGAATATATGGATTAATGCAAATATCAGCCATATTAAA
Organism: Thunnus albacares; assembly: GCF_914725855.1. Lineage (NCBI taxonomy): Eukaryota > Metazoa > Chordata > Actinopteri > Scombriformes > Scombridae > Thunnus > Thunnus albacares. The sequence goes on from NC_058116.1 coordinate 24,905,512, forward strand.
AAAATATATTGCCTTTTTCTTCTTTCAGAAGAACATTAGAATAAACAATGTCTAAATATTCATGCATGAACATTAACACGCTTTTTAATTTTTTCATGTTGTCCATTTTGGTCATAATCCAGTAGTCCTAAAGGCCGTATCTATCATTTCAGTAATTAAAGGTGCAGTGTGTAGAATTAAGTGGCATCTAGCCGGGAGTTTGCAGACTTCAACAAGTGTAATGCATTCACTTGAGAGAAAAAAATTGCCCTGTTTTTCTGAATCAACAAGATAATTATCTCAGAAATTCTGAGAAATTCTGTTTTTCTGAATTAACGAGATACCTCAAAATCCTGACTGTGGTAATGCCGCTGTCTGAATTTCATTGCACCTAAAGTAGTGTAATTATGGTAAAGACGTCCTCTGAGCGAGACGAAGGTCCTGAAAGATACATAAACGCGTTGTCTGTCATGTTCTTTCTGTGTTCTTTTATGAATATAATTCATTGTACTTTTTTCTCATGTTTGACCTGTTGTAAGTTTTATTTTGCTAGTAGGTCAGATATCAGATAAATCCTAAAGATTGCTGGTGCAGATGTCCTCTCTAACAGTATTTAAGTCCCACTGTGCCTGTTTATGGATATTGCAACATAAAATAACCTCTTAGGTCTGTAGGCAGTGAGGTGTCTTTGCTTCATCTATTTTTGGGCTTTGATGAAACATTTTTGCCTGTCCTGAGGTGCTGGCGCAAAGATGACAAACTAATAACAATACCATCTATATTACTTAGACACGAGTATCTTCCAATGTTTCAAACCAAAACCAAAATAAAACTGGATTAAACTAAACAGGTTGGACATGTTTACTTCGAGCTCTCAAGTAGGAATGAAAGCTTCTCTTGGGATTTTGAGGCATCTCGTTCATTCAAAAAAACAGAATTTTTTTTTCAAGAAAAAATTCTCAGAATTTCCGACATAATTATCTTGTTATTTCAGAAAAACAATCTCTCTCAAGTGAATGCATTACTCCTCCGTAAAACAGAACCTGTTCATACAAAGGTTTTATTGTTGGACATTCCTGTAGGGGGTGAAGGACAGGGATTTTCTTATATCTCAAGCACATGTTGTCTTTAGTTAAACTTTTTTTGTTATTATTATTATTTAATAAGACTACATAAGACAACACAATAGTGGTTGTCAAATAGCTCATGAACATCTAATATGAATATTGTGATTTTTATATGAAGTTTCCTTTCTACCGCCTATTATAAAAGCAAATTTGACAACTATAGCAATTCTACATTTTAATTGGTTGCTCTTGTCAAATGCGGCTCATGTGTTAGATTTGGAGTAAAGAAAATATCTGATAGAAAATGTTTGTGTTTTAATCTGTGTTTATAGTTTCAGGGTTAAATTAGACAATCAGGAAGCTTCTCTTTCACTTTACCACATTCCCTGTACATAGCTGGAATTTCCTGTTTGTCTGGTTCATGCCTGTCATTTTATCTGGGTGTGTTATTACCAGCTGGTGTTCGTGTTACTAGATTTCTTAACTTGTGGCACGTTCATGGTGTGTAAAGAATTAGTGATCTAAAAAAATCCTCTGCTCCAGTTATTAAATCTATACTTATTATATACAGATTTGTTCTCTCTGTAACATAAATAGTAGCTTCTTAGTATTTCAAGGTTACTACATAAGATAAATCATTCACATGAGAACACAGAAATGCAAAGTCATCCAGTAGTGTCTGTGACTTACATTAGATCTACGCAGGCTGACTGTGCTCATTTTGTAAACCCTGTTTATCTGAAAATTAAAGCCATATCAAGCAAATTATCAGAATTATTTAACCTAAAACCTGTTAAACAAACTCAATACAAGGTACTTAAAACTGCCAGTATGCCCTCTGCTGCTCACTGTGTGAAAATGCAGTCATGAAGTGAAATATGTGTAAACACAAGATTCCCTCTTATTTAGGTTTCATTATCCTGAGTTCTGTATTGTGTCTTAGCAAACATAAGTACATCAATGTCCCTTTGTGATGTGAGGTTTGCTTTGTGAGGAGAAACTAAAAGAATACCAAGAAGAAAACATGTATCGTCATGTTGTTGTAAAGGTATTTTTATAGTTGATGGTGTCATCCAGCATGTCAAGAGTTAAGGGCAAGAATTTATGAGGTTTATCATTTAAATCTGAAATGTGTCCACATCAACCTCTTTGCATTTTTCTTCCTTTTGAAATGTTGAAATGAAGTTCAGCCATCAAAGGTCATTTAAGACAAACTTTACAGTCCAAAAAAGCATGCTAGCTGGTTCTTCCACCAGTAGCTTAATTATCCTCCTTCAGTAATAATAAAAGGTTACATCTCTGTTTTTGCCACCCTTAACATCTGTTTTACGTCTCCCAGATGGTGGGGAGGGTCTGCAGTGTGTTAGGGAGAGGAATGCAGGACCTGCAGCCTGGAAGGCAACAGACTGCTCAAAGACAAATTCCCAACATTAGCTTTTGTACAAGTAAAATCAGTATTCCTCATTGTTCCTGTAGTTTGGCTCACCTGCTAAGGGTTGTAAAACTACATTTAAAATCTATGCATGATCTAAAATAGAAATGTAATTGTCCAAAATAATCAGTTCACAGTTTATTTACATGTTTTTATTGTTAAAAGACATGAAGGACAGAGAAGTTGAGACTTTATGTAGAAGACATAATGGGCAGACAATCTGTTGCATGTTTGATATCGTGTCATTTTAAATTTAATCTAAATCTAATTTACTTTTTATTAGTTTTTCTTTTAAAGAACACATAAATGAAAGTGGTACATTTGAATTTGCTTGGCTCTTAATGGATTTTACACATATTATAATTAAATCATTCAAAAACCAGCATCTCCAAATGTTATTAATAAGTGTGTTTGATGACCCTCATTGATTGATCACTCACCTGCTTATTCAACCATAATTTGACAATTGGATGCACATAAATACTCTTATTTCGACTCAAATTCTGTCCCTAGATATGGCCCTTTTACAACAAAACAAAGAATTACAGGAAAGATGTGAAGTGTGAAGTAAATAGAAGTGCTATTTATGGTCAGACATTGCTACTCCTACTGTCCAAAGTCTGATACGAATAAATGTTTGACTTATCACATGAGCTGCGTCATCTAAAGGAGACAAGACATCATACCCAACCCTATATTCACCTTGTCTCAGATTGTAAACTGATATTAATATTGATTAATACTAACAAACAGAGACTCAAGTAAGCAGTCTGTAGATTATGACACACAAAGCCAAAAATATTGCATGCTCTGCCTCACTGGTTTGCTGTCTTTTCAGCTCACAAGGAGAGTGGCCAATCCTAACTCTTATGTGGAATTGTCCATCGATGAGGACGTTCAGAAAAGCAAGGTATTCATCACACTGATACAATACTTTCTCTTTCATTCATTAAACATGATAAAATAATACCTGTTAATTAGTGTCTGTGCTTGCTTTGGAGTATTTAGCACTGTGCATGAGAGCAGATATGTCAGACTAACAGGTTTCAACTTCGCTCACATGTCTGTGGTGTAAAAATAGTTTCAAGGTGAACTTTAGAGAATTTGAACCCAGAATGAACACAGTCTGTCTGAAACACAGTCTTAGCTTTCAGTTGGTAATTACCCAATCATTCTTTCTTTCCTCAGGTCGTGTTTGCGTCTAAAGACCCGGTGTGGGAGGAGGGCTTCACCTTCTTTGTGCATAATGTCAAAACACAGCAGCTCATTGTGCAGGTTTGACATGTCATGTTGTACATACTTTCAGAAGAGGTGGATCAGCAATTGTTTAAACATTGTATCAAAACACTTGAAATAGTTAAAAGTTGATTTCTTTAATCATATTTCCATGTGGCTGGACAGTGGTCACAACCTAAGACAGTATTTATTTTTTATCTTTTTGCATTCATTCCTATGAAACTGTATCAATATGTGTCTGTCTCTGAAGAAAAAACACCAACCTTGATTTCTCTGCCATTCATTACAATAAAACCTAGAAAAAGACCAGTCAAATATCTCCAGGAGATATAAAACGTAATTACTCCACTGCTTGAATATTTTCATCTCTTTGTTCTTGTGGCAGGTCAAAGAGCATGACAAGAAGACACAACTTGGTGTTCTCAATTTGCCTCTCACTCGCCTCCTCAACATCTCCAACATGACACTGGACCAGCGCTTGCAGCTGGAGCGCTCCGGAGCAAACAGCCAGATCAAGCTGAAGGCCACTCTCAGGGTGGGTACACATGTTTGCATAATACATAGTAACTGATATTATACAGACAGATTAGACCAAAACAACATTCAGCTGCTTCCTGTTGAAAGCTAATAATATTTTATTTACGTACATTTCCATTTTGCTGCCATCTAGATAATATAACTTATTTTAACAACATCTACGTCATGAGAACTGAGCAGGTGAGTGCTATTTTGTCACTGACATTATCCTCCATCCCACAATAGATTCTATCTGAGGAAAAGCCGCCACCCAAGATTGTCCCTGATCCACAAGTCAAACCACAAACACCACAGACTAACCAAGGTGGTAACGCCTCCGTATCCACTCCCTCCGTCGCTACATCCTCCTCTTCAGCACTTTCCTCTAACACTACTCCCGGTGCCCAAACCCCATCTATGGTCCGGGCGGCTAATTCCAGGAATGGCTCTAATGAAGACTATCCAGCCCACACATCACACATGCGTCGATACGACTCCCACAGCCTGCTGTCAGAGAACTCCATCGCTTCGTCACGTTTTGACCTTTCAGATGGAGCCTCATATCCAGAGTGAGTCTGTAGCTTTGTTAAGTGGTTTACCAAGAAGGAAGAATTGGAAGATAATTTGTCTCTTATAATTTTGACTGACAAAGAAGAGCGGAGACCTGGATAAAGGGTCCCTTGTGCTCTCAGTATGTCCACATGTCTTTTGCACTCTTATCATTAACTGAACTGTATGTATTTTAGCAACAGTAATAAAAATTTGATTTAAAAAACATTTTTTTATCACTATAGTGCCATCAGGAAACACCAGGGTTCATTTGGGGAGATCCAACTGACTGTACGCTATGCCAGCCTGAGGGAAAAACTCATCATCTTGGTTAACTCCTGCAGGTACGTCAGACAAAGCCTCACTAGTGTTTCCTAGCAGCTCTAATATGGACCAGGAAATCACCCATTTGCTCAGTTTAAATCTAAACACGTTTAAGATCTCAGAACACAGAAATTGACATTAAAATGTCAGTGTGATAACATGAAAAAACAATGTGAGCTGGTGCTTTGTTGAAATACTACTTCATAGCTCTTGCGTATGCAGTGCAGTATATGTGTCAACATCAAGTGAAGTAATCACAATATGATGTTGCAGTTTTTGGCTGGTTTTTAAAGAAAAACCATTTAGTATACTTTCTTTTTCAGCACATTGCAGAATATCAGAAACAGTTTTGTTTTGAGAATATTTAGATATCAATAGTCAGTCCTTGCTTGAATGCTGTGACTGAAACCAACACAACAAAAGAGTAAATTGCTGTAATTGAACATACAAATGATTTTCTTTTCATTAGCTAATCCTGAAATTCAGTTGTTCAAAAGAACTATTTAAATGAGAAGACATATTAACAAGCTGTGATAACTTGTTGCATGTTCGTGTACCTGTTGCCTACAGGAACTTATTCCCCTGCAATGAGAATGGCACAGACGCTTACGTCCGCCTTTATTTGCTCCCTGACCAATCCTGGAGACACCGCAAGAGGACACATGTCAAGAGGAGGACCATCAATCCTGTCTTCAATGACAAGTGAGCTCACATGATTTGTCCTGCAAAACATTAATTTACATTTTCATCAGTTGCTTTTTTTGATTACCAGCTTGATGCAGTTACAGTATATTTATATATTTAAGGCTCAGTGGTTGAGAGTGTGTCTGGCACTCTTTCTGACAACGCACTTTCATCACAGGTTCGAGTTTGATGTGTCACTTGAAGAAGCAAAATCTAGAAAGTTGGACGTGGCAGTGAAAAACAACAGGATGTTCCACACACGGGAGAGAAAGGACATTGGCATGGTATTATATACTACTATTATACTATTAGACCATGTCATGGGCAAACAAACATACAGCCACTAAATCTCTGACGTTGGCTCATTATGGTTCAATGTTGTAAATGTTTTTTTATTTCATGCAGATATTGCAGAACCAAAATCTTGACTGCTGTGTATGGCCCACTTTTGCAGTTTACAACTACGATATATCTGGATAATTGATTGATTTTCCAAGTTGTGCTTCTGTCCACAGGTGCTTATAGATCTTTCCCAGCTGGATCTAACCAAAGGCAGCACAGAATGGTATGGGGCCCAGTTTGCTACTTTTGCATGTGTGAACCTAGTAGTGTAGCTTTATTGCTGCAGTTTGTGGATGTCGACACAGACTGTGGTGCAAGCTACAAATAATTCTTGGTGTTTTGTTCTGAATGGCACAGCAAGTTGAGTTTGACGTACGCATTGCATCACCGCTAAGACAAAATCATTTCCTTCTCTCATTTTGTAAATGTTGTTTTCTTGCACTTGCACTTCTTTTCGCAGGTTTGGAAATAGGCTGACTCATTTCATGCCAAGAGTTAGATGAAAGGATCAATATCACTTTCATGTCTGCACAGTAATTATGAAGCAGCCAGTTAGCTTAGCTTGGCACAAAGACTGGAAAAGTAGAAGAACAGTTAGCCTGGCTCTGTCCAAACAAAGGTAACAAAATCTGTCAACCAGCACCAATAAAGCTCACTAATTAACACATTATGTCTTGTTTGTTTAATCCGTTCAAAAGTGTAAAAATGACATGTTGGGGCTTTACAGGGCTTTATGTGCCAGACTATTTCTTGGCTGGACGCAGTGACTTCCTGGAGTCTCTGTTTACCTTTCAGCCTCATGGCAACAACAAGACTAGTTACTGCTCCTGCCAAGAAACTGTGCGGCACATAAACCCCCCTAAAACCACAACATGTATTAATAATTAGTGAGATTTACTTGCTGGTAGGTGGAATTTGTTGCCTTTGGACAGAGCCAGGCTAACTGTTTTCCTCTGCTTCAAGTCTTTATAATAAGCTAAGATAACCGGCTGTTGGCTTTATAATAACATGTCATACATGTTTGTTTTTTTTTTCAAAAAAGTCAAATTAACTAGTTAAAAATCCTTAAAATGACATCTCCTCCTTCTCCCTCATTGAAAAATCCAGAATCTATGAATATGTAAATATTATTTATTTCAAAAGTTTAACTTGCAAGTTGATGTTTACTTCATCGAAAAGTCCATTATCAGTGTATGTGCATTGAAGGCTTCCAGTTTCCACATCACACTTGTGTAAGTTATGTACTGGACCACGACTGGCGCCAGTTTAGTTGTGATGTCACAAATCATGCTCATAGGTACACACAGGCCTTAAACTCAGATTTTCATTGAGCACAGAGAAACTTTCCACTTTCAGCAGATGAAGGTGAAAACAGCCTTCTAGCGTCAAACTCTGCACATACATCATTCCATCCCATTGAAGCTCAAACATCCAAATGACGAAACAAGAAGAAAAACATATTTTTGAGCAGACTAAACGGACACATGTGAGCGGTATCAATCTTCTCATCTTACTCTCGGCAAGAAAGCAAAAAAGTGATTTCCCAAAATGTCAAACAATTCCTTTTAAGCTGGTTACAACAAACACCCTCAATAAATGATGACTACTCTTTGACTCTAGTTTGCCTCCAGTGATATTGAGTTAAAACTAATGTGAGGAAACAAATGGCTTTTTTGGTTCAAGTATATGAATATTTCACTTCTCTTTCCCTGTTAGGTATGAGCTCACAATACCTGGGCTGAAGAAATCCAGCTAGCAGGTGGAGCTGTAAAACCTCTGTTTGCAGTGCAAAGAGCAGCTCCTCAGCCACTGCAAGGCCAAATGCAGGCCTGATAAATGCTTGGACTGTTACATATTTGTCTTCTTTATCATCATGGACCAGAGTTGGGTTTTCCAAAAGCAGCACCGAATCCATCTCAGATACTGGACATGCTTAGTATGTCAGAGTATGTATGTATGTATGATCACAGGCACAAAATAAATTCTAAACCACAGATCTACTTAACTTTAACTTTACTTAAATAAATAAATAATAATAATAATAAACTCTTTAAGTGCATCTTGTCCCACTTACAGATATCCCATATGATTTAACAGCATACTCAGAATAATATTAACTGTTCTAAATTATTTTAAGCAGAGAAGACAAACAGCTACAAATAAGACATTTAAATATGCTACTGTATCCCAGATAATGTTATCAAAAGCAGTGTATCATTTTATGATGCAATTTATCGTAGCTTATTTGGGTCGACAAGCAGAAACCAAGTCATCCTGAATAGTAATGCTATTGCTAAGTGTTACTTTTTCATAGGAAATAATGATGTAATTCATCAGAAAATGTTTGTATTTCTACTACAAGTTATTGTTTGTTTTGGGTATTTTTTTGTGAGAGGTTTGTTTTTTGAGTTGCTCTGAGCCAAATGTATGCTTTGTATTTCTTTGTAAATAGTTGTATTGATAGTTTAAATGTAATTTAATAAGGGGTAAAAAAAACCCACGTGTTTGTTGCAGCAGCCCAGGAGAGTCACTGCGTGGTGAGGAAGGTTACACACTTAAATACACTCTGACACCCACATATTCACAGCTGGAAGGTGCAAAATACAACCGTGTGTGAGCAGCTGAAGTAGTGGGTTCATTAAAAGTGAAACTGCATCCAAGTAAGGCACTTGAGATATCCTTATTTCCTTGCTCAAGGGCGTCTTGACCATAGTTACTGAAGGAGTAGGAGTATATCTTTTTAACCCTCTCAGATTTAAGACCTGGTCTTGACTAGTACTTCTGGAAGAGTGATCTTCAGTGACTAGACCAGATATTAACATTTTGTGATTCATGTTTAAAATACTCTCAGACAACTTTTATGAGTGGCTTATATCTGTTTCCAGGAAAAATGTTTTATACAACTTGATAAACAAGCTTTTATGTATCCCTGTTTACTGATTGAACGTAGTTTGGACATGGTTTTCAATACTAATTGAATTGGATTCTCCATTTGAGTAGGATTTTACTCGAAAAACATCAAAAATTTCAATACATTTTTCTAGGCTTATATGTAGACTGCCATAGACTTATGATACCCAACTTTGCTAGGTGTAAAAAGTTGAGCCAAGAATTTGGTCTTAACTAATGTTGAGCTGCTCTTCCATTTAAATAGTTCTCTAGCTGGAGAATCTATGGAAAGTTTCCAATTCTGATGTTTTTGAATTTGCATTCTGTATGACCCTGAAATGTGTTTCCAGTTAACATTTTGATGGGAAATAAACATTTTAAAACAAACGTGGGCTTTTTCAATTGCAGTGGTTTCATTTATTGTGAATGTGAGTGTGATCAGTTGTATCTTTACATATTATAATATTATATACTGTGCCTATACGGACACAATTACTCTCTGTAATCAACCATGCACATTTCATGGATGGCATAGGTCTGTCACAGGATAATTGGGTATATATGCTGAACAAATACACATTAAAATGTATAGAATAATCCATAAATAAAATTATGTTCTAATTCCAATCTAATATATATAAATACTTTCTTCAGCAATTTACAAGATGCCTGAAACATGCTTCTTTTATCACTGTCAGTGCCCCCCACAATTTATTGCTGATAATATCCACCCTCACGTTACATTACTTTGGAAAAATATATTGTTTGCATTCACTGACTATGACTAAATCTCTCCTTAATTGATTTGCTTCTTATTTTGACCAGATTATATATTATATGAATAAATCAAAATTCTTTAAGATCAAGTCCTGACATGTATTAACAAATGTAAAAAGACTGTTTGGAACAATATTGTGTGTCTGGTATGTTTTTTCCACAAAAAAAGTTTAAAATCCTTAAAATGACATCTACACCTTCTCCCTCACTAAAAAAATCCAGAGTTTGTAAATATGCAAATATATTTCATTTCAACTTATTTTAACTTCTTCACAGAAGATGTCTGACTATTTCTTTTTTTTTTTTTTTTAAATATATTATTATAACCTTTAGTCCCCCTTGTGTGTTTGCAGCATGGATGTACAAAGAGAACAGAGGTTTACAGACACAAGTTGTATACACAAAGTGCTGTAAACTTGTTGTACACTTGTTTCAATAAAGCTTTCAAAAAAAGAGAACATTCTTGTTGCTAAGGACGCTGAAAGGAGTTCGCGCGAGTTCACGTTGGACCTTTAGCAACGGCCATAGCAACGGCCATAGCAACGGCACAAGGGATTCCTGAAACGGCTAACATAAGGTTACCGGTATGATAACTTTTACGCGAAAAGCTGCGTTATCAACATGAGTTCAGCCGAGAAGAAAACGAAAATTACGAACGGTCTAAAATTCTTTCTACCAAGTCCTCCAGAGGTAAGTTTAGGAGGGCGGAAGCAGAGAGGGCGATATGGTTTCAGTGTGTTTTTTACAACGTTTGACTGACTGTGTTACCGGCCATGACACAAAGCTAACTTCAAGTTTGTGTCCTGTCAGTGTTAGTTTTACGTTGACATTGTCCAAGTTAGGCTGTATGTCTTGTCATTTGTGGTAATACCATAAACTAACTACTGGTTAATTCCATTGTCAAGGTCCACAGAAAACGGCCGTGGATGGAGACAAAACCTTCATTTTCGCTGCATCCGCTATTCAATCAACAGCCTCAAGGAGCTGAAGGAGCTGAAAAAAGTGGGTGAAATGTTCCACGTAGTCCTTAAATATGTTCTTGGTGATTATTTGATAAACGCATCTTAATCAAATCCTTTCAGTGCTTTTCAGTAAGACTATTAACCTCTCACATACATAGCAGAAGTTATTTTGAGTCGGCAATACATAACTTACAGCTGCATTTTCCATTTGGATTGTTATCTCTGTGTGTGCTGTAGATGATATGCTGAGTGAGGGGGCAGACAGTGCGCCAAGTGAAGGTTATGGCAGAGACCAGAACCTGTTCCAGGGCAGAAAGGCTGTTCAGATTCCTGGGTCCTTCAAGCGCAGCCGCAGCACCCGCACACAGCTCCGTAAAGATCCCAAGACTGTTCGTGAATCTCTGGTTAAACTTATATGGTGAGTTGCACCATTCCTTTTCCTTTAGGTTTACATCTGTCTGTCTGTCCATCTCTTTCTATATATCAATATTTCCTCTATATGGTTTGGCAGCCCAGAAACAATATGACTAACTTACTAATTACCCATTTAAAAAAAGAGATGTTGAATTTTGTCATGATAAACTATCTAGACAAAATCTTTTTCACAGACATCTTTGTACTGTAAATATTAACTGTCCCACTGCTACATTACACTGCAGAGGACAAACTGTTTATTATTCATGTGTCATTTGTTGTGACTCACATTCTGCTTTTTTTTTTTTTTTTTGTTCTTTTTAGCCAGCCAGAGCAGGAGGATGACAGCAGCTCTCCACCATGCGGCTCTCACAAAATCACAGAAAACGATGATTGTGAAATGGTGAAACACAACACAATATACACTTGATAACATATTTTGTATCACAGGCCCTCTTTTGTTGTGTCCATTGTGTCCAAGACACTTGATATGGTAGCCTTTTAATCATTGTTTTGTTTGTTTTGTCGGTCTCAGTGGTTGCAGTTTCTATGTATGTTTCTTGCTTAGTGCAGTAAGTTTTCTTTACATCTTAAAAAAATATATCTTTGCTTGCCTGTACTAAGGCCAAGCAACAAAACTACATTTGCTGTTTTTATTTATTTTTTTATTTTAGCAATAAGTTCCTGGATGTAGATAACTTTTTCTGCACTATTACAAGAAGTAAAATTCTAAAATGTCCTCACTGCTACTGAGAATGGTTTGTAATCTGTCCTGTCAGAGATATTACCTCTACATCGAGAAAGGGGTGGAGCTGGAGCGTGTGGCTCCTTTGGAGGACTCGTGGCTTAAGAATATTCTGGGAATGGTCCCCCGCCACCTGAAGACCCTGAGCACAACATTGGAGCTACTGGATTATGAAATTAAGGAGAACTACTTGCACAGTGTCAAGAAAGCAATATGTATTTATTTAATTACTCTTAAAATCATGAATTTCTAGCAGTTTTTAACATATCGCCTACATATATTTGACCTTTAAAATCCACACACCATAATCAGGATAATCATATTTCAGGATTAAAATTCAAATACAAATTAGCAGTTGGAATTGGCAACTCACCAGATGAAATTATTCATTTAGTTTTCTTCATTTTTATCCTATTAATGTTACCCAAGAAATTGTTGGTGACTGCATAATTTGTAATGCATAAGTATGTGGTAATATAATATTGTCTGTTTAATATCTTTTGTTTGTGATTGCAGTGAAATACACATTCAGAGATTCAATGGAAAGTGACGAGGACACAGTGAAAGATCTGCCCCCTCACAGACTTGAGTAAGTCAGGGGGACGTTAACTGAGAATGTTGAATGTTTACGATGTTCCATGTTTTGTCTGAGAAGTATACAGTGCATCGTATGGCCTGAGTTTTCATAAGCAGAGACTGGAAGCCTTTAGAATTATAATTTATATATTTTGACAAAGGAAAAATTCTTCACAGTCCCTCTGTTATCTTTGACTGTCAGAATGGAGGTTCTGCCAAAACCATGGAACAAGTCCTTTGTCCAAGCACGAAAGAGGATGAGAGATAAGCTTCACTCTATCAACCCCACTATGTTGCGGGTGCTGTACCTTTGGCATGTCTCTTACAAGTAAGTACAGTACGATACATTATTATTTTTATTCAAACTTCAAATGGACTTAATTTATTTCTGCTATTTCAACTGAAATAAGTGTAGTGAGTGAGTGAGTTTGGTAAACTTTTGTTGAACCAGCCTTTAAAAAATTGTAAAAAATTCCAGTTGATTAATATAGAGGGAAAAAAATGAGATTTTATTTTCATTCTTTAAATTATTTTATATAATTGAATCATTTCATTTGAGAAAAGCATCATACCTTGTTCATTGTTTTTAAAATCTTTTATTTTATAACACTTAAAACAGAACATGTGATAAGTAAACATACAATTGTAAGTAGTTCACATAGTATGAAGACAATAAACACATAGAGTGCCAGAGAAATGGTGCAAGACATACAGAAGACCACATACTGTAAAATACTGAATCTCACCCTCTTGGATGACCTACTTGCAGAAAGCTGCGTCTGATAGATGTGGAAGAGTTCCACAGCAGAGAGGAGTCCATGGAGCTCTCTGTGTTTCAGCAAATTGTCACCAGACATGTTGATAATGCCAGAGCAATCCTTCTCAACAAGTGAGTCCACATAATCACTCAACAATAAGATACCTGCGCTCAGTTAAATAACAACCAGTTTAAATGATTTGTCATTGTGGATTTAATGTACAGATGTATATATGTATATGTATATATATATATATATATATATATATATATATATATATATATATATAAGTGTGCATTGAATGGAGCTCAAGAGTACTTTTAAATACAAAGGAACATAATTTCATTTTTGAAGCACAATTTCAAAATGCATACATTGTATTTCTATGGTTCAGGATGAATAGTTATTGTGAACAAAGACATCTTCAAAGGCAGAATAAGTAGGGCAGTGGGTGTGTAGCCCCCAGCCAAAAACAGCCAAAAACAGCACAGGGTAAAAGTTCCTTAGTAGTAACTTTGAGTGGCAGCCATAGGAAGCTATTACATCAATAACATCAGTGAATACATATTCTCCTCCACAACCTCCAAATGTTTTTGTAAATCCGATATTTGAGTACCTACTAATTTCCTGCTTATCAGTACTCCAGAGATTCATACCTGAGGTGATGTGTATCACAATATTAAATCTATCTACCCAACCTTATGAAATTTTCCACTATCTTGTATACAAACCTCCACTGAATACAAACTGACTCAGGTGAGGTGGTACCATACTGCTCATATGAAGAGTAAAATGGTAAATAGACTGCACTTATGTAAAAGCTAAAGATAGCATTCCTTAAATATCCATGTATTCATTCCTGCATAAAGTGACAAATGGCTAGAAAGAGAAGGCACAATGAGTACAGCTGGATGAAAATTGGCAAAATATTACTAAATGTTAAGCCATGGTGAGCTTCTATTATGTTGCTTTAGTAAAAGATTAGCATGTGTCTCTAACAGTTGCTACATATTAAGTTGATTAACTTTCCTACAAATACAGTGCCAATCCTGCTTCAGAAGTTCACTTGAGTTTTAGAGAAATAAAACCAAGTGCATAGTGCACAGTGGGTAGTTCAGGGGACTTTGGACATCGGCGCCATCCTAGCGATAACAGAGTTGCAACTTTAGAAAGCCTGAAATCAGCAGCAACTGAGGTAACAGAGGAGTGACTGGTGTGGATCAGCAACAATAGTACAGTAGATGAATTATATTGTGCAGAGATAGCATAACACTACTGATTTCACCTATAAACCAACAATCCACTTGTTACAGTGCTCTCCTCTATATCAATTTCCCCACTGGTATAATTAAAGTTTCAATTCATTATTTCATTATTTGAGTTTTTTTTTTAGATTTGCGTCTGTAGTTGTGGTATTAATTGCATATTAACATATTCCCTGAATATAATCTTAAATGTGATTTTGCTGTTTTCTACCTCAGATGGATTCCTGAAGTGCTACAAATTTACTCCTCTGGGAGCAGGCGCAAGCTGGTGCCCACCATCAGCAACATGGCCAAGCTACAGTCTTTCTACAATTGTGTTGCTACGCTAATGACCTACCAGCTGCAGAACCTTGCAATAGACTCAATGAGGGACTACACACACCTAATTTCCCAAGACCCGGTAGGAGAAAGCTTAAAAATTTCAAGACAATATATTTTAGAAGAGTGAAATAGACTTGGCTGGAAAAAGTCATTTCAATAAATTCTAGTTTTGACCTACATGAACAGGTGGATCCTTTTCAAAGTTGCACTCTTTTTGCCTTGTTATTTGCTCTTTACCATCTTAGCAGTCAGAGCGAGCCTATGAGCACCCAGGCTTTGTGCTGCATCTGATCCTGGAGGACAGGGAGATCAAGTTTGAACCAAACTTCAAATTATATGAGGATGTTCTCCTTAACGTCTATGAGTTCATGCTCTGGTCCATCAGCATGGTGCCTCGTGTGGAAACCAAATTGTACTCTGAATGGGTAAGAAGAAAAGTGTGTGTTTGTAGTATCTATGAAAAACAACAGTTAGGTCTTTAGTCCCCTCAATTAAGTTTCCTCCTCATCATATTTATTAAAGGTTGTCGAGACAGTGACACTGATTACCATATCCAGGTCTGTTTTTTTAAGAGGTCCATGAAAAGACTACTATATCTTTAATTTATATCTTAATTCATTACATTGTCATTCTCACCTGCACTTGTCACTTTCTTGACAGTGTTATCCAGTATTGGCTTATTCCTGCCCCTTGTGGCGAATTGGGGAAAAACACTGTTTCTGTCTGTAAATGCTGATACTCAAGTTGGACATATCTTTTACATATAAAAACTTGGAACTTCTTATCATAGTTTCTGAGTGAAGAATTTTTCTAATGCTGAAACTCATCAATAGTGTGGTATTATCTGACATACTGTATTAGTAATAGCGCATCAGTAATTATATAGCACATAAATTTTGGCAGTGGTTGGTATATTTTTCCTGCACTATTGTTGCTAAGATGCCATTTTCTGTATTGTAAAATCACAGTAGTAAATCATGGCATCCATCATCTACTTTTACCACTGAAATTAAAATTTAGTTCTCTGCCTGGGTTTGTATCTTATGTCATGTCTTCCCAGCAAAGCACCCCATTTGGGGGCCACCTGAAGCCCATCATCCTGCCAGAGATCCTTCAGGCCCAGCAGGAGGAAGTGCGCAGGGTGATCCGGGCTGAGTGTGTAAGGCCCAAAGAGTATGTCCACAAGTACGATAAATACGCTGCACTGGTATCCAAACAGGCAGAGGAAGATGTGGAACAGTTTCTCAGTGAGCAGCACTCCTTCCAGGAAATCATGGAAGAGGTGACACACTACCAGCAGCTGGTTGACCAGATCCAGTACACGTCATGCAAGGTACTTGGTGAAACTCACCTGAAATGATGATCCAGTTGCCCAAAAGAAATCATGTTTTAGGCAGTTCATGTTGACATCTGAGAAACTTATATAAGATTAGATAAGAGTAGACTATGTCCAGATTTATTGAAATTAGACAGAACAAATACTTTGCCCATGCATGAAAGATATGTGTGGTGACAGCAAAATCATGTAATTTAACAATCAGAGCTGATTTGAAGTATTTAAATTTGCTTGAAATTTAGGTTTTAAATATTTATTTACTGTGTAATTACAGTAATAACCATCACTCCCCATAGAACTATCTAATAAATCCACAAAACCTAACGAATCTGATCATCTTAAAAGTAACAATCCTTAAATCTTGATGTTTACCATGACTATGACTGACAAAGATTATTTGAAAGTCTACTAAATTGTAGATATGTCAGTGGATATGTGTCAAATCATGTTAATTGTGGTACTGACTGATACTTTGGGCTGTAGGTGGAACGTCTTGGCATGTTTGAGGTTCAGTCCCATAAGCTCATGCACACTCTAGCCAAGCGTGCTCAGGAGCTACAACAAAAACTGGTTATACGGATGCTACAGGACCATCAGGAAGTCAACAAGAAGTCAGTTTCACCATTTTGTCTTTTTCTTTCATAGAAAGACCATATTCTCTCCACGTTCGTACAAAAATTTGCAAGCAAGTTATAAAAAAAAGATCAGGAATAAGAGCAATTTCTATTTGACATGTACTGCTGAAATGTGCATAGGGAAGCTTCTTCACCTTTCAGACCTTAGTCGGTTGCTCTGGAGCTTCAAAATAAAGATTGGAAACTTACAGTAGTATCTTTTTTAGCCTCTATTCCAGTCATACTTCTTAGCTCCAAGCTGTGACATAATAAGATTGTAAGACTGTGAAACCCTTTGTACATGTCACTGAATTAATGCTTTTCCTTTCAAAGGCTCTGTAATGAATTCGAGAAGATTGCAGAGAAGGCACTGAGCACACCACCTGACACACAGAAACTGATGGAGCTGAAGGTATCTACCTCAAATTTTTGTCACATAGACCAGCTTGTTGAATTGTACTATGTACAACTAACTGTCTCTCACACCTCTGTCCACAAAGCAGTTAGGAATGAAATTACACATTAAACATCCAGTCAGTACTAATAGATGACAGCTTTGCATTTTTTAATCTTTTACTGTGGTGATAGGGGCTTCTCGTAATGGGTCTAAAGTCTAACCTAAACACTTTGGCAACAGAAGGCCTGGGACATCTTAAATTTATCTCACACCTCTAACTCAGGACAGTAGCCCATTCATTTCACTGGACCAAATCCATTTTAAGTGCAGCTTGTCGAGACTGTTGGTAAGCCTACTTATACCTTTGGCATATCACTTTGTTACTTTTCAACATGGAAAGTCTCTATAGCCCTCTAAACCATTTGAGAATTTTCCTTTTAAAATCAGGTAAATAGCGTGAAAAGCATTATTTTGACTTGATGTTGACATTGTTTGGTTCCTTTGTCCCCTGTGTGTGGTTGTGGAGCTCTATGAATAATACCCAATATTTGTTTATACACAGTCCAGATAAACTAACGATTTTCTCAGATTTGATTCGTCGTGTGAAGTGAAATGAACCATCACACTTTAACAGTATTGGGACAATTTGTTATGAAATGTCATTATCTACACATAGTGAATGTATTTCATCAAATAGTAGCTGCTTTCTTTGAATTTGAACCAGCATTTTCACTTACTTTTCTTACTAAATGTGTCAGTCATAGCCGGAAAATAATATACAGAAATATACAAAGGCAGAGCAGGGTGTATAGCAGCAGTTATTAAGTATTTTCTTTAGAAGTATAAACAGTTTTTTACTTTATAGTAGAAGCATTACATCAGTCAACTTTGTTTCCCTTTATCCCCATCCAGGCCTATATGAATAAGGTGGTGAACACAGAGATGCCTCTGTTGGAGCAGAGATTGGCAGACTCCAACACACAATTGTGTTTCCTGATGGATTTTGTCTCTCTCTCACCGTTGGACATGGAGCTCAACAAAAAGACCATCCAATGGCTTCAGCGTATGCCATCCATCTTTGAGGAACACCAACAGATCATTACTGAAAAGACAGAGCAATATCAAAGCGGTCTCAAGGTCTTTGTTTCTACTTTATCTATCAATCTATTGTTGTCTGTTGATCTCTGTTGAGTGGAATCTGGATATTTTTGCACCAAAACTGTAGAACAATCCAACTAAATAGTTACTGTGAACGTAAAATGAAAAACTATCGATTGCTAGAAAACAAAGTGTGCGTCTCTGTATGTGCTCTTTCCAGTTGTGCCTTGAGCACTTTGTGGAAGAACTGGAGAGCTACAGTGTACAAGTGGAGGAGTTTACTGCCTTTGGTGAGCTGACGGATCTCAGCAAGTACTTGAAGAAAGCCCAGGCCCTCAATACCAAACTGGAGTTAGCCATGGAAAAGGTACATCTGGATGTGATTGCTTAGAAATATAGGACTAGAGAAAAAATTCCACTCTGAATCTATAACACTAGCTCTGTCAAATAACAGCAGTAGAGAGTGACAGAAGGCCATTATTGGAGTTAACTCATGCAAACTGATACTGATACATACTGATACCCAAACTGATAAAATACGTAATAGTATAATCAGGCACCCTGCATAAGCCTGTAAGATGACCTTTTGCAGCATGATTCAAGGCTGATAACAATCTTTGATTTTATAAGTACTTCACTTCACAAATTTCATTATTTGATACAGTGATAGAAAGAGAAGAGGTTTTATGAATTGATGCCCACAGATAGACATGCTTTGGATTGAAAGACAAACATTTATTATGCAGTGGATTACTGTGCTGTATTTGATGTTGAATCATATGTGCTATCAATGTTTAACCTTTAGAGGGCAGCATTGGCTGTAAAAATAACTCAGTCACAGGAGTTGTAATGTGGTGTTATCATGTTTTTATCTTCCCTCCATTGTATCCAGTTATTTATATTCTCCTTGTTTTCTTTGTTTCCACTATCCTTTTTTTGTTTGTTTGTTTGTTCAATCTCTCCTTCCTCACTTCTTTTCCTTTTACCATTCTGGAAAGATAAATGATTTCAATCAAGAGGAGGAAGCCTATGGCTGGCCTGTTTCCCAGTACCCACAGCGTAAAAAGATCCAGGACAAGCTCACGCCCTTCCTGCGCCTCTATGAGACAGCCAATGATTTCCTAAACGAGTACCAGCAGTGGCTCCATGGGCCGCTCTCGGGTGTGAACCCAGACAAGGTACCAGAATTTGGAAATTCCTTTGTTATAAAGTTGGACATTAATATAAAAGTTAAATTATCTAACCAGCAAGCACTCAACACTTATCAGGCACATCCTTTATCTTCATTACAGCTTCAGGGCTGCTTAGAATGTGATCTTAGAAGTCCTCAACTGTGTTAATTGGGTTGCTGGAAAGACAGAAATCTGATTTACTGTTGTACTATTGAATGTCCCTTAAAGAAAGCTTCAGTTAGTTATGTTTAGATGTGGTTATTGGAAGTTTATGGAAGCCATTTAAAATCCTTTCATGTTTGAAGTCACTCTTGAGTTTATTTAGCAAGGTGTATGAGTACATTGTAATCTGAGAATGAGGAGACAACAAGCTTAGGTTGATTAGGCTGTTACACAATATGAAAGTTCAACACAAACTGTCATAGTCATTAACAACTGCAGTTTTTTGGAGCATTATGATATCCAGTGTGAGCCCTTCTGAGGCAGTTAGTGAAGAAAGATAAACATGAAAAGGCTTGCTTCCTTCCACTTCTCACAAAGCCCTGTTGTCAGCAACAACAGTTGTTTTTTTTGTGTTAAGTCATTAATTTAAGATTAAGATTTCTTTATAGTCATTTCTTAGCACTCGCATACATTGGAACAAAATTTGTCCTCTGCATTTGACCCATCTTATACACTAGGAGCAGTGAGTAGGTGTTAAAAGAGATCAGATTTACTGTGGTGATATATGATATTTTTGCTCCGTTTGTGATGAAAACAGGTGTGCATTATTAGAGGGACTGAGTCCTGTCAATGTGTGTAAGGAAGGATAAAACTGTTCTGCAGTCTATTAGAGTTGGTGCACTCATGGTGGGTGTTTGTGCCCAAAGATAAATGGTGATTGCCAACAGTAACAGAGGAATCTAAATTAATCCTTTGTTTGAAATTCTGTATCCTTTGAAAGCTTTGAAGGCTCTCTCTCCTCCTTTAAACTGTTAATAATGTAAAAACCATCACTCACAATAATGCTACATGGTTTTAAAAACTGCCTCTTTCACACTGTCACAAACACAATGACATTTATGGAGCTTTGAACACTCAACTATTCAAACATAGTGTATGTCATATTATCATGTGACATATCAGTCTGTTCTGCTTTAACTTGCTGTGTACACATAGCATTTATGTGGGATGTGCTTGCTTATTGGAGACAAAGACAGTGCAAGTGAGTGAACTGTTTGTCTCTGTTTTTGACTATAACAATGTGTTAAAGCAAGGCGACAATTGTTTTCTTAGGGCAACCATTTTGTCTTCTCATAGCATCACAACTACAGGTGAAATTTTAATTCTAATGAAGTAAGCCAGCTAACTAAGGCCTGAAATATCTAGACGGAAAGCAGACATTGTTGTAACCAACCATTATTTTCATTATTGATTAATCTGGCGATTATTTTCTTGATTAATCATTTTGTCTATAAAATGTCAGAAAAGCCAGAAATATTTGTGGATGATGAAGAAAAGCATTCTCACATTTTAGAAGCTGTAAACAGAGAATGGCATTTTTATTTAACTTAAATAACTGATGGATTGTCAAACTATTTGCAGAGTAATTTTCTGTCCATCAACTAATCAGTCAGTCGATTAAAGTGGCTGGTGTAATCTAAATTTTACCAGCCACTTCATAGTTTTTTACCAACCACCATTTTGTAATCGCTCTTTTGTGTGTTACTAACTTTTGTGTAACGTTTGTCTTGTTTTGAAAAAAAAAACAAAAAAAAAAACAACTAACACACATTTCCCCCATAAAAAATATTACTTTAATATTCACTTATGGTTATCCATTTATAATTCTCTCTCCCACACACACACACACACACACACTCTTCAAATGCACAAAAACAAAATACAGACACCGAAACAGCGGTGCACTGTAGATCCATTTTAAGTCTGAACTTTAAGAGTCTTTTAACATGAGAACTTTAACAATCTGCCACACATTATTACGCACACACACACTTACACACACACACACACACACACACACACACACATACACTGAAACTATTTTCTCCAGGGCTGACTTTCCTTGTACAATGCGGATCACCTTGTGGCATTTGGAGAATTTGTGGTCCTTGATAGCCAACAATTTTAAATTATTGGTGCTCACAATAAAGCTGTTGTTTGTAGAGATGCACCGATCGATCAGCCACTGATTGAAAACGGGAGATTTTCAGCTGATTGGCCATGACTGGTGACTAGCTCCTATCAACCAATAGTTGTACCTTTGTACCTTTGAATTACCATAGTAACCTCCCCATTCATCCCAGCAACTGCCTTGAAACACCACAATAACCATATAAGACAACAAACACCTGCTACCCCCTTATTAACCACCCACAACACCGGCAATAACAGCAACCGATTAGAACACCATAGCACACTTTCGTTTTATTCATTTACAACTTATCATGTGACCTCTCAGCATCAGTAGCTTTTAAACAGTAAGCAATCACAAAATAGTCTGTTATACCCACAAGATGTCTGTTTTTCTGACTGAAACCCCCCCATGTAGGTCGAAGGGGATGTTGGCAACTACTGGCGCACTCTGTATAAGCTGGAGAAAGGCTTCGGTGATGTACCCAAAGCCTTGAACATAGCCACCACTATGAAGGCTAAGGTGGAGGACTTCAAAGAGCACATTCCTATGGTGCAGGTAAGACCCTAATAGAAATATTTTATACCTATAGATTTAATAATATAATTTCAATTTCTTTGTCATTATATCATGCTGAGTAAATCTTAATTTAACTTCAAATTTCCACTATGTCTTTTTTCCCTCCTACTCCTCCCATCTTGATAGGTACTGTGCAACCCCGGCCTGCGTGATCGCCACTGGGATGCTATGGCGGAGGTGGCTGGCATCTCCCTGCAGCCAGTTGATGACCGTGCCTGTGTGGCTAACTTCATATCCATGCACCTGGAAGAGCACCTAAGCACCTTTGAAGGCATCAGTGAGGCAGCCAGCAAGGAGTACTCCCTGGAGAAGGCCATGGAGAAAATGGCCAGTGAGTGGGGTGACATGGAGTTCAGCCTCCTGGCCTACCGAGAGACTGGCACTTCCATCCTGTCATCTGTGGATGAAGTGCAGATGCTGTTGGACGATCACATTGTGAAGACGCAAACCATGAGGGGCTCACCTTTCATTAAACCTTTTGAGGTGGAGATACGGTAAGATTTGCTTGAGAATTATTTTCTTTATTCTGTTTGGAAAAGCAATTCACTAATGTTATGAAATAAGTACACATAGTAGGGCTAGTTGAAATTGTTCATGTTAAAGGACCAGTGTGTAGGATTTAGTGGCATCTAGTGGTGAGGTTACAGATTGCAACCCATTGAATACCCCATCCCCTTCCAAGCATGTAGGAGAATCTACGGTGGCCACAGAGCTTGCAGAAAATGTGAAAGGCCCTCTTTAGAGCCAGAGTTTGGTTTATGTGTTCTGGGCTACTGTAGGCAGTGCAATATGGTGGCCACCATCTAAGAGGACCCGCTCCCTCTATAGATATAAAGGGCTCATTCTGAGGTAATGGAAACACAATGATTCTTATTTTCAGGTGATTATACACTAATTAAAACATAATTATGAATATTATATTCTATTTCTGCCAAGTCCATTCTGCTAAATTCTACACACTGCACCTATAAACCTGCAGTGCAGAACTTTTACATTTAAATGAACATCTGTTATATTCAAGCCCTTGTCAAACAAGTTCACACAATGCTGATTAAGCCTATCACAGCCAGATAAATCTCTCTGTATTTCACAGTATACCAGAGTTTTTAATCTGGTGTCAGGTTTGACATTCCCGCGCTGGCTGGATGAATGCATGAATGCAGACTTCTGCTGGCCGAGCCGGCTAACTTCTGGTTAGCTCTCTGCTAACCTGAAGCAGGATGAAATAATTTAATTGAGCCACTCTTCTAGACTTTCCAAATGTTATTGGACCAAATGGATCACATTGTGATAGTGAAACTATCATTTCACTGGAGTTGTGTGATGTTAAAAACAATTGTTTTAAAGCCACAACAGTGTATGTATGACATAAGCATGGGTTGACTGTGTTTTTGTAATTACTCTCACTGCCAGAAGGGGGAGACAAAAGTCCTGCACTCCAGCTTTAAGGATGCTTTTAGTTTTGTTGTTTATTAAACTGGGGTAAATTGCAAATAATGTCTGAGCATTAGTTTTCACTCTGAGTATTTGAACTGTATTTGAATACAATATTTCTGTGTTTGGTGAAACACTCCTGATGTGTGGGTTTTACGAATATTCTGCGTTTGGACAGGACACACAGACTGAGTTGGCAAAACAAACTGCAATAAAATCCAGAAATATATGCTACCACAAAATTCAAACAGACGCTGACATATCATAAACTCATTGTTGAGCTACAATTCATTACCAGTGTGTGCATTGCTTGCTGCTTGGATTTTTTGACAATAGCCGTGCAGCCCTGAACCCCAACAGGCAAACAGAGACTTATATTCATAGATGCTGACAGTAAGTTAGTCATTTCTGTCCAGAATAACTTGACTGCTTGGCATTGCCACAGCATGTGGATGAAAGTATATATATTTTTTTATTTTGAAGGGTGTAATATAAGGTCTATGTAAATGTTTCAATTTCATAACTCTGAATCTTACTGACTTAGATATTGCTAGAGTCCCTCAATATTCCATCCCACTCTGCAGAGGTGAGTTACATTGATAAATCTTGCTCCCACTGGGTCTGAGCTGGAGCACTGTAGTTTGTAAAATAATGAATGATCAACCTATACAGACAATCTAAAGACCTGAATTGTTTGTCTGTCTGTGTCAGAACTGTAGTTAAAACATTTTTTGTGAAACTTGGAAAACATTGTGTAAAATTATTACTATTAAGTTTTAATCTCCCTCTGAGATGATAAAATTTCACCATCCTCTATAATTTGTGAGATTATTGCAATATAATGCTGCAGTCAGACACAGTTTGAAACAGGATTTGGTGCAGTTTTTTAAATTGTATTGTGCCATATTGGGCATGATGCTAAAGCAGTTACTGCTAAGTTTTTCATAAACTTTTTTGTAATATCACATAAGAACTTTATAATGCTATTATCTAGTTTTGAGGGTGGGAGAGGACGATACCACAGTGAGAATATAAGTCAGGTTGTTAGTACCCTTTATAATGTACTCCAACAAATCCCAACTACCATTACTACTAATGGTTACTCTTGATTAGAGGATATCTGGCATTAAATGCAAGATAATACAAATACACAAATAAGATTTCTAAACCCCCATTACCTTAGGGTAGTGATCATTTTTATGATTCATTCTAGGGATTGGGAGGGCAAGTTGCTGCTCCTTCAAGAGATCCTGGATGAATGGTTAAAGGTGCAGTCCACTTGGCTTTACCTGGAGCCTATATTCAGCTCCCCAGACATCATGACTCAGATGCCTGAAGAGGGACGCCGTTTCACAACTGTTGACAAAACCTGGAGGGACACCATGAAACAAGTTTCACTGGTAAGTTTTTTTGATTTGATTTTGTTTTCTTTAGAGACCCTCTTTAATAGAAACAAGACTAGGTCAAAGCCTAGTATATGGCTGGACTTTTGTATTTATAGGGCTGACCCCTGTGGCCTAGCTAAAAGACACTCTAAAACACCCCTGTTTTGGGGGAAGAGCTCATCTACGATTGAAAGCAGAGTACTGAACTGTCCCTCTCCTGGCTGATCTTTGCTTCCAGGAGACATTATTCTATAGCATGCAACAGATAGTGAGATCATTGGGTTAAAAAGACCAGCCAGTAGGAGCCAGAACAAAGAAACTGCTAAGTACCAAGGAAAATTCTGGTTGACTAAAGGTTTGTTGCTGTGGGTTGTACATCAGTGTTATATCATGTACAGGAATTTACAAACAGAATGGCTGATTTATTTTGAGAATTTCTAATTAATTGGAGTGATAATGATCCTTTGTAACTGTGCTAATAAGAACCAATAGTTGGAAATAATGACAAGGTGCAAGCTTGATCAGAAACTGTGTTGGTCAAGTCAGAAAAAAAGCTGAATTTTTTGTTCAAAGGCAGCAGATAAGGTAGAGCTGAAAAGAACTCATTATTTTTGAGAATGTAGCCTCAAAGCAGCCATTGCTGCATTATTTTTCTTATTTTTTCTCTCTCTCTTTTTTTATATCTCATTATTTGTAACACCGGATTCCTGTGGCTTGGGCTGCAAATGCGGATCCGAAACACATATATGTGCACACATGCACAACAGTGATAGTGACAGAAGAAGGTGAGGCAGAAATACATTGGAAAACAAGAGGAGCAGGAAGATACAGCACAAGCAGAAAGAACTATTTAGACCGAGATAGGAAAGGAACGGCAGTGCAGAGAGGGGAGGGAATCAGTAGGAAAAGAATAGAGAGCAAGACAGAAACAACAGAACGGGAATAGAAAGTGA
The DNA here is from genome assembly GCF_914725855.1 of Thunnus albacares. NCBI lineage: Eukaryota > Metazoa > Chordata > Actinopteri > Scombriformes > Scombridae > Thunnus > Thunnus albacares. The sequence goes on from NC_058116.1 coordinate 24,931,450, forward strand.
GTGTTGCACTAGCATCCTCAAAGAGTTTCCAAAGGGTAATTGGCGTCCTCAGTAGACCTGAAATGAGACACATCAATTTCAGGCAGTGTCCTCCAGAAAGCCCAGCCTGACTGCACCATCAAATAGAAATTATGGATTTTGTCTGGAAGGGGCAGGGCCATACTGAGCCACAAAGAAAATGAGGTCGCCAAGGGACAGGGAGCCTGCACACACAGATGTGAATGCGTACTGTCTTGTCCACTATGCGTTGTGTACGCAGTGTTATGGAGCATTTTGGTACAGATGTTAGTGCAGTGCTTTTTACATTTGTGTGCACATGCCTATGTGTTTGTTAATGTGTGTGCCTGTACAGGCGAAACACTGCTGGTGCCCAAAATTGCTGTAATTAGTTTGTCACAATCAGGTGTCTCGATTTTGTATTTGTGATCAACCACTTTCAGGAAAATAGGGCCCTATTTCTTTTAGTTTATTGAGCTTTGTAAGTTACATGTAGTTTAATTGACATGTAGTTTAATATAGATGTGCATCAATATGATTAAGCATGGCTATGTCACAAGAGAGTTTCCTGATGTGTATGATATTACCTCTGAATATTTGTAATGTGTTAACCTGGTGAGCTTTTGCACAGCCGCTTAGTTACGGTAATGGGTTTAGACAATTGGGGAGGATTTTTCATTGTTACCTGCTGTGTGAATTTAATCAGAAAGTAAATAAGCTGTTTAATGTTGCTGTTTTCTTGTTCAGTGAGACAATAATGTAGTTTCAGGGTGTTGAAGAAAATCAAACATTTTTGAAAATGAAGTAAGTAAGAAAGTAAGTTAAGTTTATTTATATAGAACCTTTCACAGACACCAGTCACAAAGTGCTTCACAGTCAAATGAATAAAACAAAGATAAACAACAGATATAACACACAGGGAGAAAAACAGACATAAAACACAAGTTAAAACATAAAATACCACATGCTACCTAAATGCCTACCTGAACAGATGGGTTTTTAATGCTTTTTAAAAGAGTCCAGAGACCTCAAATGTATTTGGACACTATTAATGCACAATATCCCTGAGCCTTAAAATGTGTCAGACACTTGGAAGACCCTGGTTAGAGGACCTAAGAGCTTGGCTAGTGGTGTGAGGGTACAGAAGGTCCAAGATATAATGTGGAGCTGGGCCATGTAGGGCTCTATAAGTGAGCACCAAGATTTTAAAATGAATTCTTGAATTAACAGGAAGCTAGTGCAGAGAGGTTAAAATAGGTGCGATGAGTGACCATCTGTTAGATCGTGTTAAAAGCTGAGCAGCAGCATTTTGGATGGTTTGCGACCAGTCCAAGGAAGTTTTATCAAGGCAGGTAAAAAGAGTAGTACCGTAGTCTAAATGTGATGAGATAAAAGCATGTATTAGCATCTCCACTTCAGCCCTTGACACAACAGATCTGAGTTTGGCTGTTTCTTAAATGAAAGAAACATGATCGAGTCAGCATCCTAATATAAACATCAAAACTCATGGATTGGTCAAAAATCACACCAAGATGATGCAGACTAGACTGAGAAGATGAGAATAAGGCACCAAGGTTCTGCCTGATCACTGAATGAAGGTTATCAAGATCAGTATCTGCATTTAAGTACAGGAAATATTTGCCTTCCAGTTCCTGATTGCGTTTAAACAGTTGTATAATACAGACAGTTGGTCAAGATCATCAGATTTGAAGGAAAAATATAACTGGATTTTATCATCGTACAAATGATAGGAGATGTTGCTGAATCTACTAATAATCTATCTAGTGGAAGCATGTATAAGGAGAATAAAATAGACCCCAAGACTGATCCCTGGGGGATGCCACATGATACAGCAGCCGTGTCCAACACAAGTTTACCTACAAAGACTGAGAAAGTCCTATCAGTGGGATAGGAGGAGAATCACTCTAATGTAGTCCCAGAAATGCCCACCAGGTGTTTTAGCCTGTGGATTAATATGTGGTGGTCAACAGTATAGAATGCACAGCTAAGGTCCAATAAAACTAAAATTACTCTCCAGCATTTGCAGCCATTAGGATGTCATTTGAAACCTTAAAGAAAGCCGTTTCAGTGGAGTGTAGTTTACGAAAACCAGATTGAAATTTGTCGAACACCCTGTGCAAATCCAATGTTTGCTTTTCAACAACCAAAACTAAAACTTCTTCTAAAACTTTAGAAAAGAAAGGGAGTTTAGAAATAGGCCTATAGTTCACTGGCAGGGAGGGGTCCAGGTTAGGTTTCTTCAGCAAAGGTTGAACAATAGCCTGCTTAAAATAGCTGTGGACACATCCTGATAAAAGAGAGTGGTTTATGATATTAACTAAACAAGGACTGAGGAATTTAAAAGCCTTATAGAACCATGGTTTAAATATCTGTACACCTTTTATATCACCCTTTGCTTACTGTCAATCTCTTGAAACCCCACAAGAATAAATTAAAGTCTCTTCGAGAAAGGAATCCATCAAAACATGTTGCTCTGTGACTTAATTATCATTTCCATGTGTTTTAGGGTATCTCAGCAGCTGGGGTAGGGCTTAATTAAAAAGTAGGTTTGTCAGTGTAAAGTTTGTATCATAAAATCAAAACATGAATGAATATAATTATAAGGCAGTACTAATCTCCTGATTTCTTGCAGCATGTAAATCCAATAATGCTAATTCACCATTCCATGTAGGCAAGTTACAGAGTAAAACCACCCCTCTGCATTAGCTCGTACTGCATCAAACTCTGACAAACAACACATCCCTTCACCTTGTCTATAGCACTGATCAGCAGTGCATGAAATTGAAATCATCTCAACTCCATACTACCACAGAGCAGTTGAAGAAAAAAAGCAGGCTACAGTTCAGATCTCCTACCCACAAATCACATTCAGTACCAGTCAAAAGTTTGGACACAGTTTCCCATTCACTTGAATGAGAAAGTGTGTCCAAACTTTTGACTGGTACTGTAAGTGCTTAATTTTTTTGCCCAGGCTGTTGTCATCAAATCAACCACTGGGAGCTGCTCAAGATCCACTGATCCTCCAGCGCATTACAACCTCCACATGCCAGCTTCATTTTCCTTCACTCCACTCCACTCCATTTTTTATTTATTGCCTGCTGTAATGTGTCATTTATCCACTATTGCATGCACAATTGCAGATAAAAACAGGACCAAATCAATTTATAAGACTTACTTCTGTGAACCTGTTTCCTTTTAACTATGCAGCACACCACAACTTTGCCCCCTCTAATGAGCCTAGGAAGGGAGAAACAATTGAACCTCTGAGCTCATGGAGAACATGACTGACATATTGTTTACTAATAGAATGATGGATTCACCCAATAATAACAAAATAATAGTCAGTGAAAAATAGCTCACTTAATATTACACTCCCACTCATGCACATATAATATTCGGCAGAATTTGCCTTGAACACATAAGTCATTCTTTGTCTTAGATGTTGGGGGTGTGTGTGAGAACATAGAAAAATACTTTTTTTTACGTTACATTTTTGCCCACACAGATTGCAGACCTGCTATATCAGCTGTTGACAGTTTCTGTCCCCTATTGAGGCCATCTGTTTGGTGCATAAAAACTACATTATCACACATAATACACACATTAGAGCATTATTATCCCTTCAGTGTGCTCATTAATAGCTTTCCACTGGCAGACTGAATATAAAAATAGCCCTCTTATTACATTGCCCTCTTAAGGAATGGGCCAAAATTACAAGTCTGATGAAAATTTATGAAATGCTAGAATCCATGTTCATCAATCAGACACCCTTAGCCAGTATAATTGTATGGCCCATTGAAACACAATCAAATCAGGCTTTTTGTCTGTGTATCTTCTGCTTTGGCTTGGCTAATGAGTCTGATCATTTGATTTAGCTTTGAAAGTGAGTGTCAATTACTGTAACTTAAGTCTGTTATACTGACTATTGCCTCATAAAAAAAGTCCAAAATGGTTTTAATCTCTCATTTTTTATCATTTGTTCATTACTTGGTCTGGAAGCTGTGCCCAGAGGATAAAAGAGTCACCTTGGCATGAGTCGAGAGCCACTGCTTCCACTTCAGTCATCATAAGAAATCAATAGCAATCATGAGAGATAAAAAAATATATATATATATTATCCCACGCTAGATAGCCTTTGGTGTTCCACAACATACTGTTGAACAGAACTTGAGGAGATTAAAAGTGTCTTTCATTGACTACACCTGGACAGTGACTCTGGGTACAAAACAGCAAACATATGAAAGTTATGTAATGCATTCACTTCTTTGTTGCTTTTCCAACATATTGATTGTAATTTTTCCAGAGGGTCGGGTTTTATGAAATTACACACACTGCCTGACACTGATTATCTACTGTATACACTCTTATAAGATTTCTGTATTATATGGCTACATCATATCGGCAATGTGTATTTTTTGTTGATTTACAACCGTACATATATTTAGTAAAGCTATTGCTCAAAACAAATTGATTATATTAAACAAAGATGCAAACTACATCAACATTTTTATAGGCTAACTAGCCAGCAGTTTTCTTTATAGTTTATATTATTCCCCTTTTCAAAAGCCAGAAACCATGTTGACAAGCGCTGCATTGTTCAGAAGAGGGGTGTTGTTATGGGGTCTTTAGGGGTGAAATGGTCTTTGAATAATAATTTATAGTTTGACCGGGTTCATGATGATGAAAAAACTGCAGAGCAACAAAACAAAGATGATACTTTGAAGATCTGTACTTTTCATTTCTCTTAAGAGTTGTCAGGGATAAAAGGCAGACATGGTGGGTTATTATGTTGCTCCATGCTTTTTACTTTGGCTCCTCACTAGCTGTGCATTACGCTCCTTCCTCCACCTTACATAATTCCATTCAGAGGATGATATCAAGCTGTGTGCTTCATTTTAGAATTGCCAGTGTCTTCATGTGAGAAGGTTCAGGCATTCCCTGTCCAACTCTGAAGATTAGATAGACTTTTTATTTAGGTGCTTCCTGGGGGTGACAGATCTAGAGGATATTAAATTAGTGAGATGATATCAACTGAAATATTTCATTGGTGCTAGACAGGCCTCAGGTGAAGTCTCTATTACTGTCCCATCGTAGATTTTTTTCAGAGCACTGTGTGACAAGTGGGCCTTATTGCTGAACATAAAGTGGATGTTCCTAAAGGAAATATTGCAGTGTTTTAGTGTTACCTTCAAGGTAGCAGTCACAACACTCCACTTCTGGAAATATATGAACACAACATACCATCTTCCCGTCATATTTTTCCTTGACAAACAAAAAATGTACAGTATATTTCCAGCCTATATTGTATTATATGTTATATATAAATACATTGATGCTTGTCATTCTTCATCCTGTTAAAGTAAATTGAAAATACTTGACCAAACTGACCTTTTGCTTTTTGTCTGTGGTAGGACAAGCACGTATTGGCAGTGATAGCCATTGACAAGATGCTGGAAAGACTAAAAAAGTCCAATGAGCTTCTGGAGATGATCCTCAAAGGTCTTAATAACTACTTGGAGAAGAAGCGCCTCTATTTCCCTCGGTTCTTCTTCCTATCCAATGAGGAACTGCTGGAAATCCTCTCTGAGACCAAGGATCCCACAAGGTAAACATGATGCAAAATTATAATGATATTTTATTACATTAATTGTTATCCCTGATTACAACTAGCGGCATCAGTTTCTATGTGTAATTAGAATACCCCTAGTGGTCATGATAAGCAGCACCTTAGCTGGTCGCTAGTAAAATACTTGACTGTCCATCAGTAGCCCACTCTAAGGGAACCACTCACTGACTAAGTTTTAAATGACTAATTGAAGGATATTTCCTGTTCACTCAACTCTATAGTTAAAACTAGTCTAGACAATGATAAACTCAAATTTAAACCAGCTTCTCACCGTAATATGTAGCAAAGAAAAGACCATTTTCCATTAAAAAAAACTTTCACTGAAAACACTGAAAAGAATTGTGGCCTTTTGAAAACTGAGTTCAGGACAACAATTATTCAGCTAACCAGGGCAATTTACTGTAACAGCTCTTCATCTTTTTATGCGTACAGCACTCAGGCCTACTTTACCTCTACTGTGGTTCCCCCAGAAGCCAAATCCTCACTGATAATCAAGCCATGTCTCATTTCACCCAGGGCATTTGGTTAATAATGAATGTGTTTCCAGACGAAAGATGTTCTAGCCTCTTACTCTCTGCTATTTCTATTTCTCCTGTCCTTTTCACTCTACTTTCCCTGTATTCTCTCTTCATCTGCTGAGAATGCTCATCACATCAGTACAGATGCACACAGTCATCAAGTCTTCTATAAAGATGGGATTTCTGTAATAATGGGTGTCAGCCGGGTGTTGAGTAGGCCGTAGAGGGGAAAATACTAGTTTGGTTTTTCAATGATTTTGATTACTGGCCTTAAAGTTAATGCTGTATTTACTATTGAACCACTTGTTCCTATTTCCTATTTACAGGAAGGTTTCTGTGCATATTGACACAATATTCCTATGATATAAATGCGGGAAAAAAAAAAAGTAAATAAATAAAAAACATTCCCGTCTCTGTATTTTATAGTACATGATATGCCTACAATTTGAAGCATGAGAAAAATGATAATGATGAAGCACTTTAAACAAGAACAAAGACTTTTTGTAATGTGCAACATTCAAGAAAAGTTAAAACAACAATTCAAGTCAAGTCAATTTATTAATAGAGCACATCTAAAAACAACAAAAGTTGACCAAAGTGCTTCACTGAAAAATACAATCAAATGAAAACACAGACATAGTTGTGAGGATCAAGGGGAAAATTAATAAAAGGGTAGAGTAAAATAAATAAAAATGGGATTTAAATCCTTACAACACAACAGCATCGCACAGAGAACAAATAATTAATATAGAGAAAAAAATAAATAAATAAAATAAAAACAAACAAAATATGACCATTCAACAAGAAAAATACACTTCACTTAATTTACTTCACTTGAGGCCAAGAACAAAGACTGGATTTTGAAAAGCAAACTACACTGAACACAGTGTGAATGATCAAAAAAACAACTGGGCAAGACAGAAAAAAGTTTCACTCATGCATCACTGTCTTATCTGGCAATCTTTTCTTTTATAAGCCTCCCGGGCTGCCAGTTACATTGAGAAAATTTATTGCACTGCCTAGTGAGTCATGAGCGCCATTTTCTGGAGGTTTCAGGGATGTAACTGGACTGTATCACACTTTCCCAACTAAGCTCTAACATGTTTTACAATATCTTGTCCTTGAACATTACAAATCCATAGAAATTCCATCTTTTAATCTTAATTTTTTTGTGAAGTCAAAAATCAGCATCCATTTCCAACCATAAGCAGTCACCAAAATAAGAACATTTCTCATTCTGCACATACAGTACATAACAGCACAGAAATGTGTCTGGGTGATATTGATCCAAACACATACTGACAATTTACCCTTTGTCTGGCTGGCTGAGCAGGGAAAGCAGCACAGAAGCAGCTCAACATCAACAGCTGTAGTCCTCTGTCATTGTCTACACTAAATTCATTGATATACAGTTCTTTTGTGCACTCAGAGGCATTTTGTCAAAGCTCTCAACCCAATACACAATCACGTTCCTTGGCATTTATGCAGCCAAGTGTAAATAGCTACATTGGTGTAAATGGAAATAGATCTATGCTGCGATGGTGAGTGTCTTTGTTCATATTGGAAAGCCCATAAAATGTACACAAGATGGCACTTACTGTGTGGAGGGCCAATGCAAGATATACCTCGGACATTAGATGAGATATACTGTGCTGTTGACATTACCAAAGTGATTCCATTCTCTTGTCCTTCTTTCCTCCAGGGTGCAGCCTCATCTGAAGAAGTGCTTTGAAGGAATTGCTAGTGTGGTGTTCACTGATGTGCTGGACATCACCCACATAAAGAGCAGTGAGGGCGAAATGGTGCAGCTGCTAGACATAATTTCCACCTCCAAAGCCAGGGGCCAGGTGGAGAAGTGGCTTCTGGAACTAGAGAATGGCATGATTGCTTCCCTGCATAAGGTGTTTTGTGGATCATTATTACACTATTTTTTTAAAGCACGTAAATGCATATTTTTTCTTGTATTGTTTGAATGAGAGATTAACACTTTTTTTGAAATAGAACCAGTGATGGGAATTTGATCTATTGTGTGATTCAGTGTTTGCCACCAAAGTTGAGCCTGCATATTCAGGTCTTCTCCCAGTAGCCTTGTTAACATGTTCGGGGATACAGGAACCTGGTAAATAAAGCTGCTGTCCCTCTTGCTGTCCATTTTAGGTAATTGGGGAGGCTATCAAGGCATATCCCAATGAGTTGAGGATTGATTGGGTGCGTGCTTGGCCAGGCCAGACTGTGCTGTGCGTCTCACAGGTCTACTGGACGAAGGATATCCATGAAGCCATCAGTTCAGGACAAAAGGTTATCCAGTGTTGACTTTATTTCTTAACTTGTATTATGTATTCTGATTTATAGTCTGCATACCTAGGGTTGGGGTAAGAGTCTTTTTTCATAGTGTATGGGTCTTGGGAAAATATCGAGGCTACAAATACACTTTCTTCCTCAAGGAAATAGTATTTTCAGAGTCCAATAAGCAACCAGAAAATGTGTCTCTATAGATCAGACTTAAGCATACCCTCTGCGTGTTTACAACCTTCAAAGATAAGATGATAAGACATGATCCTTTGTACTTTGGGAAAAAATACAGATTTTCATACTTAATCCTGTCAATGCAAAAGCAGGCGAGCATTTTCTTGCCTCTTACAAATATCTGAAACCCATCATCTACAGTATGCTCTGAAGTTGCATGATGTATTTATCAAAGTTGTATCCATGACAAAAATATGAGGAACAGTCCAAACAAGATTTAAATGGTTCTTGAGATGAGGTCAACAAAGTCTGATTACTCTTGGATAGATTGCATGACAAATAGATTACCTTTCCACCACAATAGATGCGTTACTGAACTGAACCCACCTGAACTTAAACACAGCGGCTGAGGTGATATGTGAACAGCTGGTTTGAATGAGGATTACAAACAAATAGATCTGTCACATCAAATGAAGAGCACCTACAGCTCATTAGCTGACTTGTCGTATTTAGTTGATGTAGTCAGGAGAGGTCTGCTGCCGTAACACGTTGCGGTATAATGCTATTTTAAAATCTAGAAAATCCCCATGTATCACAGGATATGTTTTTCTTTTAATATCTAATATCCTTCAAGACACAGGGATTTGTGCATTTCATATTATAGGGTGAAGATCATGCCCATCCAGCAATAGCACTTATAAAAGACAGAGAGGTGTGGTGTCTCCTTCTCGTGGACATCTTGACAGTGATGGACTTAGTAGTTGTTGCAGGGATCAAGCTTGTGACCTTCACTTTATAGATGGGGTCTTGATATAGCATTCTGCCTCTGTCTTGACAAACTCCAACATGCTCTTCCTTCTATTTAATCATGCCTGTCTCCTTCAGGCCCTAGACGCCTATCTGGAGCAGAACAATAGACAGATTGACGACATTGTTGCGCTTGTACGTGGGAAGCTGTCCAAGCAGAACCGGGTGACCCTTGGAGCTCTGGTTGTGCTGGACGTCCATGCCAGGGATGTGCTGGCTACACTGGTACAAAAGGGAATAAATGACGAGAACGACTTTGAGTGGCTTAGCCAACTGCGCTACTACTGGGTGGTATGTGAAAGGGGTAGGGAGGGTTGATACAAGTGTTTGGGGAGAGTGGGGATTCATTTTCACTCATAATGAGTACTCAGTGATTTACTTCTGCATTCTGCATCACACCCCGTGTAGGAGAACCACCTCCAGACCAAGATGATCAATGCTGGTTTGCCATATGGTTATGAGTATCTGGGCAACACTCCACGTCTGGTCATTACCCCGCTCACTGACCGCTGCTACCGGTAAAGCAACTACACAACTGTTTAAATGTTCTGTCTGTCTAATGACTCAACAAATCCCATGTTGGAGATAGGTACAGGTGTCCCTACACCTACAGTATATGTTAATCAGTCATCTACCTCATCACTCTGTCCACAAGAACACTTCCTGCATTCTTTCACTGCTTTAAATGATAAATTCTCATCTGTTCTTGTCCATCTTCTAATTTATGTCATTTTAAAGCTACAATACGTTGTTGCTGTGCTACTGGGAGTTCTTCCTTGCAGTGTACCTGGAAATAACTGATGTTCATCAGACCTGTTTGTTAGAGCATGTGTTTTTCACACTGCTCCCCAGCTAGCTGCTTGGGCAGTTTGCCAAGTTTTTAAAGACCATTGCTGGACTTTTTGCTGTCTCACTAAGGAGACGGCCACTCCATCTGCTCTTGCTGTGATGAGATTAATGTTATATTCTTTTAAATTATAAATAAGAAAAAAATATATAAATAAAAATCATAAATCAATCAAAACATATCAAACAAACCACTGTGAAAGGCTTAAGTTTAACTGATAAAGACGTTATGTATATATTTGTTTATTTCACACAGCATAGATAAAAAATCTATGTTGTAGTAATGAATATTTTGTTTGTATTTTGTGAGAAATGTTGAAAATCATAAAGAAATCTAGTTCAAATGACAAAATCACAATAACATAGGCAACCATTTATATCCATTTATTATCCATACCTTTCAGGACAATGACATGTATACATATACAGTGTAGTTATGCCACATCACGGGGCCAGATTTTAGATTTTATTCTGGAAATCTTAACAACAATCTACCTCACTGGCTGGACTGGCTTGTTAATTTAGTCAATAAGTCATGTGTAAGGTCCCTGCATGGCAGTGCATTACATCTATTAAAACTTCCCACATTACAGTATATAGAATATATTTACAGAGAAAGAAAAAGGAGGTTCAAGTGTGTCTGAAAGCTTAGCACTCAATAATGTTACAATAACCTCACAGCTTCAAAAAGCTTCCCTGCAGTGAAGGTCTCAGTCTGCTCTGTCAGCAAGCATGAGTTACAGCGAACCTATTTTTTACATGTTTCTGCTGATAAAGACATAGTATATTAATTACTGACATGCCATAAGGTGTTACATGAGCTTTTTCCTGTCTGTTCTCCTCCTCTCTCAGCACTTTGTTTGGTGCCCTCCACCTCCATTTGGGAGGCGCCCCAGAGGGCCCAGCTGGCACAGGAAAAACCGAGACAACTAAAGACTTGGCCAAAGCTGTGGCCAAGCAGTGTGTGGTCTTTAACTGCTCCGATGGACTGGACTACATCGCTCTGGGAAAGTTCTTCAAAGTGAGTGCAGTTTTCTTACCATGAGTTAAAGGCATACTGTACAGGATTTGTCGGTTGCTCTTTGAAAACACAACATTCAAAGTCGGCCCCTCATTCCTGGTTCAATGTCTCTCTCCTCTGCTCTCTGCCTGTATGCATGAGGGCGGGGCTGAGCCACACACACACAGAGCAGACAACAGTCTGCTGCAGAGCACAGAGTCCACAACAGACAGGAAGAACGAACTTTAGGTTATACTTTACTCAAGTCGACTATGACTGCTCGCTGCCATAACTGTTGAACAAGCAGTACAACAACGCCATTTTTGTAGATTACTCTCATCTATGTCCCTACGTTTTTATAGAGTCCCACACTCACAGCCTCTATGCTGTTATTGGCTGGAGGCTACACACCCACTGCCCAAAGCGTGAAGCTCAGAAACTTCCTGAAAACAGCTAAATAATAAGAAAATACAGGCAGAGGGAAGGGTCTCTGTAGATACATACACCGCCACCCACTGCCAGTGAGAGGGATGATTGAGAGGGATTACTTTTGTTCAGCCTCAGGGAGTCTGTGGTAGATGGTCAACACACAAACACACACACACACACACACACACACACACACACACACACACCAGTGAAACAGGTACACACTAAAAAGGCACTAAAAAGCCCCTTTCCTACACACCAGTGAAACTAAAAGCATACAAAAAATGTTTTACTTCTGATAGTGAAACAGAAGTAGATATTCCCATGTTGTTGCCCTCTTCCTTTTGATGGAAGTATGCCAGAAGCACTTCCACCTGGGAATATCCTACTGGCACAACTATCAGCACTTCAAAGAGTCTGATAATAGAAGGTGACACAGGAGTTTGATTTCCCTCACATTCTTATTTATTCATGTCCCAGAATGGCACACACACATTTAAATGTCAGTCTCTACACACCACTTCAACCTGTCCTTACAAATATAATGGAGTACAGTTGCTTGCCTACTATTATATGAATAAAAATATATGCAGTCAATTCTACACGTACGTTGCTCCTGCCGCAATTTTTCTGATTTCAAGATCTGTAGAATATTAAGATTTGCCCTTTCAAAAATAGCATTGCACCGATGCCCCAGTCAGGGGGGCTTTGTTCACTGCCTCTCAGTTCTGCTGCAGTTGATCAATGTCATGTGATTATAGTTCTCTGTGTGCCTCAAACATGGGAAGCACACAAGCCCACAAGGGCCAGATTAAATGATTGCAAAAAAAATCATATTTTTGTTTATAGTGAAACTGCTTACGCCCTACTGAAATGTCCTCCCACTTGCCATACCAAAATAGACCTCACACACACAGGCAGAAGTAGCTCATAAATACTTTTTAAATTTGCATTAATGTAGTGATGTGTGTGTGTGTGTGTGTGTGGCCAGGGCCTTTTGTCTTGTGGAGCCTGGGCCTGCTTTGATGAGTTTAACCGTATTGACTTGGAGGTGCTTTCTGTGGTGGCTCAACAGATTCTCACCATACAGAGAGGTTTGTACTTTTTTTTTTGACATTTTGGCATTCGTTTCTTTTGATCTTTGCATAAATTGGCAGTCTACTAGAAAAAAAATCTGGCATATTCTCACTAGTAAAAAGACAGATTTTTAGACCATAAAGAAGTGCAACATTGAGCTCAGGCAATTTGTGTAGGCTGGCTAGCAGAACTGCAAGCAAGCACAGCAGCGTGTCCTATGTGTGCTTTGGGCGTCGAATGACTTGCATCATAAGATGTCAAAGGGATATGCAGATTTTTCTTAACCCGAAACTAAAGTTTGAAATGTTAGGTTTCTGTACCTAAACTGCTGATTTTTCAATGCTGTTTTAAGACCAATCAATGGATTGAGGGTGTTTTATGTTGTACAATGTCTGCATTTGTATTTGTTTTCATAGCTGGGTGTGCACAGGCCCATGATATCTGTCTATGATGGGTACGTGAGTTTTGCATGTACAGGTAGGGCGGACATGGCGTCTACAGATCTGCTTCCCAGAGTGTGTTCATAATACAGAAATGGCAACAGAGGCAGCACCCTTTAAGTTTGATTACATTTATATGTGTTAAGTGTTGTTAAACTGCAGAGGGAATAAAGAACAGAGCACACTGATTGTTTTTCAGCCTTTAATAGTGCAGACAGACTAATGTTTTCACACTACTGAGTCTTCATCAAAGTTAAAATGCACAAAGGGATACAGCAAATACATGCTGTATAAATGCATCTGTGTGTCCAGGAATTGCTGCCCACAGTGAGATGCTGATGTTTGAAGGGACAGAGCTAAAACTGAACCCCTCCTGTGCTGTGTTCATTACCATGAATCCTGGCTATGCTGGTCGCTCTGAGCTACCGGACAACCTCAAGGTATCATGTTCTTCTTAAAGATTATAGCGCTGTGTTTGAGGCATATTTACATACATAATTTAGTTTGAATTACAGTTGGAAAATCAGCACGTTCTTGTTTCTTGACTAATCTTAGTTCAAAATACAGGCCTGTTTCGTGCCTGTCTCCAAACATGACTGACGTAAAAACAGCTAAAATAAAACTTTAACAGCATCAGAAATATTCATGACTTCAGAACAACTTTAATTCAGAAGGTTGTGAAATAAAAAATGTTTCCATTCAACAAAACTATCTCTTCACACCAGGCTCTGTTCAGGACCGTGGCTATGATGGTACCGGACTATGCGATGATCGCGGAGATTGTGCTTTACTCATGCGGCTTTGTAACTGCACGGCCCCTGTCGGTGAAAATTGTGGCCACTTATCGACTGTGTTCGGAGCAGCTGTCCTCACAGCATCACTATGACTATGGGATGAGGGCAGTTAAGTCTGTGCTGACTGCTGCTGGAAACCTCAAGGTATCTCAAAACAGATTAACTTTGATATAATGGGATTCTTTGTCATTTTTCCATTTATAATGCCATTATGAGCATGTCTTTTGTGGTTTGTTTTCATTTTGTAATGCCTCTTACTGTTATTGTGACAGTTTTGAGCATTTTAGTAAGAATAGAACAGTACTTGATCATCCAGCTAAAGGACAAATAGCAAGAAAAGTGCTCAGTTGGGGTGCAACTTTTCTCAGCTCTTGTTTGGTGTCTGTTGCTGAAAGTAAATTAAAAGGCGAAAATGCACATAGTTGGGTGAAATTGCTTGCCTCATCTTCAAAACAGATTTGATTACATTTTTAATGCAGAAGAAGCACATTTGTTGCAAGTATGTTTGAGTTATATATATTGGTAGTTCTGTTTATACTATTTGGATTGTAAAATTGCTATCCACTCCACAGGAGTAGTTTTTCACACACATTTAAGAATCTGAGTATCGGCCCCAATCCGTCTTATTTCCCAAACACAACATGACAACCTGTTTTGTAGAGTGCAGTGATGTGTGTGAGAGCAAGAAAAGAGCTGTCAGAAGAAAAAAGTTATCAACAAGCACCTCTATTTATACAAACAGTAGATATGTCCCCATGTTGGTGACCTAATGCATAGATATAATTTTTTCATCAGGTTCTGTATAAGCTCAGCTGACACATTAACCTTTCTACCTTTTTAAAATGTACTCAAGGAAAAGAGAGGTGTGTGTTTAGACCTCTAGTTACAGCTACTATCCGCTGTCTCTTCTTAAATTGACTGGTTGTGATTGTCAGCCACATGCGACACAGAGAGATTTTCTAGTGAAATTTCTCTTCATGAACCCGCATGATTCACCTGCCTCTCATTACATGTTCCAATTTTGTGTATTTCTCTCATCATCTGCCTTTTTTTTCCCTCCCTCATATTTTTCTCTTCTCCTCTTCTCTATGGGCGTGGATTTGTTGCATTGCAGCTCACATTTCCAGAGGAGAATGAAGACACCCTGTTGCTGAGATCCATTATTGATGTCAATCTGCCCAAGTTCCTGGCTCATGATCTGAAGCTATTTGAGGTGCGACAGAGTGGAGCTCCTCCTGTCTTGATTAATGGAGCGATGCACATCAACTGATGTCAGCCCATGTTTATTCCAGTCAGTTCATTTGGAACCACAATGCACAAGGATAATTTAAGTCTGTTTGAGTCAGAACAGTTCACTGGAATTTATGTGTGTGAGAGTTAATGAGTGTTTACACTTTTTTGTGTGTGTGTGTGTGCCCATCATTTGTATAACTGTCCTCGCCCCTCAACAGATCTCACAGTCAGTGTGTGTATGCATCTGAGTGATTTTGTTCGTTTGTTTACACTGTTGTGTTGTGTTTAAAACTGCGTTTAAGCCTGTGCATTGTGTTCCCTCATTCAGCCACAATATGCCTCTCTGACTGTTCTCCAACAACTTTATTTTCTCATCCAAGGGTATTACCTCTGACCTCTTCCCTGGGGTTAAACTCCCAAAACGAGATTACCGTGTTCTGCTAGAGGCCATCGAGGAAAACTGCCAGCGCATGAACCTGCAAGTCACAGATTTCTTCGCTGAGAAAATCCTGCAGGTCTATGAGATGATGATAGTGAGGCACGGTTTTATGCTGGTGGGTGAACCCTTTGGAGGCAAGACCAATGCCTATCGTGTGCTGGCGGCAGCCCTTCACGACATTTGTGAAAAGGTACGGTTCACAGTTTAAATCTGCACAGTAAGTTGTAGCGGAAGGTGGAGGCTGTGCTTGAAATCCTTTGACAATTGGTATCAAGAAATAATAGCCACAAATGCTCCCTGTAATGGTTGGAAAAGTAGGATACAGATGTTTAAGATAGTGGCAATAGAGGTGGAGAAGGAACAAAGACAGAAAACGGCAGGTGAGGCCAGCCTACTATATTTCTTGATTGCTTACGAGGCACAAAGTCTTGATCAATAGCTACGTTAAACCACTTTATTTTCTTGGTTGCGTTCATGTAGTTGTCCTTGGAGTCCAACCTATCTATTATATTTGTGTCAGGTATTGACCAGGTCAATCTGTCAGAAATAAAAAAAGAAGGCTTATTTTCAGATGGTTGACCATGCATTTTTTAATTGGATTTTATTATGAATTTTGAAGGAGTTTCCTGAGTCCTTGGGACATAAAATGCTCAATCTGTAAAAAATCATAAACCTTCATGTCAAGTGAAAATATGTGTTACACTCAATATCCAAGGCTTATCTCAGCTACATGTTTGTCCCGAGTAAACACATCCATCCAATTTGTCAGAGCTGTAGTCTTTGTTTAGTAGTTATCGATCTCACGGTGACGAGCAGAACTGGCTTGTTGTATTTACATGGCTGAGAGGGCTGAGATGCATCCCACCAAAGAGACAGATGAAGGCCTGCTGATGGAACGCCTGGGAACGCCACATTTATCATCGTCATCCATGTCGCTGCACATCCACTGATCACGTCCAACCCCCCCCCTCCTCTTTCTCTTCCTTTCTGTTGTGTTTTTTTTTTTTTTTTGAGCAGCTCGCTCTCTCGTTGTTTTTAACTCAGACTGACACCTTGTCTGAAAAGTCGTTTGTTGCAGTTTTTTGTTTCTCTTCCTCAGTTAGCAGAAGTTCTGTCATACTGACAGTAATCTTCTAAGCAATTTATGAGTCTTGGCTGAGACAAGTTGCTCAAATGAGTGGTTCACCATGCTTATTGAGACAGTTTTCTTTGTTTTGCTGTCTTCTCATGACAACCCTCTAACATGTGAAGTAAAGAATTCTTATGTGTATTTATATGTACAGTTTGTGAACATATAGTATAGTATATGCATTATTTTAGCTGTATATGTAAACATCTAATTTTTTTTTGTCTGTGCACTGTTTTTTTCTTCAGTTTATGATATTTCTTGGAAAAAAAAATCTTCTGTGGTTATATTTGTGTCACCCCAGGGTCTGATGGATGAGAACCAGGTACAGATCACAGTTATAAACCCCAAATCCATCACCATGGGCCAGCTGTATGGCCAGTTTGACCCTGTCTCTCACGAGTGGTCCGATGGCATCCTCGCTGTCAGCTACAGATCCTTCGCTGCCTCCCAGGTAAGATGGCTTCCCATGAGTATGCCGCTGAATTCCTGTAGAGTACGGTGGTTAAAACAGGTTTAGGTTCAGACACAATCGATCATACAAGCAAACAGACTCACGGTATTACAGGATGTCGATTCAGCGACATGATGCTCCTTCAGACCCTCATACAAATGAACATGTACACACATGGGAGCTGTGCAGTGCGGGAGTATGTTCTACTATTGTATTCCAGTATAATAGCACAATGTCCATCCATTTTGAGGTAAAAGTGACATACATAGATATCTAGATCTAGACACACACATACACATTATTCTTTTTTTGTCCTTTTGTTGGCAAAAAGCATATCCTCATTGTTTAATGCAGCTTGCAGACTGTTTTAGAACATAGTTCCAGTTAAACTGCATAGCGTTGGTATAAAACACATTTAAACAATCCACCTGATTTGTCAGAAAACATTTTGATGTTTCTCTGAGTGTCTTCCTCAGATGGGAAATCAACACCATTTACCTCCTCCCTCCAATTGGATGGTGGAAGGTGTTTCACTATTGGCCCCCTCAGGGAGTGACATCGCAGGTCAACTACAAACAACTGATAGCAGATAAAACCCCAGTTTTATATGATTTTAATTCACTTTTCACAAAAACATTTCAAAAACTTTTCACAACAACACACTAAACTGTTGGTTTAGAAAGTTTGAGTGCTTTTTCGCATATGTCAAAAGACTCCAAAGAGACAAAAGTTATTCATGAAAGAAGTTTTAGCTGTAGAAGAGACAAGAACATTTTTTAAAAAGATGTTTCCCTGAGGGGCATGCAGTGTACCCAAGTATGTTTCTCTTGCATTGTAAGCTGCTGCTCAGGATCAGCTAGATCACAGTTGGTCTGCTTCCTTTTTTATGTGAGCTTCTAGCATTTTAACTACATGTCAAACTGGGCACCCCACATCAGTGAATCTCAAAGAGTCTGCAGCTCCAGTGTGAAACTCAATTTTTTCTCCTCGGGAGTGAGAGCATCATTACTGCTTAATGGCTGCATTTACATTTGTAAAGTAAAAAAAGGCATACACATCATTTTCAATTCATCTATATTATGGGTCTGAATGTTGTCCAGTCTGTGTGTTTTGAACCCCAGATGATCTTTATATAGCCTAATGGAAATGAAACATGGACAGGATTTGGGTGTAAAATGAATGGCTACTCCAACATGAACATGAACATAATAAGCTGTAGCTGTTAGGTTGTTTTACACTTCTTTTGGAAAGTAAACAAGTTTGACCTTTTATTTAACTATTCTAGAGGAGTTTGGGGGATTTGATTAAATCCTAAAAGGTAACAGGTGATGGTTCACTTCAAGGGTTTTGAAGATCTGGTGAAGTTATCCGTTGTCCTTATCTTTCTGTGTGTTACTGTTTATGACAGTTTAGCTCTGAATGCTCAGTTTACTTGTTATGTGGCTGGATGAGTAGTACAATAGTAGTAGTTGTTCATGTCAGCATTTCTGCAGGTCTTGAAAAGTCAATGGAGTCAGTTCCCTCAAATGTACTGTCTACAGCAAATTTCATTTGGTTTGCCATAGACAGTAACAGTTCAAACATTTTTGTGTATGTGGTTGTGAGCTGTCAGGAGACTACATCTGTAAACTACAAGTGAGACTGGTGTGACAGTGGATTGTGCTGCAGGAAGCTGTTCAATCCTTTTTGTGGAGTTTCAGTCAGCTGCTGTTAGCTACAGTAGCTAGAACGCTCATCAACTCAAAATGGGTCATTTTCAGCAAAAACTTACGTGAACGTAAATTAATTAATTATTTTGTAATTAGTAATCCATCCTTTAATTTTCTGCCACATATCTGAGTCCAGGTGACCCAGATATGTGGATATAAATTATAATATTAGGAATTATTGTTATATACAGCTGGGACGTACTGTCAAAATGTGATATAAATATCAATAACTTAATGTACTTAATAAATAATTATTGGCCTTATTGTCCATACTGGTTTTCTATCATTCTTTGATCAGTATGACTGAAGAAAATGTATTAAATTACATTCTCTGTAGTATCAAAAAGGTGTTTAACTGTGTTAAATTTAATATTATCAACACTGCAGATCCCTGTTATCTTCACCTTATCAATGCTCAAGTTCTGTGGCCTGTTCAGATCTTGGCAACTTACATGGAAATCACCATGGTTAGTCAAAGAATGTCATAGTAATGATATATTAAGTGACACATGACATCAGCACAGATCACAGACTTGAAAACTGATGCTGTCTCTATGGAAACAGGCATTTGAGGCATCTCTGTCACTAGTTGAGGCAAGCAGTATTTTTATTACTCTACAATATATATCTTTCTCACACACATTGTGCTGTGCAGCTACTGTATATAGCTGGGGATGTCTGTCAAAATAGACATTGAGTCTACCGTATTTTAGCTTAAATGACAAAAGTACTTTGTGCTATGGGTTATAATATCTTATGCATGTCACACTTCTGGCACATTAGTGTGATCAGATGTGCAACATACAGTACCAGTCAAAGGTTTTAGACACACTTTCTCATTCAAGTGAATGGGAAGATGTTTACAAATGTCTGACTGATACTGTCCTGAGATGTTTAATGCTATAGGGAGCAGTGCAGCAAGAAGATGAGAGTGAGAAGCATTATCGTTCACTCAGTCTCAGTTTATGAGTTCAGGATGGATCATTGTGCAATAGGCATGACATAACAATTAGTTGCGAGCTGATTGAAAGAAAGGCTGTGATGATAGGGTAAAAAAAAAGAAACATTTTGCTGTCTTGTTAAATTTAGATCTTTAATGACTCTCTTTCATACATACACTCACACAGTAGACACATGGTACTTTACAGATGGCAGGGGAGGCATGTCATAATGGAAAATCATTTGTTCGCCCTTTTCTCAAATCGTTTCTAAATTAACTTATTATTTTAAAAATTGTCCCTGTATATAAAGTTGTCATTTTACAAATTGTTTTTTTGTCTATGAATAAGGAGCGTGAGAAGTAGTTATGACAGTCGAGGCAGTACACACTGATGCAATGAAAATAGAAAACGAGAACAAGGCTTGTCTTAATGCAGTTTCAGAAAAGTAATTTCCATCTCTGGAAATGAAAAAAAGTTCTTTGTTTCACTCTTTTTTTTTTTTTTTCTTCCCTGCACCATATTTTAGTAAACACATTTTTTGTGTGCTAATCTGGAGTCAGCAGCGGTGGTAGTGTATTAAACTCTGCGTACAAAATGCTTTTTTTTTTTTTTTTTTTCAATGCTGATGCTCTCTGTCAGATCATTACATTACAGCGTACTCACTTCCCTCTCAAGCACCAGATGGCCCCAGCCCAGGCATCTCCATTTGTTTATATTACAACAAATCAATTTAAAGCACAGCTCTAGCCAACCCATTTAACTGGAGAATTGACGCTTGTTGTAAACCTCCATTATGACAGTGTAGGTGTTAATTTCATTCATTTAGCAAACATTCTTCACTTATTGTAGACTATAATGTACTAAGGTTCTTTTGTGACCTTGAAAGGATGCCCAAGGATTCCTTTCAGCAGGAAATAAATGAATATAGTATGTGCGTATGATTATACTGTAAGATCTTCTTCTGCACTTTTAAGCTCTTCTAAACTTTAAAGCTCCATTATACTCTGAATATTTTAGCACTGCAGGAGCCGACCTGCAAGGTTTAGCTCGTCTCCTCAGCATGTAAATCTGTCTTTCAATCTATCTCTCTGTCTGTCTTATCAGAACAGTATCCATCCGTTCATGTGTCCTTCTATCTGTCAAACTGTCCAACTACTTCTACATCAAGTTTACGATAATTGTACTTAGCTCTACGTTTCTTCATTTATTTGATATGGTCTTTTATTTATCATTTTGTTTGCTGGAATAAATAAAGATGATAACACATATAATTGTGCTACATATTATGATGAAATGTTCCTTTTTCAGCAATCCTATTTCTTGTGTCTCTCAGAGCCCCGACAGAAAATGGCTTATCTTTGACGGCCCGGTGGATGCAGTGTGGATCGAGAATATGAACACAGTGCTCGACGACAACAAGAAGCTGTGTCTGATGAGCGGTGAGATCATTCAGATGTCACCGCAAATGAGCCTCATCTTTGAGCCCATGGACCTGGAGGTGGCATCACCAGCCACGGTGAGAAGCACCTTCAGCACCTTTAGTTCCACCTAACCCCTATTTTCAGTTTGGGATGGAGCACTCACTGTGCTTATTTAAAAACATAAAATTTTGGTACACATGCTAGTTTTCTTTCACTGTAACATGGTGCTGCACTAGCTCTGACTATATTAAGTCTCTTACTCTAGTTCTAAGAAAAAGAAATGTGTGCTCTTGCATTATGGTACATCATCTTATCATCCTTCCAATTACACGTAGGCTCTCACTCATAATGCCGTTCATGCCTGTGTTTATAACACACAGTAGTTCCACCCCACACTGTGCAGGTATTTTTCCAGGCCTTTCAATAATACTCAGGGACATTTCCAGCGTATACTCTTATAAATGCAGTCAAACATCAAAATTAGCAAACAAAGAGATCACAGGGGTGATCTTCAGTCCCTCTAAATTAACGCTGCAATCCTTGTGTAGGTCATGAAGAAAAGTTTTTAAAAATTGTTCTCCTTAATATTCTTTGTTGTGAGGCAGTAACAAAGGCTCTTGCTTGCAATATATAGATCTCTTTGAAGGAATACCTTTGCAACTCCCTGGCTTTACTTTTTATTAAACAGACTGCTGTTTTTGAATATATGTAGCCTGGCATCAGTTTCTTTCATCAGCGCTGAAAGTTGAGGCATAAATCTTCTTCCTGATCACAGCCAACACCCCCCACTTGTGCATGGTCCCTATTTGTGCGTTTTTGATCTTTCTCTTTGTCTGTGAAAGTTATTTTCTTCCCTTTTATTTTTCTCTCCTACTGTATCTTCAAGCCTCTTAGCTATTGCTCATATGTCTTCACCTGTCTTTGCTCATCTTTCTTTTTTTCCTCTAACTTTGTGCCTTTGTGAAGCTATTCCTTGGGTGGGACTTGAGTTCATTAAAAAGCTACTCTTTAGGAAGAGGCTGCAACATATGCAGCATATACATATTTGCAGTACCTACCAGTAGACAGAATATGATGCATCTACTGGGATAAACTCATTGTAAATGTCAGCTTCCATTGAACTAGGGTTAAAGCTATCAAGGGATCTATTTATGACCTTTATGGACAAGAAGAACAATTTCAATGTCCAAAAAATGTTTTAATGTACATATGGGCGCATGAGTATTGTTTTAAGACAGACTTGAAAAAATGTAAGCCTATCCTTTAACCAAAAACGTCTCAAATAAATGGATTCACTTCACTCATATAAATGTTTGTGACAGGTGTCTCGTTGTGGAATGATCTACATGGAGCCACATATGCTGGGCTGGCGGCCCCTTATGCTGTCCTGGCTCAATACTCTGCCCACCACAGTCAATGCCACGCACAAAGACCTCATCACAGCCCTTTTTGACCGCATACTGCCAGCCTGCCTACAACTCATTCGGAAAGCCACCAAGGTGCTGATTATCCTCAGAATACTGGCAGTGGTTTGCAAATGAATATTAAGATGTCTGTACTTAAGGGGGCATTTTTTGCTTTGCATATACTGTACATGTAGATTTTGCTGCAGTTTTTTATTACAAAAATGCATTCATATTACATTGATTTAGGTATAATACTTCCTGCATGTTTCAGTAGAAAAGTTTTAGAGTTTTAGAATAATTCAAAGTTTGTGTCACTTTAGTTTTACTTTTCAGTTTCATATAACAAAGTTTCTAACTGTGTAATGAGTTCTGGGCCCACTAGTGTATTGAGAGAACACTTCTTTGAGTTTAGAGGTGTGTTGTCTTCTTCTTTCGTGGTTTCAGGAGCTGTCCCCGACCTCTGACACCAATCTAGTCAAGTCCCTGATGAATCTTATGGACTGCATGATGGATGAGTTTCATGAGGAAGCAAAGATGAAGAGCATGACTGAACAAGATATTTGCTCCTGGCTGGAGGTTTGTGTTCAGACTCACTACTACTAATAGTGGCTAGTGCCACTGATCATTATTATTATTATTATTATTATTATTATTATTATTATTATTATTATTATTATTATTATTATTATTATTATTATTATTAATAATAATAATTGAATCATTGAAAACCCATAAGTGGCTACTACATCATAAAACAATCATTATGGATAATTAGACAGCATTATTAAGCTATTATAAACCCACAATCTTACAGGAAGGTTTCACAGTGCCCACTTGGGTCCCTGGCACTGATAGTATGAGGAACCTATTGTTTTGTGGCAATTGTTATTATCATTATTATTATTATAGATCACCATCGCATTTTTGAGGGGCTTGGGATTCTTAAAAACTCACGGAAATTGACACATACATCAGAACTGGTTAAAATTGCAAAGTTCTGTAGTGACTGAGTTTGGGCATAGCCAGCATGCTCCATAGCGTCCCAAACACAGGGCCATGTTGGGATTAAAGTTGCTTGGATGTTCATGAAATTGAGTTGGATCATTGCTCGTATCATTTTGGCTAATCAGCCATTTTGGATTTGTGCGTCAATTTTCTTTTTATGAACATATTTGAGGCCTTTAGGATACACAAAAACTCATGAAACTTTGCACCAATGTCCGAACTAGTAAGTATTTCAATTTGATGTCGCAATTGGGCTTGGGCGTGGCTTGTACTTTCAGCATTTTTGAGGTGCTAGGTGTGCTTGAAAACTCACAAAACTTTGCACATGCATCAGAAGTGGCGTAACTTGATATCTGATATGATCTTGGGTTTGGGTGTGGCAAAATGGCTTGAGGGCGCCCCCTAGAAAATTTCAAGTCAAAGCCCCTGCCTTTAAATTTGACATATATATACAAAATTTGGTAGGCAGATGCACCATCTCCAGACTTTAAAAAGCCTCTTGGAGCCATACCAAGTCCAACAGGAAGTCAGCCATTTTCAATTTACTTTGCAATTTTTTTGCAAAGTGAAGCCATTGACAAGCGTTGTACTTTAACAAACTCCTCCCAGAGAATTAACCCAAGCGACTTGAAATTTAATAGGTTACATCTAAAGACCTTTGAGATGTTAAATTGCGAAGCTTTTGAGTTTTTGTGGAACGCCCTTGGTGTGGAGTCAGTTTTGCCCAAAACATGAAACAGGAAGTTGTTGTAAGTCCACCATTCAGAGCCATGTCAACCAACCTCCAGTAGTGATACCACAGCTGCTGCTCCCTTCGATGTGTGTGAGGTGTGACAGCCCATTCATTGCTGCTTTCAGCTTTAATTATTATCATCATTATCATTATTATTATTATGACTTCCTAACTTCTGTTTTTCCTCAGTTTGTTTTTACTCACATTCTTAGCCTACCCACCAGTTTTTAAACTGTGGAAATGCTGAAAAATTCTGGCCAGTGCAATGTATTTTCATTCATTTGTTTTTTATGAAACCGTAAATCCATCACCTCTTACCTGCTGTGATGTGAAAAATGATCTTCAGCTGCACAGTTAACTGTTGTAGTTTATTGCATACTTCATATTGAAAAGCAAAAATGTGTGGCCAAGAATACTGATATTTGAAAGGGAAAATTTAACATGGTTCTTTTTTATCAGCTTGACCAAGTTATTTTTCAATTAATTCAACCTGATGTTGAATTTTCAGCTTAAAAAACCTGCTCTTGAATTAACAAAACACAACACAACAAAAAATCACTGAAAAAAAAGAACCCTGGCAATGGCCCTTGTTGAACCCCTTTAATTGCACCTTAAATGCAGATCCAAGAACAACACAGATACAGTATATACCCAAGAACTTACCTTCTCCCTCTTACATATACTGTCCTAATCAGGTCTGCATCCATACAAGTCAACAAAGACTGGAAAAGTTTTAGCAGATGAACCCTTTCTTCTGCCCCCTGCATGTGTTCCAATTGATTTTTCGCCTCAGAATCATGTCTTTTGAAAGCACTGCTATTATCCCCCTGTGGCAACACAGCACTGATGAATGCCTTTCAACCCTTTCTCCCATGTTTCTCAACCAGTCATTATCAAAGTGTTGAATTAATCTGCCTTTTAACAGCAGGAGCTATTGTGAGGCTACTAAGCCTCATTTCCAATTCCTACAGTGTTCCTGCTGTTTTTTCCGACAAAGACATCGCTCCTTTGTGGATTCTTGGGTGTTTGTCTGACAGTCAACTGTATAGCATCATAACAGAAGTTATCTCAGGGCACTTTTCATATAGAGCAGGTGTAGAAGGTACTCGTTACAATATTATTTACAGAGACCCAACTATCCCCCATGAGCAAGCACTTGGCGACAGTGGCAAGGAAAATCTCCCTTTTAATGGAAAGAAACCTCAAGCAGAACCGGGCTCTGGCTGGGCAGCCGTTTACCTAGACCGGTTGGGTTGAGAGAGAAAGAGAGAGGGGGAAAGAGGAGAGAGAGAGTGAGGTGTGGAGGGTGGGGTTAATTATCTGAATAGATAATTAATAATTATCTATTCAGATAATTATTAATTAGAAGTTATTATACGTTTACAATAGTTTACAACAAAGACAATCACAGACTACAATATGAAACCAGAAATAAATAAATTAAATTAAATTAAATTAAAGCAACACATCTGCAAAAGTTCTTTAAAGAAATAATAATAATATTTATATTCTAACAATACTCGTGCTCTAACTGTTGAAAACTAATAAACAATCTCACCTCTGTCCTCTATACATTTTTTATTTCCTACTTAAATAAATTACCAACCTTGCATGACCAAGAAGGAAATTCTTTTTTTTACCAGGGAGAGAGAGAGATAGAAAGAGCAGGAGGAAAGAAAGCATAGTACAATGCAAGATCCACATGGAGCTGTATAGTAATACTACTACTACTACTACTAATAATAATTGTATCAGTGGGTGGCCCCTGTGATCTGCAGAAAGCAACAGGAGAGAGACGAGAAAGCACAAAACTACGGATGGCAAGTTAGTAACATGCATTAATGGTACATGAATGCATACAGATGGAGAGGGAGAGGAGGAGAGAGGAGCTCAGTGCATCATGGGAAGGCCCCCGGCAGTCTAGGCCTATAGCAGCATAACTAGGGGATGGTCCAAGGCGAGCCTGGGCCGGCCCTAACTATAAGCATTATCAAAAAGGAAAGTTTTAAGCCTACTCTTAAATGTAGAGAGGGTGTCTGCTTCTACTTTTGGAGACTCTAGGAACCACAAGAAAGCCTGCATTCTGGCAGCGCAGTGGTCTAGTGGGGTAATAGGGTACTATGAGCTCTTTAAGGTATGATGATGCCTGACCATTAAGGGCCTTGCGGTGGTGCTGGAGGCCAGGGCAATGCCATCTAGAGTAGTTGTATTATTACATAATGTGTTTATGGGATGTTTAGGGCCAAGCACAATAACTTGAGTTTGGTCTGAGTTTAATAGCAGAAAATTGCAGGTCATCCAGGTCTTTATGTCATTAAGGCATGCTTGAAGTTCAGTTAACTGACTGGTTTCATCTGGCTTCATTGATAAATATAATTGGGTGTCATCTGCTTAACAATCAAAGTTTATGGAGTGTTTCCTATTAATATTGCCTAAAGGAAGCATATATAAGGTGAATAGTATTGGTCCAAGCACAGAACCTTGTGGAACTCAGTGTGCATGGAGGATTCATCATGAACGTGTATAGACTGAAATCAACTTGATAAACAGGACTTAAACCAGCTTTGTGTGGTTCGTTTAATGCCAATTAGATGTTTCAGTCTCTGTAATAGGATGTGATGGCCAATGGTGTCAAATGCAGCACTAAGATCAACAAGACAAGTACAGAGAGAATTCCTTTGTCCAATGCAATTAGGAGGTAATTTGTAACTTTCACAAGTGCTGTCTCTGTGCTCTGGTTCACTCTAAATCCTGACTGAAAATCCTCAAATAAAGTATTGTTATGTAGACAGTCACACAACTGATTGGCGACTGTTTTTTCAAGAACCTTAGAGAGAAAGGGAAGGTAAGATATAGGTCTATAGTTGGCTAGAACACCTGAATCAAGAATAGGCTTTTTAAGAAGAGGTTTAATTACAGCTACTTTAAGGGACTGTGGTACATAGCCTGTTACTAAAGACAGATTGATCATATCTGTTAAAGAAGTGCTAATTAAGAGCAAAACTTCCTTAAGCAACCTAGAAATCGTTGAAGTAAGTTCAGGAAGGTCGATTGGAGAAAAACAGTCTAAATCTATATCAGGTTACAGTTGTTTCTAAGGTTCCCGTGTTTGAGGATAAATTGGTGCCTGTTGAGGGCAGCAGGTGACGAATTTTGTCTCTAATAGTTAGAATTTTATCATGAAAGAAGCTCATGAAGTCATTACTGACAGCTATAGGAATACATGGATCAATAGACTTATGACTCTTTGTCAGCCTGGCCAAAGTGCTGAAAAGGAACCTAGGGCTGTTTTTATTTTCCTCTATTAATGATGAGTAATAGGCAGGTCTGGCATTACAGAGGGCCTTCCTATATGTTTTAAGACTATCTTGCCAGACTATACGAGATTCTTCTAGTTTGGTAGAACACCATATCCTTTAAAATTTTCATGATGTTTGCCTTAATTTTTGGGTTTGGGAGTTACACCATTGAGCTAATCTCTCGTTTTATTATCTTCTCTTTTAGAGAGGCAATAGAGTTGAGGGTTATTTGTAGTGAGCCTACAGCACTATCAACAAGATGATCAGAGTGACTAAAGTTAGCATATGAGTCTCTGTTGTATTGAGACATGACATTGAATTAAATGCTAATGATATGACTTCCTTAAATTTAGCCACAGCACTATCAGATAGACATCTAATGAAGACATTTTTGCATAATGGCACGAAGTCCAGTAATAGAAATTCAAAAGTTATTAAATAATTGTCCAATAAAAGAGGCTTCCATGGAAAGATCATTAATTGTTCAATTTCGATTCCATATGCCAGAACAAGGATCAAGAACAAGGGTGTGGTTAAAACAGTGAGTGGGTTGATTTACTCTCTCATTTACACTCTGAGAGAAGCCAAATGAGTCTAATAATGAGATAAATGCAGTGCTAAGGCCATCATTATCGAGGTCCACATTGTATGGGCCAGGAGTAGTACACCATAACAAATAGAATTGTCAGTAATCTTTTCCAGGTTGGTTGTGAAAGACTAAAGCTTTCAAATGGGTTATGATTGAGTTTAGGTCTAGGGTTGATTAATAGGCTTATGTTGAAAATGGCTGCAACTCCACCTCCTTGGCCGGTGTCTCGAGGACTGTGAGTATTAATATGACTGGGGGGAGTGGATTCATTTAGGCTAGCGTTTTTCAATCGGGGTGGTACCACTGAACACTGGCTTAGGCTATACAGTACATTTTCATCAATTGAGCACTTGCACACCATGTCTGTGCAATTATATTTTTGATGTTTGACTTTTACAGTGTGATAATGTCTGGTAAACTAGTTTCATCCTACAAACAGCATCTTAAACATAAATTTGTTCATTTAGTGGGTTATAGTCCACAGGAAATTGATGATGATGAATATAGTAAAACAATAATTTTACATGTTATGCTACAAGCAACATGTTCCATGTTAATCTAGCATTTAGATTCTGCACTGGCAACCTTGGTGAAGCCCTACGTGTTTACTCTTTAATATGCAGTAAATGTCCCTGAACAAGATACTCACTCCTTCCAGCTCTCTCTCTGATCTTGTGCTCAGACCTCCCTCACAGGAACATCTACAGCAATAAGAAGGGGTTGTGCTTTACTAAAGTGCTCTTATCTTTATCTTTTTTTCTGAACACTTCATTTATGATTTCCGGTTTACAGCACTTTAGTCCCTCTCTCTCCATCCCCCCTTCCTAAGAGTTTAAGATGAACAGAAAGAAAGAGAAAAAAATAAGAAGAAAGTAGATACATAAAAGTAAGAATCTCAAATACATACTGTAAATGAGTACTGTACATGGAGATAGAGAAAATCTATCACAAAATAAAAGGGGTACAATATAATTGTTAAGTCACATGGTATTTATCTTATAGCCACAACATCAGTAGCTTATATCACAGTTTACATTGGGGACAGCTTATATCAGAACTTGCGTAGGGGATTCATTTAATGCCACTGATATCTGCTAACATATTAATGACATCCTGAAAGGGATAGGCCTTCCACAACAAAATAACAAAATGGGGACCATGTTATGCTGAATGTTATTTACTTATTTATTTTTCGCATCTGTTATATATATACAGTATCTTAAGTTTTCCAGTGGTAACATTGACTCCCTTGGGGGAAGGCTTGTCTGACTTCCATTGGAGAAGAATCAATCTCCATGCCAGTAATGAGGCAAGTGATATGGAGTTTGCTTGTGATGCTGTGATTTTGTCTTTTTGGAGCAACATTTTAAAAACAGCAATGCTCAAACGAGCTTCTATTTGTTTACCGCATATGTGTGCAAAGACTTCAAAAATATGCTCTCAGACACTGTTTAGAGACTGACAAGACGAAAACATATGGCGTAGAGTGGTCATGCCTTATGCATAATGAAGACGAGTGAATGCATTCCAGACTAGGTTGCCATAATTCTTCTGGAAAATCTATGCCTACATTATGTTCCCAGGGTAGTTTTGTGTTGGTCCATGAGGGTTTTCTGATATTCTGTATCCAATCATCGGATTATGGAGATGCTCTCCTTCCTATATGAGTCCACGCACAGAATGTCATTTTCAGCTGGGGGGAGGTGGCATATGTAGTGTTTCATGGCAAGTGCTTTGATTTTGTCACCATTTACTTTAGTATATATTTTTCTCCAGTAAATTACTTATATTTATCTGACAGTTGTAGGTACTGCTTTCTCTATAGAGGGTTTTTCATGCAGTATGTGTTAAAAACTACCCAAAAGTATGGCATTGCAAGACATTATATCATTTAGGCTACCTAAAACAAATTATATACTACATACAAAATTTTAAATTCTACTTTAATGACTCTAACTGAGGACTATCCACATGCAGGGACCAGTTGATACAAATTACGATTACAGCACACACTGTGTACATTATGACTCAGTGTCTCTTTCAAAGATTAATGTGATTTAGAAACAAAAAAAACAGATGGTTGTCCTTTCTTTTTGCACAGGGCATCTTTGTGTTCTGCCTGGTGTGGTCAGTGGGTGCCAGCTGTGATGATTCGGGTCGAGTCAAGTTTGACGCTGTGGTAAGGGAGATACTAAACGGCCCCTTAAGCGAGGAGACCCGGGCCTGCCACGGCATTCTGGCCACTGTTGAGGCTCCACCTAAACAGCTTACAGTGCCTCTACCCACTGCAGACACAGTGTACCAATATCGCTTCATTAAAGAGGTAGGCATCTTCCAAGAGTCTTTTGCTTTTGATAATTATGCAGCTGAGAGCACTGAGTGATATCTCAAAAAACAGTGTGAAATTTCCTAGTTTTTTTATTAGCTGCTGATAGAAAAATGAAGGTTAATCTGAGTGAAGTATGTGACAAAAATGATGTATCTCTCTATCACAGTACATAATACAAATGGTTATGAGATGATGAAGATTTGCTGTTACCATAATTACCTCAATACTGTATCTGAAAAAAAACACAAGAGAGAGTTGCTTCTACATCAAACCCTTTGGAACTGGACAATGCCTGTGTGCGTTTTTTCTTTTCCTCAGATGGTTGGGGAAGAGGGATGCTCATTTTTTGTCTGTATGTAGCGTTTACAAAGCGGGATGCTTCAGTTTCAGTCTTATGGTTTCACCTACCTTTGATTTCCTGCCAGTAAATACCTTTTTTATCATGAGGGATGGTGGAGAAAGTAATGGTTGCACTGCAAAGAGAAAAATCAGGCAGTACAGTATTTGTTTCCCATCAAAGAGGATTTGAAATATACAGTAGTTCTGTTTAATCTGTTGTTGCAAAAGCTTCTAAGAGACAAAAAAACCCCTTAATTGCACATTTCTGTCATCACCAACAAGATAATCATACTAGGAAATGTTCATATTAGCACAGGTCAAGTAAGCGTACTTCTGTGTTCAGCAGTTGTCAATTTTATATACTTCATCTTCCAACACAAGCTGATATGAATTTAAACAAAAAGTCTAACCGTACAAGACTATTATGGATTTATATAAATAGCTAAGGGATGACTGATACCACATTTGGTTTAAGAGCCATTTACTTAGAGCTGTATACATCAACTATTGATATTGCTGAAGGCTGTTAATACGAGTCAATTCTGAACACAAGGAAAGGGTCACAAATATTTGTATTCTTAATGTCTAAATATAGACAAATCAGTTTGCATCTGTTTGTTTTGGGCAAATGTTCCTTGTTGGGCTCAACAGTCAAATGATTTTTTACATACAGTACCTGTCAAAAGTTTGGACACACCTTCTCATTCGCTTGAATGAGAAGTGTGTCCAAACTTTTGACTGGTACTGTATAATGTGTCCAATTAAAACATATGCAGTGTTCTATTATATTTCAGTTCTTTTCAGATTTCCCAGAGGTTAAACCTGTTTTTTTTTTTTCCTAAGTGAGTTTTGATTAAGGAGGACAATGGCCTTTTATATCTCAAATACAACCTCTCTACTTTGCTCTACAGGGACAGGGCAGGTGGGAGCTGTGGACAGATAAGCTAAAGACTGCTCCCCCCATATACAAGGACATGCAGTTCAACGAGATAATTGTGCCCACTGAGAACACGGTACGCTACATGGCACTGATGGAACTCCTCGTCACCCACCAGAAGCCGACTATTTTCATTGGTCCCACTGGTACTGGCAAGAGTGTCTACATCACAGTAAGTGGTCTGTTAATGAAAATTTTGTAATTAGGCATTTTGCATTTAACAGAAAGGAAAAACTGAAAAATCATGCTGATGGAGAAGGTATGTGCACCAAAAGTATATTAAGACAGGCTTTGCTTTTTAGGTGGCTTTATTTTAAGGGCTGAAATGACAGCCAATTATCTCTGGAAGGTTTTATTAGCTGTAACTCATTAACGTTTATTCTGTGAGGTGACCAAACAGCAGAATTAAAAAAAATGTGTTTTCTGCCTCCTATGCTTATATACTCAGTCCAGTTTAGGGGTGGTTTGCTATTGTTAACTTCAACATTATCAGACAGAATATTTGTTAATATTACTGAAAGTGGACAACATAAGTAGCTATCATAAATAAGGATAATGCCCATTTTAAATATCATAAAGACTGTTATTTTAAGGTGCTGAAAATGCACAATAATTATTGAAATAAGTAGTATGTGTGCTTTTGCACTTGCACAAGATACAACAAAACTGGGAGCCACTCATAAAAACATAACTCTATAGCACCAGCAGTGGTCAAAAATTTAACATGGTAACTTTAATATGTGTGAGCTGCCTTGGTCTGCTTTGATTTCTTTTAATTACAGTGAGTGCACTAGCTGTTTCTCTATATGACTAGTTTGATAATGGCATTAGATGCAGGTTAAATTTGCAGTAAATAAGTCATAAAAAGTAGTACACAGAATTGTTGATACCTGTAGACACCCATATTTGATACATATGAATTCAGCAAAGGCATATCATTTCATGGTATTCATGTACATATACTGCAGATTGCATTATTATTATTTCCTCTATTTGGTGTTTTGTTGTCCTCTGTACCCCAGGGGAATTGTGGATTGAGCATTAAGCAGTTTTTATAGGCAGAAATTGTCATAGTCATTTGGCTCTGTTTGTGTGTTTGTGGTAGCATAGACTGTGTTTGAAACACAGCTACCAATACTGCAATATCATTCCGTAGGATGATTGAGCATTCATTTCTAAGCACTAAAGTTGCAGCCTCAGGAAGCCAGAGAAGTGCTCTGAACACACAAATCATTTGGAAGCAACGCAGCTACAGACACCAGGTGTGAAATGGCCACCTTGGAGGAATACTGAGTATCTCTCAGCAGACCTTCAGCTATTTATATCAAGGACTAGTTCCCCCTCCTCCCTTTTGTTTCATTAGTTCATCCATTAGTGTGCTCCAGCTTGAGACTCTGGGGTGAATAGAGATTATATCACTAGGGAGCCTTCTCCACTTCCAGCTTGTCTGCGCGGTAGAACGGCTCTGACCCATGCCGCAATCAGCAGACCATGGCTGAATCCCAAACCTGGCAGGAGTGATAAAAGGGCACCGGCACTCAGAACATGAGAACATGACGGGCATGGTGCCGGCACTAGTACCATCAGACAACTGTACACAAAAGCCCGCCCCAGACTGCACTGCAGCGAGACAGAGAGAAGCTGTGCCACTGGTTCAGATAAGAGGATGATGATGCACCTTGGCTGCACCCTGTGATCATTCACATCACAAGTCCCCTTTAATTATGCAACTCATTACTCACATGATTTCACAAGTATGTGTATGAGCATTGTGTGCATGCTTATACACATGTTCACAGGGGAAGCTAGAGCTTGTGCTCTGAACACACATGGCACATAATAAAAGTACTATAAAAATGAATAAAATCCTAATGAAAGGAATCATGTCAATCATAACTACTTGCCTCACCAGTCCTCAACAACTATTCTAACTTTGATATAAAATTATCCCAGTCATGCTCTATTTTACTCAGTCTGTGGGTAAGAATTGTACACGTGAACAGTAAAGGCCACCTGTCCAAAAGGGCATTTTATCAAAACACCCTTTTGTAAAAGCCTGTTTAAGCTTTTAGTGAAATGCCCTTTCGCAAAGCCTCATGCAAAATGAAAGATTCACCCTTTTGACATTACTTCAGATCATGTCCTCAGAGGGCAACTAATTTCCTACTTCATTTCAAAGTCATTTTCAGGGATTAACTGAAGATCCAATTTTTATTTAATGAGACTCACTCACTAAATGCCACATTTAATTAGATTATAAAGCTTATCAAAACCATTTGTCAGGATCAAATTTTAAATTATCATTTTATGTGTACTCTACCTGTACTGGGTGTCTTTGGCATGCTGAAAACCAATGTTTTCAAGCAAATGAGCATCCAGTTATCCAGCAAGTTAGCACCGTGATTATGTTTATTAGTTAAATTAAGTCCATGATGTTCACAGACACTCGTAAATCACTTTAGGCATCGTGTCTTTTTGGTTCATCCAGTTATTCCTGGATCTCATTTAAA
Organism: Thunnus albacares; assembly: GCF_914725855.1. NCBI lineage: Eukaryota > Metazoa > Chordata > Actinopteri > Scombriformes > Scombridae > Thunnus > Thunnus albacares. The sequence continues at coordinate 24,965,941 of NC_058116.1, forward strand.
GCAGTCTTGCAAAACACCTGACTAATACATGGCAGATAATGCAAACAAGACTGTGCTTCATAAGTCATTAGTAGTCATTAGGCCTTACACAAACCATGTAATTATCCCATTGTTTTTTGGCTTCATTTTGACAGAAGAGTTCTTTTTTATTAGATTTGATGATAATCTGCTCATGTTTTTGATATCTTTGCCCAGGACTTCCTATTGAATCAGCTGCAAAAGGATGTATACAGCCCGTTATTCATCAACTTTTCAGCCCAGACTACAGCTGCGCAGACCCAAAACATTATTATGTCCAAGCTAGATAAACGGCGCAAAGGAGTGTTCGGCCCTCCACTGGGGAAGAAAATGGTACAACCTTTTTTATTATGTTCATTTGATGTTATATGTAGGAATGATTTATTTGTCTTTCAGTGTGCAGTAAATGAGTCACTAAAATGTAGGTAGTTGTAAAGTTGTAAATACCATCAAAATACCACAAAAGGATTTTTAAATGTACAGTATGGAATCTTATTTCAAGTAAATGGATGCTGTATTTTATCAGGTGGTGTTTGTGGATGATGTGAACATGCCAGCGAGGGAGGTTTATGGTGCCCAGCCCCCTGTGGAGCTGCTGCGCCAGTGGCTGGACCACTGGAACTGGTATGACATGAAGGATTGCTCCATGATCAGCTTGGTGGATATCCAGGTCATGTGTGCTATGGGACCACCCGGTAAGTAGTAAATGTGCTACCCTGAGGTTAATTTGAAGCACAATTGTTATAGATATGATGCTGATTGAAAGCACTGAATTGGTCAACAAGATGCAGATCTTTAAGTGGGTAAAGTGAATACTTTTTTCCTCTGCTGAAGTGGTGTCGAATCAATGTCACGAACCACTAGCTGCTGTTTTGTGGAGCTTCTCACCGCCTTGAGGTGCTTAAGGTGTTTACAAATAGCAAGTGTTTACCACTTCAACTTTCGCTACTACTACCAGCGTAAGCACAAAGGCAGCTATGTCCACTGAGGTAGCTGGCAGCGACAGCTGCGAGAAATAGAGGGTAGGTGCCACTCTCAGGTGCCCACACAGCTACAGTATTTGCTGCTGGTGCCTGAGCTGACAGTTCTTAAGCTTTTCTAAGCTGCTGCTCAATATAGCCCTGGGACAAACTGAACTCACACCAGGGAAAACAACAGAGCAGCAAATTTTACTGGTGTCCAAGTGTTTTGAATTATATAAACCCTCTTCAGTAATGATCGTGATAACAGATTTGAACTGATTCAAGCCATAATTAGTGGGCCAAGATGATAAAGCTGCAAGCCATATCTCATATCCTTGTCCCTATTTCACCCATCGGTGCTATTTCACTGGGGTATACTGGGTTGCTGCTTTGTATTATGCAACATCCTTGGACAATCAAAACCTGTCACCTGTTAAATAATAGCATTTGTACACCATCTCTAACAAATGCCATGGTCATTGGCCCTGTTAATCTTCAATACTGAAATAATGCTGCCAAACGTCAACAAATCATGTATCAGAGTGTTGCAGGATGATGGAATATTGTATTTTGATCATTGAGACATAAAATAGACACAAAAACATACTGCAGGCCATAATAGAATACCATCAAAAACACTGTACTGAGTACCTAGGAAACTCAGTTGAAGCATACATATCAGAGGTGTTGTCTGTGTGTAAGAGTTGAGTTTTTCTTGTTCTTGTCTCTTAGGTGGAGGGCGGAACCCCGTCACGCCCCGGTACCTCCGCCACTTCAACATGATTACTATTAATGATTTTGATGAGAAGACCATGTATACAATCTTTTCCAGGATCATAGACTGGCATTTCACCATACGGTAACTATATACCTTCTGTAATTTGCAAGGTGTTTTTATCCAATTGACACAGAGTGATTGCATATGTTTAGGAATGTTCATTACCAAACCTCTACATATAATCCACTACATTTGTGCACAGAAGGTGATCATATTTACCCAACCACTCATGCAAACAGAAATTTCATACGTGGCATTTTAACAGCTTTTGGCAATGTTTCACATTTTGGAAACATGTTGATCATGCCAAGATGCTTGATCGCATATATTTTATTAGCCAAGTCTTTAGTTTTTTGACTAAACTGTGGGAAACAATGTGAAATTGTGTAGCTTGTTCTTGCATTCACCTAATGTTAGCAACAGGTGAGGTCATACCATTATCATATGTATATAAGAGACTATTTTAAACCAGTAACCACTTTTTCAAATGTTAAAATTACATTTGAATCAACCCTTTCATCCACAGGTTTGCTTTCCCCAAGCCATTTGCAGCTCTGATCTCTCAGATCGTTACTAGTACCTTGTCAGTGTATCAAGAGGCGACCAAGCACCTGCTACCGACACCCACAAAGTCCCACTACTTGTTCAATCTGCGCGATGTCTCCCGGGTCATTCAGGGCATCTGCTTGTCACGGCCAGAGACTGCAGATGAAGTATCTGTCATCAAACGGCTCTGGGTGCATGAGGTAATGTTTTATACAACAGACAATGGAAAATACCTGACAGCTACGTAACTAAATTAACTTACAAATGCAAATAATATAGAAATATGTAAATTAATAAAGTAGCAATGCATTACAATAAAGCCCCAGTTTCCCACTCTCACTCACTCTTTGTCTTGTTGATTCTCAGGTACTGAGGGTGTACTATGATCGGCTGGTCCACGACACAGATAGGTCCTGGCTTGTAAGTCATTTACAGGTGGTGTCTCAGAGTCACCTGAAGGAAGACTTCCATCAGCTCTTCATGCATCTAGACCATGACCAAGATGGAAAGGTCACTGAAGACGACCTGCGCAGCCTCATGTTCTGCGACTTCCATGACCCTAAGGGCGAGGACCGCAACTACCGTGAGGTGCACAACCTTGACCAGCTCCGACAGGTGGTGGAGTCACACCTGGAGGAGTACAACAACATCAGCAAAGCACCCATGAACCTGGTGCTTTTCCGCTTTGCCATCGAGCATGTGTGCCGCATTTCCCGCATCCTCAAGCAGCCAAGTGGACACGCCCTACTAGTGGGTGTTGGCGGGAGCGGGCGTCAGTCTCTCACCAGGTTAGCTGCCTATATGGCAGAGGCAGAACTTTTCCAAGTGGAGATCTCAAAGACCTATGGGACCACTGAATGGCATGATGACCTGAAGCTAATCATGAAGAAGTCCACACAGGGTGAAGCTCATGGCGTTTTCCTCTTCACAGACACTCAAATCAAAATGGAGTCATTTCTGGAGGACATTGGCAACCTGCTCAACACTGGTGAGGTAGGGGACATGGATTAATAGCTGAGTTAGTTAAACTGGTGGGCTAATTGATTAATGAATGAAGGACTGAATGGAGGGATAGAAAGAAATAAGTATGGCTGGAAAGAGAGGTGGAAAAAAGGATGGATGTGTGGATAGATTAAGAGATGGATGAATGTTTGATGAATAGACAAATACCAAATAGCGATACAGAGAGAAAAGGTGCAAAGGTGTTCTTTTTTACAAAGCCAATACCCAAACACAGACCATTCTATTATATTTTGGTTGTTTCCAGGTGCCTAACCTGTTTGCAGTTGATGAGAAGCAGGAAATCTGTGAACGAATGCGTGTGTTGGACCGGCAGCGTGAGCGTGAAAAGCAGACGGACGGCAGCCCCTTGTCCCTTTTTAACATGTTTGTAGAGCGCTGTCGCACACAGCTGCATGTGGTATTGGCCATGAGTCCCATCGGAGACGCCTTTAGGAACCGCTTGAGACGTTTCCCTGCTCTCATTAACTGCTGCACCATTAACTGGTTCCAGGTGAGTGTGTGTACATTGCATGAGAATACGGTATGTATTTTAGTGAAACTCTAGCATCATCACAGTGAGTATTCCAATTGTAAGAGAATATTATATATAAAATACATAAGTGTTTTTTTGTCAGCTGAATTCAGTAAACCACAGTAGAGAGTAAAATACAGTGTATGTATGGCACAGTAAGAGTACAGCATTTATTTCTTGTCAGACCTGGCCAGGGGATGCTCTGCAGGCAGTGGCCTGCCGCTTCCTGGAAGACGTGGAGATGACAGATGAGACCAGAGAAGGTTGCATCAACATGTGCAAGAGCTTCCACACCTCAACCATCGAACTATCAGTTCGCTTTTTGACTGAGTTACAGCGCCACAACTATGTCACCCCAACCTCATACTTGGAACTCATCTCCACATTCAAAGCTCTGCTGAAGACGAAAAGAGCGTAAGTTCAAGATTTAAAATGAGATTAAGATATAAGATAGTCATTTTTAATAACTAATTGATTTTTTGTCACTTTAGATGCTACTTTAGATTACAAAAACATGATTATAGATCAAGTTTCCTAATCAGAATCTCTGCCAGAAAAGTTGATCAGGACATCCTGAGTACTGCATCACTTTCAATGCAGTACTGAGTGATTCAGGATTTGTCACTTTCTAAAGAGCACCTCAGCAGTATTTTACAGCCAATCCAGTTGCACTAAACTCCAGTGTGCATGCATGTGTTCTCATGTGTAAAATTAGGACTTATTATCCTTATCTCCCTCTGTCCTTTGCGCAGTGAAGTGATGAAGCTGAAACGTCGTTATGAGGTGGGCCTTGAGAAACTAGAGTCAGCAGCAGACCAGGTGGCCACCATGCAAGTTGAGCTGGAGGCTCTACAGCCGCAGCTGCTTGTGGCCAGCAAGGAGGTAGATGAGATGATGGTGGTGATCGAGCATGAATCTGTGGAGGTGGCTGAGACAGAAAAGGTGGTGAAAGCAGATGAGGCTGTGGCCAATGAACAAGCCATGGCTGCCAAGGCCATCAAGGATGAGTGTGATGCTGACCTGGCTGTAGCCATGCCTATCCTAGAGTCAGCCCTGTCTGCGTTGAATACTCTCACCACTCAGGTAAGAGGAGCGATATGTTCTGTTTTCCATATATAGTGCCCTTACATCTAACTCAAAGGCCCAGACCCAATAGAATAGTACAGAGGGCAGATCTATAGATGTGGTTCTTTTTATCAACAGGATATCACAGTAGTGAAGTCCATGAAAAGCCCGCCCACAGCTGTCAAGCTGGTGATGGAGGCAATCTGCATTCTCAAAGGCATCAAGCCAGATCGTGTGCCAGACCCCTCCGGTTCAGGTAAAAAAGTGGAGGACTTTTGGGGCCCTGCCAAAAAGCTCTTGGGAGACATGAAGTTTCTCCAGAGCCTCCATGAATACGACAAGGACAACATCCCCCCAAACTTTATCGCCATCATCCGCAACAAGTACATCACCAACCCAGACTTTGTACCAGAGAAAATTCGAACTGCATCCACTGCAGCTGAAGGCATGTGTAAGTGGGTTTGTGCCATGGACAAGTATGACAAGTAAGTAATGTTCTTCCCCTTCTGTATTATGAAAATGGGTGCATATTCACAAAGTTTGGGAGAGCGTTTCATCTTTCTAAGTGATTAACATGAAGCTTGGTTATGGGAAACTTTGAAGGAATAATAATTTTCCTGGTGCTGGTATACCACACATATTTTACATCCAAAGTGATTCATGTAACAATTCATCCAAAATCCAAGATGCAATCATTTAGCTTTTTAAATATTACATATTTTCAACTCATTTGCCTTTATTTGACAGTTTTAAAAGTACAGAGAGACAGGAAATGGGGTAGAAAGAGGAGTATGACCATATTATGTTATATCATATGCTATATATAATATAGAATTTGATTAGTAAAAAATACACAGGAGGCATAAATAGTATGACCTGCAACTGTTACATGAATGTAATAGAGAATTTAATCCAAATGAATGCTATTTATATATAAATATATAATATATATTATAATTTTTATTTCCTACATTTTTCAGTTGTTTTTGTTTGTTTTTTCCACTGCTGCAGATAAACTAATGTATATGTGTAAAGAAGAACTAAGTTTCAAGGCGTATTGTGTTTTGACAGTATTGACACAATTATCGCAGTGTTTATTTTACTTCTGTTTCACATCTTTCTAGTAAATCCAAGAATCTACACAGCTTGACATGTTTCTTATTTTGTAAATGTTATTTACTTATTTTGATTTGAGTGAATGAATGAAATGCTTCTTGTGTCGCAGAGTGGCCAAGGTGGTGGCTCCGAAGAAGGAGAAGCTGGCACAGGCTGAGGGGGAGCTGCAGGTGGCCATGGAGAGCCTGCGGAAAAAGCAGGCTGCCCTCAAAGAAGTACAGGATAAACTTGCAAAGCTTCAAGAGACTTTGGAGGCCAACAAAAACAAGAAAGCTGACCTGGAGAATCAGGTTTGGTGCTTTCGTATTCATATTATATATCATATTTCATATATATTTCATAGTTGCATGAGTGTTTGGGTGATTTTAGATTTTGTGTAATGGTTGTCATCATTCTAGGTAAAAAAAACAAACTTTTTAGATGGATCAGTGGATATGTATGGGTATGCTACAGTGCAACAGATTTTTGCTCTCCAATGTCCTCCAGGTGGATTTGTGCAGTAAGAAGCTGGAGCGAGCTGAGCAGCTGATTGGAGGCCTGGGTGGAGAGAAGACACGCTGGAGTGAAATGGCCTTCAATCTCGGAGAGCTCTATAACAACCTGACTGGGGACATCCTCATCTCAGCAGGCATAGTGGCCTACCTGGGAGCTTTCACCTCCAGCTACAGACAGGTAACTGGAGAGACTAGGTAGTACTTACTTTAAAATGGGTTGTATTTAGGACGTATTACTCACAGTATGTTACTTAAAGCACTGCAACTACATAGATTTTTGAAGTACTTGATTTTGGTATCACCCTTATAGAATATGACTTTGATCATTTAATTTACTGTACTAAAATTAACTCAGTATTTACAGTATACCATACATATTTAAAGAATAACTTAACACCAGTGTGAAAAGTAGTATTTCACTGCACTCCTTGGTTGAAAGTTCCAAGTCTGCTTCACCTCTGACCACACCCAGCATCATTTCTGGATGTGGTTAAAAGTGTGCTTTTTTGCACCTGTAACCATACCCAATAGTGATGCCACAGGGCCCTGGAGTACATCTGTACATCACTGCAGAAAGGTGAGAAGTTAAACCACTGGATGTCAGCAAACACAAGATTTTTAGGGAGTGTTAAGTTATTCATTAAAAATGTAGCTTAAATGTGTTTATAGTACAGAACCGTATTTTCCCTCTAGCCTATTTCTACTTTGGTAGATTAAAGGCTTTGTTTGTGAGTACAAAGACACAGGTCAGGCTTTCTCGAGTGTCTTTCTACAGAGTCACTCGAGTGTGTTTGGGCAGAGATCACAAAGTTACAAGGCTTCAGTTGTGGTTCTTCAGAACGCATCACTTGTCTTGTGAAAAGAGAGGATGATCAATTTCCCTGTTCAAGCAGTTTGGTAAAAATTGCACGATTCTGAGTAAGACCCTTTTAACGCGTCCTCAGGCATAGCTGTTACATCTGCAGTTAACATTTCCATTAAAAGTGAGAGTAATAATTTATTTCTATCCAACGCACTGCAACCAATGCATATTACAGAACTGTTTCAGGCCAATAAAAGTCAAATGCTTGAGAGCAGTTTAGTAGAAAGGAAACACTCTGCAGGTACTGAGGCTCTAAAACCTCTTGCTGAGCCTCACATGTCTCCAACACCAAGCTAGTGTCTAAAGCTCATGAGGGCCATTGTGATGCTAGAAAACAGAAATGAGGAGAGTGAGTTAGTTATTTTTGTCATTAAGATGTTTAATTATGTGCTATGCATGTGATTGGGTATGCATATATGCATGCTTACATTCATGCCTTCAAAAATCACTTTAAGTGCTACTGTGTACCTGTGCGTTAGTAATGTTTTTTAATGATCTGTCTGTGTGCATCTGTTCATTTGTGTGTACAGCTGAGTTGTTCACTAGCATATGCTCTCACTTGTTTAGAGGTAAGTGTTTGTATGTTTGGTCCTGCGTGTGAAGGAAAGTGAAAAAAATGTTTCTCCTCTTGTTCCTTCAGTTGAATGTTTGAGCTTCACCGTGCAGAATGATGTATATGCATAGATTGATACTAGAAGGTTGTCTTCACATTCATCTGCTGAAGGCAGAAAGTTGCTCTGTGCTCACTTTAAACCTCAATTGACGGCATATACTGTATCTACAAGCATGATTTGTGACAACTCATTTGGAGACTTTTCAGAGAGGAGGGCGACATCTTTTTCCAGCAGTTAAACTTTTGAAAAGAATAATATTTTCAAATTCATAGATTCTGGATTTTTCAATGAGGTAGAGGGAATAAATGTAATTTTAAGATTTTTCTGAACATTTTATTGTGGAAAAAAACATGCCAGACACAAATTATTATTAAAAACAGAATATTTGTATATGTCTTAAAGCATGTCTGTAGGGGATCTCAAAGTAAATCATGAATAATAAATGTGCTCCTCTCCAGGATCAGACAGAGGAGTGGATGAATCTTTGTAAGAGTAGAGAGATCCCCTGCTCCCCCAACATGTCTCTGATGAACTCTCTGGGCGATCAAGTAAAGATACGTGCGTGGACCATCGCTGGCCTACCATCAGACAGCTTCTCCATAGACAACGGCATCATAATCTCGTGAGTATTCAAGAAAAACTGAACACTGACATGGCACTATCATCAAAGGAAAAAGGCATCAGTGTTTCCGTAGTGTTTAGCATTATATTAGTAAGAGATTATCGCACCGACTGTGGATGTCTCAAGCAGCTTTTTTCTGCTCCTGATCTTTCATTTATTATTGAGTGTCCCCTGTCAGCCAGTGTTGATACAAAATTGATATTTTCCTACACAGTAAAGCCGTACAGTGCTGTGCATCATAAAGCTGGACTTGCCCTGTTGTGGCAGAAATGTCTGTACAGGATTTGGGCAGCGTCTCAAAATTACATAATGACATTAATATTTTTCACTTCTCTCAAAAGCAGTACTTTAGTGGTGTGCTACACCTGCAAATTGTTGCTGCAATAGAAGCAAAGTGATCTTATTCTGAGCGTGAATTTCTTCATTGAAACTGATTCCTCCTATTTATTATTTATTTCTCCTTATTTATTTTTATGCCACTTGGCTGAAATGAATGAGAAATAGGTTCCAGTGTTTTAACATAACTGTTTTTGACAGCTGCTGTACCTAGATCACAATGGGCTACAGTTAAGTTAGGATCAGGATGCCATCGCCCATTACTAATCAGTCTACTCTAATGAAAGAAGAGACGATGGCGGAGCTTTGTAACCTATCTTAGAAGCCCATATGACATTGTCAAGACATCTGCTTGTTTGTGTAAATGAAGCAGCAACATTGCTTTTTAATCACAATACTATGGCCCCTGGTGTGCTACCCAACTGTGAGCTGTCTGACTGCGCTCAGAGTGAATGTTCACCCCTAAGCTGTTCTTTACATCTCATTTCATGTCCTCCAACATCCCCCCTACTGTTGTGATGTCTCATGGTTAGTTACAAGAACTCTCACTCAGACAAGGCAGCACTATTTGATCACTGACTACTCTGTGTGTGTGTTTGTGTGTGTGTGTGCGTGTTTTTAGTAATGCCAGACGGTGGCCTCTAATGATTGATCCCCAGGGCCAGGCCAACAAGTGGGTGAAAAACATGGAGAAGGCCAATAGCCTGCATATCATTAAACTGAGTGATGCAGACTTTGTGCGTACTCTGGAGAACTGCATTCAGTTTGGCACACCAGGTAAGCTTTAGTATTTCTGTGTGTGTGTGTGTGTGCCTCACCCACATTGGTGCAGTTCCTATTACGGCCTGATGAGGCCTCTCTTTACCACGGGGATTCATTATTGCTGTGCAAAGGATGTTTTTCCCTTTGTTCTCTGTTCTGCAGAGGAAGATTTCATATAAGCAGTATCTCAGAGTGAAATGTTCCAATGAGCCTTTATTCAGCCCTACTGCACCATTAGTACATCAGGCTACCGTAAATCACACACAAGGGGAGAAATCCATTAGTTTTCCTGCACGAACATTTTTCCTGCCCAGCATCAGGGCCAAAATGACATGTGTAGGCAGACATGACTATTTTTTGTGGTGTTTTTTCGATTGCTTCAATTCCCACTGCTACTGTTTGGATATGACCTTTTGGTTCACAAGCTGGTTTCAGAATATATTCTACCATCTCTCTACAAAAACACACAATATAACAACCAGCCCTGGCAAAATACTTGTACTTTAGTCTTCTCATAGGATTTTGAGGGAGTATGAGATGGAACAGCAAGAGATTTAAAGTTAGAAACAGAGGCTGCTATACAGCCATTAAAAAGACATCTAAATAATGACTCGAGTCAGCCAGCCATTGGGTCTTTGCTTACTGGCAGACTGCAATGCTAACAGTTCAGATAGTAGCTTGTCCTTGCAGGGTGCAAAATAGTCCCCAGAGGGTATGCAGTTGTTCCACCCTCCACAGCCTGTTCTCTTATTTCACAGTTTTATGGTTTCTTGCTGTTTGTATTGCAGCCTATAATCCTGATTATCTGCTAGTATTCTTTCTTTAAGCATGGTTAAACTAATGTTTTCCTGCCAAATCTCTTTATAGGCTAAGCATGTGTTTATTCAATGATGCAAACTACAGTATAATCTGCTGAAATATTAACAATACTGATGTGATGTACCAGGACAAAATGATGCTCCAAAGCAATTTGGAGAAGGTTTACCCAATTTAGTTAACAATTTTGTGACAGAAAGCTAATCAGCTGTCTGTCTCTGAATGCTGTATAAAAACTTAGCCCTCCAGGCATACTGTCAATTATAGATGGGCCGATGTTCTTAACATGAGAAAAGCATTATCATGCTTAATGTGAATCACATTAATAATGATGTCATGGGAATAAAGCACATTTTACTTGCCTTACTGATTTATTAGTATTGAAACTTGTATGCACATAAAGTTTCTTCAGCTGCAGTTGGAAATCACTGTTGAGTGCTAATCACAGGGAGCTGAAAGAGGGTGAGAGTTTAGCTCTTATTTCTTATTTCTCTCACTGGAATTAAACCGTTAACAGTAGGTGTGTACAATAAGGCCTGGAAAATGTGAACAGCATGAATTAAAGTGACAAACTTGGTACAACACACTAGGAAAAAATGTAATCCCACCAAGAGAATAAAACATACATAAAGTAAAAGAGGTGATTAAGACAAAACATAAATATACTTGCTGAAAAAAAGGGTTTTAAAGTCAGATTAAACACAGACACATATTAGGTGAACTGATGTTAGTGGAAGGCTGTTCCAAAGCTGAGAATCTAACAAAAGCATGATGATCTTTCGTTACTGATCTGGACTCTGGAACAGCTAAAAAACCCAAACTGGCACATCTGAATTGTCTAGAAGAGATTGTGAACCATCGCAGTGCTAAGATTATGGTAATGTGGGGAACATGCTTTGTCTTTTTTCATATTCTTGCTGCCAAAATTTGCATTTGAGGATGTGCAATGGCTCAACAGTTGAGGCAATAGAGTTGGTTTAGACAGCTGTGGTTGAATTTGACAGCTCTCATATGATATTGTTTTGTAAATGTGTTAGTATAAAGACAGGTCTCTCCTGAACAGAGTAGGCCTCCTCTGGTTTTTAAAATATTGATAAAATTTGAATATTTTCTTTCAGTGCTGCTGGAGAATGTCGGCGAGGAGCTGGACCCTATCCTGGAGCCTCTGCTGCTAAGACAGACTTTTAAACAGGGTGGTGCCATGTGTATCCGCCTCGGAGACTCTACCATTGAATATGCTCCTGACTTTCGCTTCTACATCACTACCAAACTACGCAACCCACACTACCTGCCTGAGACTTCCGTCAAGGTAGTGGAAAACTGCTTCAGGCACTGTTTACTTTATATTTTCCCAGTACACTTTCACTCACTTCACATTGCAGAAACACATTATTATTAACAGGGAAAATACAGTGATTCGAAGCTTGACTAATATATTATATAATATATTGACTATACTTACACAAAACAAAACTACACATTGTATTCAAATTATAACATTGGAAAATATTTGTTAAATTAATTTGGAAACATTATTGAACTCACTCATTTATATATTTAAGATAAATGATTTTAATTAGAGCAATGAGGCTTTGCAGCAGTTTCATTTCTGTGTTGTGTACAGTGATATACTGGCCTGCCACCAATCTCACTGGTCAGCTTGACGGTTTTTTGACAAGAGGAAGAGGACAACAAGGCTGTCAGTACTGTAATATTTTGAATGCATATAAATGCTAAAGCCCCTAAAGGTTAACTTTGTTGTATCCATTACACAATGTCGGGACACACAAACACACCTTGTCCTCAGCTATAGTATAATAGCTACACCCAACCTAGTTTGTTGTTATCTCGTGATTGTTATCGAGCCAAATGAGAAAACTGACTTTCCATGATGTGTTTCATTATGCTGAAGTGTAACTGCCAAGTGGCACACTGTATTTTCCGTTGGTACCATGCAACCTGAAACGTGTAGATGGCTTCAGGCCATTTTTTTGTGAGGGAGAAATTATTAATGTGACTGTGTCTGGCCAGTCAAAATGCGATGCTTTCCAAAAATTTGAGTTTTTAGCCACTCAAGCAATGTGGCTCTGTGGATGCTCAGTCCACCACTTCAGACTGAAATATTTCAACTATTTTATGGATTGCAATGAAATTTTGTACAGACATTCATGGTTCCCAAATAATTCATCCTCATGACTTTGGTGATCCCCTGACTTTTGTGGTTTTGAGTGAGATGTCTTCTATTGGATGGATTGCCATGAAATTTGCTACATTCATGTTCCCCTCAGGATGAATTGTAATAGCTTTGGTGAACCTCTAACTTTTCATGTAGCTCAATCATCAAGTCAAAATTTTTGTCCAATATTTTGGTTCATTACCAAATACCTACATTGACATTCTGATCATCCTCAGCTGTGCTTTATACTTTTGTACTTTGTTTAGTGCTTTGTTTAGTTACTTATTAGTAAGTGTTAGAATGCTAACACACTAAACTAAAATGGTTAACATGATAAACATCAACATGCAATACATATAATTGTGATCATGTTATCATGCTGATGTTAGCATTTTGTTCAAGTATAGCCTCACAGAGCTGCTGGTGTGGCTGTAGAGTCTTAGTATTGTTTATTTTAAAGTTTGCGTTCAGTTAAGAATTATTTTAGGGCTTGGTTCCAAAAGACAACTGCTTTTTTTCAACCAAACTTTTCCTGGTTGGTTCTTACTTATTAAAACATACCACTCAAATGACAGCATGTTTTTACCCCAGCAACACAGTGAATCACCATTCACTGATACCACCTTCCAATGGAACACGGTCTCTCCCCTCCCCAAAAAAAAATCCTATTCCAAGAAAAGGTGCATTAAAGGAAATTGCATTACAGAGAGGCAAGGGGTTGGAAAGCATTACTGAAGATCACATTTCAAACATCTATTTGCAGGGGCCCCGCTTTTTATGGGTGGCTATTAGATAGATTCAACTCATTTTTCACAACTGATTCTATGTTGTTTTTTTTTTCTTTTTTGCTTAAGTCTTTTTTTTGCCTAGAGTACAGTACTGTTAGGGTTCCATTATTCCCATTAAGCCCTATTTGAAATGCAATACTTTCAAATACAAGAGGGCAAGCATCTAGTAAAACCAGCCCTAAGGAGCTCAGGGGACGCAGGGAAGCGAAGAAGAAGGGTGTATGTGTGAAAAGGACAAACGGGAGATTTATATGAGCTCTGAGTCTTTACCACCAGCTGAGTGGGTCCGCAGCATCAATAGAAATGGAATTAGGCCCTGGAGAAGTGCACTCGTTTATTAGGGTAGAGAGTAGATAGCATATATAGGCTTTTAACCTCCAGGTAAGTGCAGAGTAGGATGACTAAGGCTGTGGTGAAGACACTCTTTCAATTCCAGCTGCAATACTTTTCATAGAAAAGAAAAAAAAAGTAAATGCATCCTACCTATACCTTGCCAAGGCTGGAGTGGTTATTGGAATTGATTGGATAAGAGGTTATCGGGGAGAGCAGCACTGAAACCAAAATTATTAACGCTGCACTGTATCTGACTTTAATGTCCGAGCAAGGGTGGGGCAAGAAAAATACATAAACACCCCACCCCACCCCGAACACACACACACATTCATTTGTGCATGTTTACATCCATATTCTGTATGCCTATGTGTATATCCCATTCTTCCTATGTGCTGTAGGTGACCCTGCTGAACTTCATGATAACCCCAGAGGGCATCCAGGACCAGCTTCTGGGCATTGTAGTGGCCCGGGAAAGGCCTGACCTGGAGGAGGAGAAGCAGGCTCTCATCCTGCAGGGAGCTGAGAACAAAAGGTCAAGTAATTTCCAACTAATCAAATAAAATCTCTCCTCTTACAAAGTGAAAACTGTAGCCATCTTAAATTGCCTTTGCATTTTTGTCAGACAACTGAAGGAAATTGAGGACAAGATCTTAGAGGTGCTCTCCTCTTCTGAGGGCAACATCCTGGAGGACGAGACAGCCGTCAAGATCCTCTCCTGCTCCAAGGTGCTAGCCAATGAAATCACAGAGAAGCAGGCTGTGGCGGAGGTGACGGAGCAGAAAATTGATGAGACCCGCATGGGCTATACACCCATTGCCATTCATTCAGCCATCTTGTTCTTCTCCATTGCTGACCTGGCTAACATTGAGCCCATGTACCAGTACTCCCTCACCTGGTTTATTAACCTCTTCATCAGCTCCATCGACAACTCAGACAAGAGTGACGACTTGGAGCAGAGGTAAGCAGGGCTGACAAATGTATCAGACTAATACTAATTCCTACAGGTTACTTAAGCAGGTCATCAAACCATAGCTTGGAGCTTTCTTTCCACACATGGAATGATGAATTTGTTAGTTGTGTTTGGTTTGGATTTTCATTTCACAAAACGAGATTATTAAAATGTTTGCATATTTATCATCTTCAGACTACAGATCCTGAGAGACCATTTCACCTACACGCTGTACGTCAACGTGTGCCGCTCACTCTTTGAGAAGGATAAGCTGCTCTTTTCCTTCTGCCTCAGCGTCAATCTGCTCATGCACAACAAGCTGGTAGGAATATACGCATGCTGGACAAACACACACAGATTTACAACAGTTATTTAAGAAAATATCAAATACTGTTGTTTGATTGGTTTGTTAGTATGTGGCTAGTAAATCAAGCAAGCTGGTCTGTTTCATTTTTCAGAATCAGTCCTCCATGATTACTGTAGATTATCTGTATCTTGTATGCTCTATTTGCATAAAATTGTTATCCAAACATAATCCCCCAAACGGTCAACCTTTAAATCACTTAATCCCGCATTCTGGTTAATCTATTGCTGTGATAACACTTTAATAGCCGCATGACAGTAATTAATGTGTTAGGTGGATGAGGGTGAATGGCGCTTCCTTCTGACGGGTGGCGTTGGCCTGGACAACCCCCACTCGAATCCCTGCACGTGGCTCCCCAAGAAGTCCTGGGACGAGATTTGCCGCTTGGATGAGATGGAGAGTTTCAAAGGACAGCGGCGTGACATGGCTCGCCTCAGGAATGAGTGGAAGAAGGTCTTTGACAGCCCAGTGAGTGTCATAAAGCTCTGTCTGTGGATGTCACACATTTAAAAAAAAATTTAAAATCGGCATTTACAGAAAAGCACCATTAAATCAAGAATATCCAAGAGAACTAGACGGAGAAGGAAATCTATAAATTCCCCCAAAGTTCTGATTTAGTCTGCACATTGATGTGGCTGGCAAAGGCTGGTGTTTTGTTTTAGAAACTTTCACCTGAAACTGTTGTTGTGATTAGCAGTTTATGACGTTAGCAGTCTGTAAACTGGGTCACATTTAGCACAAGCAAAATAACACAAGAGAAAATGATATTTAGGAGTTTTTATCAACATTCAGTGTATGTGGTTAGTAAGGCCTTATACACACAATCTTAGGCAGAACTACTTGGCACCAGCTTGAGCAATTGTTTTCCCGTGAAGACAAACCCTTGCCACATTCAATATGATGACTTTGATGGAGCGTGGTGTAGCTCAGAGTCTTTAGGTAAGTCTTTAAAGTATTGACAGAATGAAAGAAGCTGAAGATGAAAAGAATGAAAACAGGCAGACCTGGGCTGGGCTCATGAACCCCAACAGCTTCAACCACCGTGCGGCTCAGCAGGGTAGATCATTTGGATGAAGTGCCTCCACTTACCATAGCACTCATACAGTCCCATCTGTACAATGAAACCTTTTTTGCTTGCTGTTTATACTGGGCATAAAGAGATTCCTTCCTAATGTGCCACGTTTATTTGAAGTTTAAATGAGGCTTTGTGTTGGACCAATCAAGTGTGTACCCTGCACAGTTACAGTCTTTTTAGTATGAAATTCCCTTTTTCCCCCCTGGGTGTTGTTAAAGTTTTCCACTTCTTATTTTGTATATTTCCAACTACTGAGTTTTATTAGTGTAGATTTTTAGAGCCAAAAAGAGGACAGGGAGAAAAAAGTTTGGTGTCAGGTTTGATTGATGCACACACACACACACACACACACACACAGACTCCATTTTTGAATTATAAAGAACCTAAAATTGAAGTTTTATCTAATTAAATCTATTCTGTTCCTGTTGTGCTAGTCACATCCATGTGATCTAGAAGCAACAGCTGTTTAATCAGTGTGTGGTGCACATAAACATGTGGGCAGCACACATGCTTGTCTCTTTGCTGTGACACACACACCATCTTTGATTTATAATCAACAGAATCAGCCACAACACTTCTATCTAATTAAATCTAGTTTGTTCCAGTTGCAGAATTCACATTTATTCAGCCTTGATGCAAGAACAGCTGTTCAATCAAGCACACAGGCACTCAGACTCACACACGCTAACACACCCCTGTACACACAAGAGAATCCCCAGGAGATCCTAAATAGGTGTATCCGTCTCAAAGCACCTGCCAGCACACATAGCCAGAAGTCTCTCGACAAACAGCCGAGGGAAAATAATTCCAAAACTTCACACTACCATTGCTCACTTCCTCTGGTACACTTGTTCCACAAATTAATCAAACATATTGCTCTGACCCAGTACCCAGTGGTTTTTCTGTTTCTCTACCTCTCTCCTTCCGTTTTTTTCCTTTTTCCTATGTCTTTCCTTTTTCATACATATTTATCTTTCTACACCCAGTACTCTCCTCCCGACTCACATTACAGATTACCTCTCTTTTTGCTTAATTGCATTGCTTAATCTTGCAACAGCTCGATAAAAAACATCCCCACCCAAACCTCCCCTCGTCCCCTCGTCCCCCTCCTGGAAAAGCTGACAAAATGGCATGTAGTTGCATGTTTCTGGAAGGTAGCCTGATGAGGGGGATGCTTCTTTTCCTGATGAATAAAAATGACTGAATTTCCTCATTACAACAGCATTAAAACATGTCATTCAGTCATGTGTGTGGCTTATCAGGCACTCCTCTGGTTTACTTGATTGTATTCTAGGACCATTATTTATATAGAGGGATAACAGTGAGAGAAAAATGGGTGAAGAAATATTTGCGGTATTTTATCCCCAACACATGTAAAAGTGAGTCATGCTAATATCTAGAAACATCATACATGATCTTCTCTGCTGTGAATGTAAAGTAACCCCTATTTATGTACAGTATAATTTCAGTATGGGTCGTTCTGTGTATATCTGCAGAACCCCCATCAGACTCCCTTCCCTGATGAATGGCAGGAGAAGCTGAGCCAGTTCCAGAAGATGCTGGTGATCCGTTGTCTCAGACCAGACAAGGTCAGTTCACATGGTGTTTTTCAAAAGATGGTCGGATATTATTTGGATACAGGATTTCTCTATTATCTTGTAAAAATTACAGGTTATAAGGACTACTTTTTCATCCTATTAATGTGCCCCACAGATGATTCCCATGGTACAGGAGTTTGTTTCCGACAGCTTGGGTCGTCCCTTTATCGAGGCGCCACCCTTCAATCTGAGTAAGGCCTTCGTTGACAGCCACTGTTGTGCCCCCCTCATCTTCATCCTCTCCCCCGGCTCAGACCCCATGGCTGCATTGCTCAAGTTTGGAGATGAAAAGGTAGGGAGACATGTGGAAAATTCAGCAGCTTTGAAGCCTGCTGTCTCTACAAACTCAAAAGGAGAGGAGAAATTGAATCCCTCAGATTTACCAGGCTCCCACACAGGTCTTAAAAGCACTGACATTTATTTTTGCTCCTTCCTGGTTAAAATGCAGACACATAAGTGAGTCTGAGTATGTGCACGTCTGTTCTTATGCCTTAGGGCTTTACGGGTAACAAGCTGACCTCCCTCTCTCTGGGCCAAGGCCAGGGTCCTATTGCTATGCGTATGATCGAAACAGGTATCAAAGAGGGCACCTGGGTGGTTCTACAGAACTGCCACTTGGCCACCTCATGGATGTCCACACTGGAGAGAGTCTGTGAGGTGAGAACAATCACACACATACACAGTAATAGTGTTTCATGCAGTGATATTGATGATTTTCTAATAAAAACCTGTTTTCCAGGATTCGCTTTGAAGCCTTTTGTGTTTCGCTTCTATTCAATGCAAACTTACCAGTTGTTTGAAAGTAAAACTGACATTTAGACTTGTTATGATATAAAACACACACTGCAAGTACCAATTTGAAAAACCTGGCATGGATGCTGCACAACAAGGTGCCTAATGTTTTTGCAGCTTAACAGAGCACATATGGTGCATGATACACCTGCTATTCCTTCTGAACACCAAGTGGGAACAGTGCTAATACACTTCTTCCAGTGCATTCATTTTTTAACTTCTTTGTGGCTCTGAGCAGGAGCTGAACCCAGACACTACCCACCCAGATTTCAGGCTGTGGCTTACTAGCTACCCGTCTCCCACCTTCCCTGTGGCTGTGCTCCAGAATGGGGTGAAGATGACCAATGAGGCTCCAAAGGGTCTCCGCGCCAACATTGCACGCTCCTTCTTAATGGACCCCATCTCTGACCCGGAGTTCTTTGGCAGCTGCAGCAAGCCGGTCAGTGTCTGTGTGTGTGTGTGTATGTGTGTATGTCTAGGTAGCTTGCTGTGCATATCTATCATGCCTTCACCAGTAGGTGGTCTGTGCTCCTTTGTGTCTGTTTTCACCCCAACTGTGAATTTCAGAGTGTTTCTGTTTTATCTGTGGAAATACTAAACCACAACCACTATTTATGTTAGACCGTGCCTTCCATTTGTGCTTTGATCACAAACTTGTCTGTGTATTTGTCTTTGTGTGTGTGTGCTTATCCACCTGTCAGGCTGTGTTCAAAAAACTACTGTACAGCCTTTGTTTCTTCCATGCCCTGACCCAGGAGAGAAGGAAGTTTGGACCTTTAGGTTGGAACATTCCATATGAGTTCAATGAGACCGACCTTCGAATCTCTGTACAGCAGCTACACATGTTCCTTGAACAGTACCAGGTAGTTATTTTACATTTTTATTTCCTTTGATGGATGATTTTTATATTTCATCAGTGAAATATAGCACATCAAATCTTATATTGAGATATATGAATATATTGTATCCCTGTATTATAAGAGCAGGCTTGTTAGTACGTACTAACATACAGTACCAGTCAAATGTTTGGACACACCTTTCCATTCACTTGAATGAGAAAGTGTGTCCAAACTTTTGACTGGTACTGTACATGTAGCCTTGTTCTGTCATACTTTACATACGCTCACATGAACTGACTATATTCTCTGCCGCAAAATAAAAATCTCACTGTCTCAAGCAGATGCACATCCGCCATCCACTCCTACATATGTATTGAACATCTAAGCCTGTACTGAGGATTCTGGCTTTTATAACTGGGTTCCTCTTCACTCAAGTATCTGCTTTCATCAGCCATATTCAAAAACCCTCTTGACATTTTTCCACAAACAGATAGCACTTCTACCCCCAACCATTCCCAATTTCTCTGCTGTAGCTGAGAAAAAGTGGCAGAAATAAAACTACCAAGGGTGTCTTTTTTCAATGCAGTGACATTTTCATTATGTAGCCAAGTGTCACTGAATTTGTAAGTGTAATCCTCCTCCAGAAAATGCCAGAACCTTACAACCTCACAACCTCTTTCGATCTCTATCGCGTCCTAATTGAATTTCAGCCAGCATTCCTGAAGTTTCAGAATCACACACACACACACACAACTATGAATGTACACACATATGTTGAAATCCACCATGTAGGGGATAATCAACGAGTAGGTGTGCGTTAAACCGTTTTAAGGCACGACATGGAGGTGGTTCGCGAAGAACCACCCGACGCAAAGCGGAGTTTTAAAACCAGTTAATGCACACCTACAAGTTGATTATCCCGCCTATACCATGGTCATTTGCAAACAGTATATAAAAAAAGCATTTGCAAATTTTTGGTGAAATTTTTGCACTCAAAATCAAAAGGTTATGAAGCAAGAGCTCACCGCTGTCATGACAACTTGCCACACTGTACTTGCCGCCAGCCTGAACCAAGGCATAAAATTCACGTTAGGTGTCATTAAGCATAACTGCGCAGTATGTCTCCAAATCAATGTTCTTTTGTTTTTGGTAGATAAAGTCTCAGCCAATCAGAAAAGAGTATTCAGCCAGACCATGGTATAATGCTCAGTACCCACCTCCTCTTGAGACCTGCTGCTTTAACTCATGGTTATGCTTAGGTTCCCTTGTATAATACATGATTTGTTGTTCCTGCAGGAAGTGCCGTTTGATGCCATCCGTTACATGACCGGTGAGTGCAACTATGGAGGACGTGTGACAGATGACTGGGATCGACGGACCCTGCGCACAATCCTCTCTATCTTCTACACCCCAAAGGTCATCGAGGACTCGGACTATAAGTTTGATCCCAGTGGGCTCTACTATGCACCAGCTGAGGGAGATGTAAGAAACACTGAAAATCATGCAAATTTGCTGTAAACCATTGCAAACACTGGTCTTCATATCAAGATGAATTTTTATAAACCATAAATTTAGCTTAAATTTGGCTCTAAGCACCAAAAATGCACATAAGGGTTTCAGAGATTAGGAAAAACTGTTTGTTATTATCAGGAAAAAAAAGTGTACTTTATTTAGACAAAGTCTTTTTTTTTTTTTTAAATGCAAAGCACCTCACCGAACTCACTCACACAGTCAGTCACATTTAGCTGGTGTTAAATGCAAGAGTTTGAAACTGTGATGATTGTATAGATCTTCTGTGCTGTCGGGTTGAAGATATGTGTGAAGCATCCACGTTTGTAGCTTCTTTGCAGCAACATCCATATTTGCAGCATTGTCTACTGTCTACAACATGGTATTTTATCAGAATCAGCTTTACTGGCCAAGCATGTGAACACATACAAAGAAAATACACTTCATACCTTTTATGAAATTCCTTCAAAATCATACGAGTCTGAACAGACACGGATGTAAACTGCAACTTGACTGGTTGATGGAGGCATACAACCTCCAGGCGGTATTTCTAGTTTAAACGAAGCATAATACAGGACCCACAGTTGCTTAGTGCTGTTTTTGAGTTCCTTTAAAAAGTCATTAGAAGATAAAACGTGTGTAACAAGGCACAGCAGGCAACCACCATCAGTGAGGGCTGATATATTTGTTAACACAATTGCAATCTATAGCGCTCTCCATTTTATTTGGCATTTTGTTCTCTAGCGCTGCACCCCCCTCCAACCACATCTTTTATTCATGAAGTCACATTTACATAGTCATTATAATAAATGTCAGCAATCTAAGGAGTTGACTTGTTTTTCAATGAGTGTTATTACTCGAGATGTTTCCTGATGTTGCATTAAAAATTGTCCTCTTACTTCACTCCACTTCTCTGCCTCTGTTTTCTGCATCTTTGTTGCAGTACAACAGCTACATAGAATACACCAAGTCACTGCCACTCAACCCGTCGCCGGAGATTTTTGGCATGAATGCCAACGCAGATATCACCAAGGATCAGGCTGAGACACAGCTACTGCTTGACAGTATCTTGCTCACACAGGTAAATCTAATTGGACATGTGATACACCGAATAACACATTGATTAACTGCTAGTCAGTAACTAAGTAACATGCATGGAAAGTGCAAACACACACCCACACACTCAAACATAAACAATATATGAGAATTTTTAGATCCATCTCTTACAAAGTGTACACAAATACAGAGTAAAATGTTTAATTTGAACCACTGCAACCTCTGAAAGCTTATTGCTAAGATTTCTTTTTTAATGTCATTCATTATAATAATGAAGATAGAGGGCAAAGATTTCTTGTAGCAGGCCGCTCAATCAGTATCAGCAATGTGATCCTGAATTCATTAAAATGCCATTAATGACCTGAAGGTTTATGACTGTAAATCTGGGTGAAAAATATCAGACATGAGACAGCAGAGTGTAGCCTGGCACTGGTACACGTGAAAAGAAAAGTTCTGCACTGATTTTTAACACTAGCAGCCCTGGGTGGCTTCCCAAACAAATGCGCCCCCCCCTTGGCCAACATCCCAGGTGTTCGATCAATAGATGAGCACCTGGGATGCTCGGTGACACGGGAATACACACACACAAACAGACAAAACAAAGAGTGTAGTACTGAAGCACAAGTGTCCCTGCCAGCCTTAAATATTTTATTGCCCTCCATTAAAATATGCTATGCAACATTAATTAAAGAGGAAAAATACAAATACATTTTTCAGCTGTTTGGAGGGAGACTTAAAAAAAAAAAATCCCTCTTATTAGGTTGTCTTCCTTTGACACTACATAGACACTGTGTGACTCGCAGTGGCTTTGGTGGAACTGTGTGATCCCACATCATTATATCTCAGCTTTGTAAAGTTAGACTACTTTAGCTCGCTGAGGATTATATCTTACCACTTCCCAGCGCCAGTCAATGTTTACTGCAAATCAAGTTTAAGGGATTTCACATCGAGGCCTACTTGAAGACAACAGGAGCGCAGCATCTCCTGCAAAGTAGAAAGGGATATTTATTTATGTGTGTATCCATTTATTTATTTTAAGATACAGAACTTTTCTCTGTATGCCAAAAGTTTAAATTGTCTGAATTCCTGTGGGAATTAAACTTTATATTGAACAAGTGCCTTTGATCTACATATAACACCAGACAAGAGCGTCATTCTGTATGTGCACACATGCTCTATATGTGCCTCTTTCAGCTTCTCATATACAGAAAGAGCTACAGACCCGGGTTGCCACAAACAAATTTCCATAAGCATTTCTGGGCTTCCAGTTGAAATTAGAGCTCGATGGAGTCTGGCATTTATTCATATAAACTCCATTCAACAAGATTAATAATGGCTTCAGTCATGTGTGGACTTTATTAGCATCTAATACCGTCTCATCAGTCTCAATGACCGATAAACAGGGAGACGCTTCAAATGGAATGAAGCAGCTATTTGTCATTCCCCTACTGTAACCCCAATGTTATTAGCCAATGATTATCCATTACCGCTGGCTAGTGACTGAGAATCAAATAGGTAAATGATGCAAGTTGGACTGAGGGGAAAGCAGACGAATTACAGATGAGACTGAATAATTATCAGCATGAATGATTATTAGAATAGTTGATAGGATTGTGTCAAATTACTGTGTGGGATAAATTGGGGGAAATGCTGTGAAGCCTTAAGCCTTGTGTGTGTGTGGGTGTGTGTGTATGTATGTGTGTTTGTTTGTTCGAAGAGGGATTCTAGTAAGTATAAGCTTAGGATGTCATCATCAGGGTGTTAAAGTTGTATGTAGGGTAGCCTTAGAAATGGCTACAAATTAATAAGAAAGAGAAGGTAAAAATTAAGAGGTAACTCATGTGACTGATGATATTCTGTGTAATTTCGTGTCCTTTCAAAAACATTAATCTAAATCAGCGTGACACAAAGATGATGAAATATAAGCAAAGTCGAGTCAGAAGTCAGAACCTCTTAACATCAGGGTCTCGTCAGGATCAAAATAGCACAAATGCAAAAGAGTCCTAAAAAGGGAATACATAAAGTGACAATTCAAAGACAGCAAAAGATAATTCTCCAAAAAACGATGAACTGTCAAACAAATCTGAGCCACAAGTCCCTTCTCATCCATCCTCTGTCGCTCTGTGTCTCTGATCAGTCCCGCTCTTCAGGCGGAGACGCCAAATCCTCAGATGACATGGTCTTTGATGTGGCAGCTGACATCCTGAGCAAGCTGCCTGGAGACTTTGACTTGGAGGCGGCAATGAGGCGCTTTCCCACCAGCTACAATCAGAGCATGAACACAGTGCTGGTGCAGGAGATGGGCCGCTTCAACAATCTGCTGTGCACCATCCGAGACTCCTGTCTCAACATTCAGAAGGCCATAAAGGTACGCACATGGAGCTGGTAGATGGTTTCTATTATATTACCACATTTCCACTGTATAACACTGGATGACATTGCTATGAAATTGCTGTCCACAAATGTAGTAATTCAAATCCCCTCAAATTCATGGTAGTAGTAATGGCTGGGAGTTTAGTTTTGAAGTCAAACCCGGTCCCATTCTGAAGATCCTTATTGTCTGGATACTTATAGCTTGATATACGGCCAAATACAGAGTAATTACACTAAATTTGTTTGTTTTAGATAAACAGTAGGGCGAAATGATGAATCATTATTGATTTAACATTTCTGTGCAGTAAAAGCAATATTTCAACAGAAGAGGCACACCTCTGCTGAATGATTACAGAGGAAAGTCTGGTAATAAATCCTTAGAAATCAGATACTGTAAGCGTTGAGCACAACACTCCAAATAAACAAATCTATTAGATAAACAAAGGGAACAGATGCACAGTAATCGGGAAAGTTTAGGGAAATGTGTGGAATTTAACCAACATAGAGAAGAACTGCTTCCTCTGGGAAGACTAATCTACGTATGTTACTGTATTTTGTGTATTAGAGAAAAGAAATGGACACGTCATAGAAATATTGTTGACCCTGTGAGGATGACTGGGATGAAGTAGCTACATTCATCTCCAAATCATTAAGTAATGCTCCTGACCTTCTCTTCAAAAAGTTTTCTTTTCATCTGCAGCTTAGCAAAGGAATTAGCCCACCTGCTAAACACAGTATCTCTATTCTTGCAATGCCATTATGTAATCACTTCTTTCTGTCTAAACCAGAGACTGAAGAACAAACCAACAAACAAAAGAGTCTACAGCCATGCTAGCAGCTCAGTAAGGCTGCACAGTGGTGCTTTGAGCTAAATGCTAACGTCAACATGCTGACATGCTAACAGTGACAACGATAACATGCTGATGTTGAGCAGGTATAATGTTTAACATCTTAGTTCAGCATGTTAGCATGATAACATTTCTCTAATTGGAACCAAACACACAGTGCAGCTGAGGCTGGTGGAAATCTCTTTAGGTTTGCATGATATTTAGTCATAAACTTAAGTATCAGACAAACTGAAATTTTGGCCTGATGATGGCGCTAGAGTAAGTCAAGGGTTCACCAAAGATATTACAATTCCTCCTGAAGGGGACATGACTGTTTTTATAAAATTGTTGTCAGAACATGACACCAAATAACTAAAAATGTCCGCTTCAGGGTGGCACTAAAGGAAAAGTCAGAGAATCAGCAGGTGCCATCGTCTGGGCACTATGAACGTCTGAGGGACTAGTTTGAAACTTGAATTCTGGTTTGGCAGTAATTGGATCTTTAAAAACAAATCTGGGCAAGAAAGAATAGTTGGCAGAAACTATGACAGTAACTGCTGCTGTGTGATGGACTAAGACTAATTAAGCAGAATCACAAATATAGCTAAATATAGCTATCTTAAGGCACTAATTAATAACTAATTAAATCAAACAGCAAATATCATCTTCTAGAGAAAAACATGTACTGATTGTGTATTTCAAAAAGTTTCAAGACACACCAGTCAAATCAATCAGGTGGAACTCCCACATATGAATTAACAGTTACACACATCCCAAAACTGTAATGAGGCTGCATTAGACTAATTAGACTGGAATTATTTGGTTCATAGGATTTACTGAACTAAAAGCACCGTTCACCAAACCAAACATCATCTGAATGTGTGTATGTGATTATTTGTAGAATCACACTCTTAATTACACCACATTCAAAAATAAAAACATTCCCCGAACATGTGAACGTCTCTTTATACCATTTAATAAATAAACTCCATTTGCCTTCCTCCTGAGATGCACCAGACTCATGAGATTGAAATGGAGAGAGAGCATAAAGAGTCAGGAAAGGGAATGAGCACATCATCCTTCGCACTGTTATCAAAGGCCCCCTACAGAGTGATAAATGTTCCCTTTTTTTCATGCCCGTCAGTCACTTATCTCCAGAACAGGGTTTTTAAGCGACATGCTTAGATTTTTCTCATACTCCATTCACAAGGCTTGAACAACTTCACATTTTCAAGTAGTGAAGATGCTGATCACGTATTTGTGGGTGAAGGTCTGTGTGTAAAAGCCGGTGCATTTGTGTGTTTATGTGCAGGGGCTGGTAGTGATGTCTGCTGAGCTGGAGGAGGTGGTCAGCAGCATCTTGAATGGTCGTATCCCGGGCATGTGGATGAAGAAGTCCTACCCGAGCCTCAAACCGCTGGGAAGCTACGTCAACGACTTCCTGGAGCGACTCAAGTTCTTACAGGTACATAAACCTGCCGTAATGCTCAACATCAGACACTGAAAGATGAAAGTATTTTGGGTTATTTAAAGCAGCCGATGTAACTAATGTCTGAGACAAAGAAGGAGTTAATGGGGGTGAAAGGAAGAAAAGGAAGAACAAGAAATAGAGAGAATCAGATAGAATGGAAAGAAAGAAACAAGAACTCATTTGTAATTGTCGGATTAGTCCATACATTTTAGCTTGGACAACCCCACTGGGAGACAAACACACAACAATCAGCAGCATTCATGTGGGAAAAGAAAAAACAAACAAACACTGCTTAAATGGTAAGAAGCTGTTGTGTCATCGGCTGCAGAGAAGAGATCCAGTGTTTGTTTACTGCGATGTTTCTTCACCAGTGTTGACGTACTGTGCATATACAGATGATTGACGAATCATCTGTATATGCACCTTTAAAACCAGACTTACAAGGTGATTCACAGGTGCACATAAAATACAACAAATATCAGAGAATGGTCAAATAAGAGAGAAATTAAAAAATATATTTATATATAAAAAGAACAACATAAAACTATTAGAGTAATAAGGTATAAAAATGCCGGACTTGAGGGGTCTTGGTGCAGGACTGCATATCAGTGAAGCTTCCAGAACAGCTTCAGTGCTTCTTGGCAAAGACTCCGCACGTCTCAGGAACCCTGTTGGTTTGTTTGGACACTCGGTGGTGACGAGCCGGTATCACATGAACAAGTTAGTGCATACCCTCTGTCGGGCACTGACCCCATGATTTAAGCTGTGTCACACTCGAGTTACACAAGACCCCTTTATTTCACTGCTTATCAACACATAAAAGCTAGGGCTCCTACTGGGTATTAGGCTTTTCATTCATGGGAAGAGAAACACATGTAGACACATGACTTATCATGTGAGTCTGAAAAGTCATCTGTTTCATCTGACATTCAGTTCCCATGTTCCTCTACTTATTTCCACAGGAGAAATATTCCTCCTGTTCATCATTACTCAATGGAGTGAAAAGAATGCACCGTGTGTATGTGTGTGTGTGTGTGTGCGTGTGTGTGTGCGTGGTGTTATCCAACGGAAATGTCCACCCATGACTCACCTCGGGGTGAGCCGGAGAGTCACGGGTTGCTGATCTGAGATAAGCACACTCTCTGAACAGAATACCTCAATATTTTCAGAAAAGTGATGTGTGCTATCAGGAAAAATACAGTCTGAGTGTGTTCAGTAGACACGTTGCCCCAAGATGTTTTTCGCCCAACTTCGCCCGAGGACTGGAAGGATACATAGGTCCAGTTAGGTCAGGCTGTTGTTGGTTAGTAAGTGGTTCTAATGTGTAAGCTTATTGTACTCATGTTGTATACACAAAGTACAGCCTGTAAACATGATGTTTTTTCTGAAAGCACCTTTGGGTCTAACACTCTTTCCCTCTTCTTCCCATCCCATGTGCTAAGCTAAGATAAATATGTCTTGGAGCAATCTTACTGAATGCACAGAGAATGAATTGATATTAATCTTCTCATCAAATTTCTGGTAAGACAGTCAACAAATGTATTTCCTTAATAAATGGACAGGCTACTAGATGGAAAACACTCAATAAAATAAAGTAGGATGGTCCATCTTGAAACCAGAGCTTGTTTAGCCAAGTGTGAGTATAACTTCTGGAGCCTGCATACCCTAATATAAAGAAAAGTTTTACACAAAACACTACTTCGTTCTCTCTCTCTTACTGTACTTTAGTGAACTACACTATAATGAAATGGACATTTATTGTAACCTCAAAAAGCTTACATAGAGCTTACTGTATATTACTCCCTCTAGACCAAAACAAGACTTAAGCACAGCGGACCTTTGAGCTAAATGCTCACAATGGCACTTTTGGTATGCTGATGTTTAGCTGATAAAATCATTTTCACCATCTTAATTTAGCGTGTTAGCATGCTTATTAGCATTTAACACAAAGTACAGCTGAGACTGATGTGGATGTGGGTCATTTTGCAGGTATTTGGTCATAAATAAAAGTATAAAACAAATTAAAATTGTGACTTGACGATGGCACTACAGGGAAAATTAAGGGATCACTAAAGTTATTATACTTTATCCTGAGGCAGGATCAGGCATGAATGTCTGTACCAAATGTCATGGCAATCCATCCAGTTGGCCTTTTTCACAGTAGACATCTTGTCTTGGAACGGTAGGTAAAGCACAGGTGTGACTAATAACATTAACAGTGCCCCTGTTCCCTTTAAATGTCCCAGTGAGCCACACAAGAGAGCCAGAGGACACAATGCAAGAACCTTGAAACTGGCTGACATAAAAAGAAACGCATTTGTCGTTAAGTTTATTCATTTCACTTGTGCTTTTCGCACTGTGACACGTCAAAATGTCTTCTGTGAAAAAGGTCTGTAGTTTTCACTCAAAACCATAAATGTCAACCTCATGGTGGCACTACAGGAAAAGTCAGGAAATCATCAGAAATCAGAATGATTCATTCATTGATGTCTGTGCAAAGTTTCATGGTAATTCATTCAATAGTTATTAAGATATTTCAGTCTGGACCAGAGTAGTGGACTGATCGACCAACATAACCAACAACCAGAGGCGTACTGCTACAGTAAAAAATGGACTCCTGCTCCTCTAATTTCTGCAGGTTTCTGCTGGTTGTGAGCAACTGCTGAACTTAAATTCATAATGTATACAGTGGCATTGACCAGCAGTCAAGTCCTCCTGGACAGAAGTATTTCATTTATGACAGCAACCATGACTTTGCATAAATAAATCTCTGTAATTGTCTTGTTGTTTGCTTGCTGAGGTCCAAGGCTGCTCAGCTATAGTCCAAAAAAAAAAAGTTTCATTGTTTGCAAGATTTGCTGTCTTTCAAAAAGAGCATAGCAGATATGTTAAGTGGGATTTATTATGGCTCGAGAATGTTTTGGGATCAAGTGAGGAATTGCCGTTTGACATTGCAATTTTTCATTTAAATGAGATATGAACAATTCTGTGCTGCTCTCAGCCCGGCCATATTGTCTCTGTCTGAGATGATTTCAACGTACTGCACATAGTCACTAAACACTGTTTAATCATACAGTATTGTACTGTAGTTGTGGTTTTGTAGGTTTGTTTCGGCATAATGTTTTTTTTAATGGGTACTTCTGTATAAATGCAAAAATGTGACAAAAAATGTAACCTGAACCTAACAAAAGCTCACAGGTCACTGTGATCTGACTGGTTTTTGGTTATAAATGTCTTCCCTGTCCTTCTGTGTTTTCAGGATTGGTATGATCAGGGTACACCTGCTGTATTCTGGGTATCAGGATTCTTCTTCACCCAGGCCTTCCTCACAGGCAGTCAGCAGAACTATGCCAGGAAACACACCGTCCCTATTGACCTGCTCGGCTTCGACTTCGAGGTCCTGGATGAAAAACAATACAAACGGCCTCCAGAAGACGGTAGGGTACTAATGAGTGAGAGGAGGAGGAGGAGGAGGAGACAGGGGTCAGGTAGGGTTGTTTTAGCGTAGAAGGGAGGATGGTCACTTGATAGCAAAAACAGGATGTTGTTAAAAAGATTAGAATAGCTTTATTCAGCAAACCGTCCTCCAGATTAACGAAGTTACAGACGGAGGATAGAGCGTACTTGAAAGAGGAATGAGTCAGAAAAAGATTTAAAAAAAACAGACACATGGATGAAAAGTGAGGGAGAGGAGGATTGAGGTTTCAAAGCAGGAACTGAAATAAGAGTAACATAAGCAGTGGGTGGAGGAAAAGAAACAAACAGATGAAAACTGACATTAGGCTGACTGAATATAAGAGGCAAAGTGTAAAGTGGGAAAGTACGGAAAAGAAAAGCCTCCCTGCCTCACGCCTACATGCAGGCCTGCGTCAGCCCCTTGCTGTGCCTCCAGCTCTCTCTCACATAAAGCTTCACCCTCAATCAGCCCCCAGCTGGGGCCCCATCACGCTAACGCAGCCTATACTGCCAAGCTGCAGATTTGACAGTGTGTTTGTGCATTTGGGTGTGTGATACTGACAGAATGCCAACAGTCAGTTATCTCTAAATCTCATCCCTTTTTCCACCCCATTAAAAGAGCTCACATTCTTTATGAAAAGAGAAAAGACGTTAGCGCAGAGGTCAGTTCGGCTTGATTCCTGAACTTTTTATGGTCGCTGGAACGGTAAACAGTCTGCGTGCGTTGTAGTCACAGCGTTTCTCTAATGTAGCGGATGATTTTAATACAAATAGTAACATTTCTCACCTCTTTTGTTACCCCTGAATTATGTGTGTGTGTGTTTGTGTTTGACACTCAGGTGTGTACATTCGGGGTCTGTTCCTTGATGGCGCCCGCTGGGACAGAAAGACCAAACTTCTTGCAGAGTCTTACCCCAAAGTGCTGCATGACACCATGCCTGTGGTGAGGAGCACACAAAGCATACAGATACTGTACACACACTGTTGATATAGATTAGAATAATACATTTAATATCTCCCTTTTGTTTTACTTCATTCATTCACATAGTGTTTCTGTAAGTTGCAGAAACGTGCATCAATCTCATCCACGTTTCCTACATTCACAAGCCATGCAGGAAGATGACGTCAACAGCCTTGATCCCATCTGATTGGTCGATGAGCCTTTTTCACAGTAGACCTGTTATATAATAGGAGCAGCACATCACATTAATGATGGCTCCATTGCACTCAGGTGTCCCAGAGTCTCATTGAACCATGACAGTGTTCCAGTGAGCCAGCATGCACCAGTACCAGGACCTTGAATCTGACGCCTCTAATTTGAATTCAGCCATCATTAATTTTAATCATTTGCACGTTTTTCCTACTGTCACATGTTTTCTATGAGAAAGGCCTGTTGTTTCTCCACTTTGACTAAACAAAAACAGACTTACTTAAAGCGGCTATAATCTATATTTTTTATAATAATAATGTATCAAATGAGAATGTGTAAGACTCTGCAGCTCCCCTGCTCGGCACCAAACAGCAAACACACACAACTAGCGACCAGCTGGTGAACATAGTGGAGCATTTTTTAGCTAAAGAGCCAGATATTTCCATCAGGAGTTGATAGAGAGCAAAAACAGAGCGAAGGGAGAGTGAATATTGGATATACATTCGGTAGGTGGACAGAAACAAGACTCCAAATGAATAATAATGTTGCTCCATAAATTCTTGATGGAGCAACATCAACATTAACAAATAAGCAACTATTTGCTAAGAAGTTTAACATATCAACTTAAAGGTAAAGTCAGCAATCCTAATCCAATATACTTTTTGTCAAATTCAGCGAACATCTCTTCACGGTCCGCCTGCTGTCTGTTCTGTGTGTGCTGAAACAAAATCTGGTGTTCATACACAGCACTGGCTTTGTAAATAGGCATGTAAACACAGTGGCTCAGAGCGAGCCACACAATATTACTCCGGCCAATCAACAGCAGGGGGCATTCATGCTCGTACACAGGACAGGGGGAGGTCATCAGAGCAGCTGTCTGTGTGAGGAGATGACAGTCTCCCGTCTCCAGCACCCGTTGACTTGTGAGGGAGATCTGGTGAACTGGAGAGAGACAGAGAGAGAGAGAGAGAGGCCGTGGCCAATTCACACAGAAAGTGTTTTCTCACAAAAACAGATACGCTTCCATTTTATTAAACGTATCAATCCACACTGAATCTGAGACAGTTTCACAGAGACCCCCCGCGTTCTTTTACGCTCTGAGTCTGTTTCTCTCTCATTTAGTGAAGCGTAATCTGAGCAGGCAGCTGTTTAAATCACACAAATATCCCGCTGTATATGTGTTTTCAACTTATTAACCGTATCAATGCATCATTAAATACAAACACCGACGATTTCTTTCTTCTTTCCCTCGGAGCTGACGTGTAAACTGTAAAGTATTTTGTCACCTGGTGAAGGCAGTTTGTCCGGCCGCTGTCCTCTCAGCTCTCCAGGAGCTGCAGGGGACAGACGGCTGCTTCTGTTGGACAGATACGCTGAACGCAGGTAGAGTAAGAAGCGAGGAGGCCGCAGAGAGGTGGAGAGTGTGGTTAGACTGTTGTGCTCACAAGAGATTTTTTTTTTTTCCCCAATCGTGATAAAGTGTGAGAGGAACAAAAGTGACTACAGCTGACGCATCGCTCTGGATTCCACCATATTTGTCTTTTGGTCGTTGCCTTGGCAATTCAGTTCATTTTTAACTGCAGTTTTCAACACGGTCTATTTTTTAACTGAGACTAGAAATACGTAGAGAAAAATATGTTGGTTTACACTTAGATTGTTCGGGTTTGACACTTCAGTGGGGGTAACTGTTAAGCTGTAGAGTAAGAGCACTTGGTAGTTTATGAAAAACACTGCAAGCAACCAGGGAAAAAAATGTTGTTGCATAACATATTCTTACATAAAGTCTGAAGGGAGGTTTATTGATTCTGCTCTTGTGAATCTCTACGGGTGTCAAAACAGAGTGAAGATAATATCTTTTCACGTATCAGATTATGAAAATGGGGCAGTTTCTATCCTTATTCGGCTTGTAAACTCCTGTGAGGCGGCTGTTGTTTTTAAAAAATCAGAGACCAATATCTCCGAGTCTCAGAGGGAAAAGGGGAACGACAACCAAAATACTGTAGCTGTAGCTCTACCCAGGAGGATGTTCACAGCTCCTTGTTCTCTGGACTCAATACAGAGCAGCAGTTTCAGCACTTTTTTAACATTATGCCCATAGGACGTGTGGCTCCTTTGCTCCCTTATTCTTTTATTAATTAACAGCGCTTGATATGGTATATGAAAGTAGAGTGGCAGTGATGAGAGTGCCAGCAGCAGTAGCTAGGACTGATCAAGTTTCCCCCCCCCCTCTGTTCTCTCCTCTTCACAATGCATTCAGTGATGATGAATAATGCAAGACGGGCTTTTTTAATATTCAGACATTTCAGGGCAAGTTATTAACAGAATCAGTTTTTGACAAGAGCGGAACTTAATTAAAAATGTGTTTATTATTTGTGGGAGAAAAAAAAAACAACAGAGGCTGCTGTGGCTGGCTTTGAAATGCAAATCTTCACAGAGGCGCCCGTTATGGAACGAGATGAGTACTTTTCTGGCTGCAACTCAACAAACTGTTTTTGTTTTTTTTCAAGAGATGTTTTTTTGAGTGGCCCAGTTTATCCCTTTTGCATAACCACGACTTCTTAATAGCCCAAAGGGACTACTCATTGTTAATGCTATTGTTTTATAAGTTTATGTCCCCAAAGTTCCAATTTGTAAGTTAATGTTTGAATAACAAATCGAGATCCAGGTTAGTTTCCACTGTTATACATTTGAACTAAGCTCTTAATCTGGTCTTTCCCTTTTAAAACAATCACACCCATCGTCAAGCATTCGTCATGTAATCTGTTGTTTGTTACTCATCAGCAGAGGTGTACTAAATTCAACTTGCCAGTTTAATTATTCTACCAGTCACATGTTTTTAATGGAAAACATTGTCTAAATGATTGTGACTATTTGCGTAAGTGGCTAATCAAGTAAGAGAAGGCGAAACTGGCAGCCGCAGCTTAAATGTTTAAGTCATTTGACTCGTCTCCGTCTCCTCGTTCCTCCTTTTCTGTCAGATGTGGTTGAAGCCGGTCAAGCGGCAGGACATCCCCCAGAGGATGTGTTACCTATCACCCGTCTACAAGACCAGCGAGCGGCGAGGAACCCTGTCCACCACCGGCCACTCCACCAACTATGTCATCGCCATGACGCTCAACTCCAACGTGCCTGCTGAGCACTGGATCAGGCGAGGGGTGGCACTGCTCTGCCAGCTCAGCTCCTAGTCTGGTTTTTCTGCTTGTTTTCACACACATACACTGACATGCAATTAAAAAAAAAGAATGAAAAGCCACAGTTTCTCTTGGCTTTTTATGCAGTACATTGTATCTACATGAATAAAACAATGAACAAATATTAATAATTAAGCTACAATTACTGCCAGTTGTTTTTAATGTAGAGAAGATACTCTCATCACAGTCTGGTTAGAGACTGAAGTTGTATGTCGGATGATAGTATCCCAACATATATGATAGATAGCCCAACATTACAGCAGCCACATTACTGGTCATTTATTTTACCATGTTATACCTCGCTATATACCAGCTTGATTGCTGACTGCAGAAATACATTCAGACCCTGCTGACAGCCTCCGTTATGTACAGCTACAGATCCATGACAGATCTTACAGTAACCCAGCTCCACCTTGTATGCATCGTTTACTCAGCCTTCACATTTGTTTAAGAAGCAACTTTGCTAAAGCTGCTGATCTGGGAAACAGGAGACGAGTGGTGCAGAGCAGAGAGAGTGTTACTGATAGATGCGTTATGCTGCTGTGGTTCTGCTGCCAAACATTTGTCTCTAACATTTTGCGAAAACCATCACAAATCAGGAGTCAGGGATCTTTTCAGCATTTATTTTCCTTTCATGATGGGGAGAATGCACAGACAGGCAAACAGCAAGGATGTTGCATTTTGCATTTTAGATCCAGATTACTAAACAAATATACATAAAACAAAGCAAAAAAAATGAGAACAATCATGGACCTTCATTTTACCGACAATTTTTGCGATGCAGTGAAGAAACATGTTATCTGGGGAGGTGTCATAAATGTCACAAAGTCTGGATGCAGTTTAGATTTAACTTGTACATGTTATCAAAATAGAAATTGACAGAATAAATGTATGGTTATATTTTAAAGACAGCAAATGATGACAGAGAATGAAAATAAATCAAGGATTTTAAGTGTTTGCACTGCCGTTACAGACAGTACAAACGTGATGGACTCCTAAAATAAATCATGTATAAGAGAGATAACTGATGCAGCAGATAAGTTTTACTCCTGCACATCATCTGCATAATTTGAAACCTGCCTCATTTGCATTTAGCTAACAAAAAAAGTCTTGTAACACTAGTTACACTAGGCCCCAAAGAACATGATCTTCACAAACAGTTAATTTAAAAAGTAACAAAGGTTGTCAATATTTTAACTTTGCAGTACAAAGAATGAAAACAATTTTACACTCAACACAATGTCTGTACCATTTCACTCATGCTTCATGCATGATTTAGTCAGATCATTTACACGAGTTCAATGTGACTGACAATGATTTACAGCCAGTTAAGACATAGACAATGGATGTCACACAGTGACAGGATAAATGAAGTCACACACGTACCTGTGTGCTCTAGCAGCTGAAACTAGGCTAGCTAGCTTAGCATGTGAGCGGCAGAACAGCCAATGGAATGTCGGGGCAGGGGGAAGAGGCCATGTCAAGCACCAGCCACTGAAAATCCACACAGTTGGCTCAGTCAGCAAAGTGACTATAATGTACATTCCCCGGAAAAATATATCAGTTTAACCCGAGTTTGATAACTTGAGTTAAACATCCATTACAAGTGCAAGGAATGCTGACACAGATTATCGTTCTGCTGTGATAAAAGAGAACTTCCTTTTGCTTGGTCTGTCTCCGATTGTCAGGATCAACAAGTTAACTGATTCTTCAATGGAAGTATCTCCAAAAACTATTTAGCAGGAACAAAAATTTGCTTTTAGCTGCTCAACTACTGACACCATAAAGATCTCATGTATTTACAGTACATAAGAAAATTTGAATTAGTGTGACTCAACCGTTTATTCTCCTATTGTAATTAAATGTTCACTGCCGGGTGGTCCAGCTGGACAAATCACCTTTTAGGAACTCAAAGAGACACACTAAACAAATCTAGTAAACTACAACACTTGATGAAGACAACAATAACTAGTTTTTTCTGAATTCACATTTTGAAGCTGCTGATTCATGTAGAGAAAGATAAAATGGAAAGGCCTAACAAGGATATGTGTCATTTGGCTACAGATTGTCAAACCTTTTTAAAAAAAAAAAATTGGTCACTTGTGGCATCTAGATTCTTAACAAAAACACTGATTAGTCTTAAATGCTAATTTATCAAGGCTTTGGCAGCTGTGTTAGCTATCTCTATCAACTACAAAGGTTTAATAATCCCAAAGATCAAAATATAACTGAAGTAATGCAGCAAAAAAAAACAAATAAATAAAAATAACACTGAGCCACTTAGACAATCTCCTACATACGGTCGGGGGAACACTTTTCTACTTTGACACTGCAGCTTAATAGCTGTTAACACATTTTGCAGGTGAGCTAAATAAAAAAAAAAAGGTTTATTCCAGATGCAGTAGCTTGCTAAACTGAGCTCTCAGTCTCTTTTAGGACACTGTGACGGTATGCGGTGCGGCTGTGGTGTTGCTCCAGTGGCCAGGACATGGCACAGAGACACGAGATGTTTGATACACAGCATGATGACATCAAAAGTTGATGATGGATGGCGGGTGGAACACACCACAGATGTACTAGGCATGGATGATGGGACACAGCACAGGGTGGATAAGAGACGAGGAAGTAGGGGGGTACGACAACAACACACTAACAACAGGTGATGATGGATAGGCGAGGAGCTGCTGGGCCGTGACAGCTGCATCTCTGCAGGAATGCGTCCTGCGACACCTTACTATCTAGCAGCTCCTCTCAGATGGAGTTTACCGGTACAGAGCAGAGGAGGTGTTTTTCTGGTTGGAGTGTAGCCTCGCTCTTCTTTCATTCAGCTTCTCTGCTTTTGGCAGAGGAAGAGTTGATGGAGGAGCAAAGTGTAAACATCACTAGCAAAGTCAGGAGATATGCATAAGCTAATGCTGCATGTTTGGAATGGAGGCACAGGCCATGAATGAGACTCACATTGCATGCAAGACTGGGCCGTTACATCGCAAACAAAGCATGTTAAGGCCAAGAAGAACATCATTGATACATCCAGCTCTACCCTCCCTCACCCCCTCGCGCCCCATCTACTCCTCCAGCTAAAAGCCAAAATCGAAAACGATGCGGTCTTCAAAGATGGCGATGAGCAGCATGATGCCGAACCCGGTCAGCATGCCCAAGTTCTGCAGGATAAAGTGTCCCAGCTGGCAGCGCTTGTGGTCCTCGCTGTCGCCGTGAAGCATCTCTGGCAGCTACGAAAGAGACACAAAGTAACCAGTTGGGATCAGAAACAGACTTCTGGAGATTAGCGTTGCAGATGAGAAGGCAGAAAGAAGAGTGAGAGAGGAGACGGTGAAAGTTAAGCTGATGTTGAAGCGGGACAATTATCACTCTGGGGCTGTCAAGTGCAGTGTGCCAGCTTACCATATCCACCAGGGCCACATAAAGGAACATGCCAGCTGTGATGGCAAAGATCCAGTTGGTGACATTGTGTGTGTACTGGCCCACAGCTGTGCCAATCAGCATGCCAACGTAGGCCATGAGGGCGGACAGCAGATTGTAGACAATGGCCTGCTTCACTGACATCCCCGCTTTCAGCAGCACAGCAAAGTCACCTGTCAGCCGGAGAGAGACACACACTCATTTAAGCATCATTAAAGCAATTCCAATCTTATTCCAACAGGCAGATCCCAGCTGGCAAAATCCACAATTTCTGTGTGCATATTGTTTTGTTTTTTTACTTTTTCACCCTTTTCTGACTCACGTGATGAGGTGAACTTGTTCAAAAGCAGACTCCACATCTGCCACCGCTATCTGTCTTCAAGTAGGTAAAAAAAAAAAAAAAAACAGACCAGGAGCTGCTCTCTCTAAGAAATATGTCTTTAACTCCCTTCTGATACACTTATGATTACATATGCATGCCGTAGCCTCTCTACCCTCTTCAATCATTGCTGGGCCAAATGCGGGAAGAGGCCCAAGTCTCAGCGGAAACGCCCTGGATTTGGAGAGAGAGATGAATACTGAGAAGGGGGTGGCCTACATTTCCTCCACCGTGTAACAAGCGGCCTCTTTTCCTTGCTAATTACCACAATGAATATATTACCACTCTGCTCTCATCCATCAATCAAAGCCAGAGAAAGAAGAGAAGGGGAGGGGGGGGGGGGGGGTTTCAAGAGAGGAGGAAGAGAGACAGTCAGCGTACACTTCAATGGCCTTTTTTTTCCACTTCACCTTACTCTGGCGTTTCATGCCTCCTTGGTTCCAAACCATCAGACACTCAGACACGCCTGCCACCACCTCATCTACCGCAATTAACACACCCCTCACTGCCAATTAGCTTCTCTCTGGGTGGTTAAAGAACCCTCATAATCATCATCTTTGCCATCCAGCTGCCAGCCGGGGACTACTTTTGTGTTTAGGAGGAGCTGAGAGGTGCACTTGTCAAACTGCTGGGTTTGTCTGACAAGCGGCCCTACAGGGGTGAAGGCAGTGCTCCTGGAGAGCGGGCGCTGAATCAACAGGAAATGTGAAATTACACGGGGAGAAAAGAGACAGAGCTCACAAATCTTCACATGCAGGACTCGTGTTGCAGTTAACCATCTGGAAACGTGAGTAAAAATAGCAAAAAAAAAAAAAAAGTTGCATCAGAATCGAAGCTCTTTGCTGAAACATCACGAACGAAGGCAAAAAAAACTTCACATTTTCTGGCACGTCCGAACGGCTAAATCACGTCACGAACTTTAAAGCTAGTTTTTTGCAGCGTTAACTTAAACCGCCTCCCTCCCATCCCCCTTCCCTCACATAGATGCTTTTAACAGAAGCCTGTTTCCTGTTCTAAGCTCCAACACAACAACAACAACAACAACAGTAGGATAGGATGCTGCTGTTCAACACAAGGGCAGACAAATGTAGGCTATTATTCACCGGCTCACACTCTGCAGTAATTGACACTACTCTATTCATCAACCACACAAACGAGGCATGAAAACTGCTCCGCGACGAGACACATCATTAGTACTGATCTGGTGTGGATGGCCCCGTTGCTCTGTTTCACCCCGTTCTCGCCACCTTTTTCCTCTAGCTGTAAACAGGCGGAGGAGAGGACTCGCAACAAAAAACGTTCACCGTTGCTGAATCGAAAAGAGGGGGTCTTCCTCGGAGAAAACAGATCGAATGCAAATGAACGCACCGGCAGCTGTACTGTCTCGGAGTCTCACTGTATTGAACAATGAGTGCCAGGCGTAGTACATCATCTGCACTGACAGACA
The DNA here is from genome assembly GCF_914725855.1 of Thunnus albacares. NCBI lineage: Eukaryota > Metazoa > Chordata > Actinopteri > Scombriformes > Scombridae > Thunnus > Thunnus albacares. The sequence goes on from NC_058116.1 coordinate 25,005,659, forward strand.
CTTTGACAAGCCATTTCGCTGCTGTCAGACAAAAGCCATTAATCTGGAAAAAGTACATTTTTTTCTGGAGTAAAGAGAAGAAGGATGATTATTGACAGCAGTGGGTTTTTAAACAGGTTTCGAGGCGCCGAGGGGTCATGAGACTCACTTGGATTTAAAGTTTCAGTTCAAATAAGAAAGTGCTGCTTTCCATGAGGCGGTGATTGAGACGCAGATTATCTCGATGTGAACTACAAGGAAAAACCCTTCACAGAACAGCTTTGTTCTACCCGTTGAGTGAGTGAAGTGTGGTGCAAGTCACTGGTGCGTAAGGAGTGAATTACTTGCTTTGTTTTTTATGCTTTTTCTTAATGAACTGCACTTACTTACCAAGTTCATGAGGTAATTCATGGCAGAAAACAGCCACTGATGTACTGATGCCTCCTGTGAGGTTTGCACTGAATGCTGCGCCTGTAGGGACAACACAAAGTCAGGAAAGCCTAGAAACACAACTTTATGGTTAATGTTTTTGAAACATAATGTTTGCGGAGCCCACAGAATCTAATGTGGTAACCATAGTAACCATTAACCAATCATAACCTCCAAACTGAACGTATATTCTCCGAGGTCTCTGAGATGTTTCAGATGCTCTGCTGAGTTTTTTTCACATCTGCTTTTTTTTTTTTGCAGGCACACTTGTCAGTGAAACATTGAAATATGCTATTTTGACTTGTTTGTATGAGCAATTTATAATCATTTTAATTACTTTTTTTAAATACCTGTTTGAAAAAGGATTTGGTTATAAATTTGAGCACAATAAATAAATAAAACGCTGCTACCTCTTATGCCAAAATTTTAGTAAATTCTTTAAAATTCATATACATTCCAGTTGATGCAAAGCTGACCAGTAAATAAAGTAATCAGCCAAATAATATTGATTTTCATTTTTACCAATGGCCAGCCCATCACTGAAGTTATGCATGCCATCACCCATGATGACCATCCAGGCGATGCTGGCGATACCAGCGTCCTTCATCTCCTGGTCTGAGTGGCAGTTCCCACCGTGAGAATGACCGTGACCGTGCCCGTGACCGTGCTGCTTGACCTTGCGTCCGTTCTCCTTGGTGGGCGACGAGTGGTCATGTTGGGGGTTCGCGGTTGTCAGCGGGGTCTTGTTGGTGGGAGAGTCGCGTGTCTGAAGCTCTGAGAGCTGTGTGTCGTTGTGACCGTTGTCACAGGAGATGGCCGTGCTGTCAGGGTCTGGAGGAAAAGAGGAGATGTTACAGAGACGCACGGAGGCCGAGGTTGACCAAGTGCTGTTAACTCGCCGTTAAGACCGCACGACTCAACTCTTCTTACCTTCACTGAGTGGCTTCAGGTGCAGCCACTCCGCATCTGAGCGACGATTCAACTTGTGATCTGACAACTTCCTGCCGATCTTGCCCTCCTCGCTCACCTTCTTCATGCCCTGTGAGCAGAAATGCAACTGTATGCTTTATCCTTTGACCTTTATAATTGTCAAGAACCAAACCGTAGCTGACACAACAAACTGTTACGAGGACGTCATCGTTTATATGTAGGTTATGTTTATCTTACCCTTTGGTCTTTGTAGTGTTTAAACATGCCGATACAGTGCTCGATGATGAAGAGGAAGTAAATGCCGACCAGCGCTGTTAGGCCTTTCCACACTCCATCGAAAGCTGTTAGCAGATCGCCGTCATGGCTCGTCCCAACCTGGCTGTGGTCGTGCTGCCCTTGAGACTGTCAACAGGAAGAGGAACAGAAATGAAGGGTGGGAGTGAGTGATTGAGGATCTCACATAGTTTATCAGGACTTGGATCAAACCCCTTATGCCTCTTATTGTTGGGAGACAGAATAGGTAAGTAGGTCAGCAGGTACTTTATTAATCCCCAGGGAGGAAATTTCTTTGTTACAGCAGCGATAGCAATACACAGGATAGAATAACACAACAGGAATAAAACTTTAAATAAGGGTGGGGATCAGAATGATAAAAATAATTATATAAGAATACTGAATAGCATGAGCAGAGGATGTTCACTGAAATGCACAGAGACTGAGATGAACTTGATATTTAAGAGGGACTTGGATAGAGACATCAGAGGCTCATGCTAACCCCAAACTACCAGCTTCAACAGAACCAGCTAACAGCTGCACTTTGACATTAACATTAAAACTCTCTAAGCTACTTTGGGTGTAAATCAAATTTACTGGTGGAGGTGAAATATAGAAAGATTCCCTTGGCGGTTATTTAGTTAGTTAGGCAGGTTAAATTGTTTTGGGCGGATTGTGATAATTTTGGTTACTTTTTGTTCAATAGCACAAACAGCCTCTCATCTCATCAGAGTAGATTTAGATTGACGGTGCGCTGAGTTCAGTAGGCTCAGGTCGACTCGTAACTGATGACCGTTAAAACCAAATGTAATTTCAGTTTATTACAGCTAAGTTGGAACTTTTCTCCTTTTCCAATTAATATTCTGTCAGAGTTCTGTGATAAAAATCACTTGTAGCTAAACATCTGTTCACATGAGTAAAAACATTTAACCTTTAATGTGACTTTAAAAGATTTTTAGTTTATTTTATGATTTCTATTACACATTTTTCATTGTGGTGTTTAGTTTTCCAAATTATACTGATAAAACAGTAGACCTTCTACATACAGCGTATAAAGAGTATGCATACATTCATATATTTGCTTTATATGCTTCGTATATGAAGCATTATGCCTGAATTAGTAACACTGTTGATTATTGTTCAACTTTGAAACATTATCTACATAGAAATAATTGAAACTTATGAAATTTTGGAGCACAAAATTTCATCCTGTTTTAATTCTCCAGTTCCAAGAAACCAATTTCATATTGTAACACAGAGGAGACCCATCTCAGCTGCACCGCGAAAGGTTTTTAACTCGGCTGAACACAAGTCATGTCGTGGCCATCTGTGTTGTACTCACATGAGGCAGCAGGTGAAGGAGAGCGTCGCCGCTGAGCGTGCCCACTGCCAAGGCCACCAGGAAGGTGAGCAGGAACTTGAAGCAGGATTGCTTGAGGATGGGCACGAGAACAACACCCAGCAGAGACAGCAGGCTGATGATGGTGATGGACACGAAGCCCCAGATCCAGACCCACGCTGGAGAGAGAAAAACAAGGACAGGAAAACAGACGAAAGATGAGTATTATTTACTTTAAGAGTGCTTGTTTGCTTCATCACAAGATGCAGAATAACTTTTCAGCTGTGAAGGTCAATGAGAAAAGAAAAACAAAACAATCCCTGTGTGTTTGTTTCAAATGCTGCCATGATTTTAGCCAGTAAACTCCATTCTTTGGACTGAACAGCCACAGTTTTATCATCACTCGGCTGCTTGCTGAAGGTATTATTCACATCCTGTTCAGATGTGGAGGAGACTATCTATCCTTCAGAGGGTTTTTCAATCCATGTGTCCTTGTGATGGCGCAGTGCCTAAAGCAAGAAACGTGAAGCGACATTTCAGCAGAATTCTACTCGCCTCATTTTTCGTTTAAGGCTGCAGACAGGAAGACAGGAAACGCAAGAGAGAAAGTCAGAAAAGGTACACCATCATTTAAACTGTCAGTTCACCTGTCAGCCCGTGACACGTTTCAAAACTGAGCAAAACCAAGTGAGAAAAAGTTTATGACTCTTTGGTCACAGAGGACAAGATGTTTAATGTAGTATGAAATTCAATGTCACGCCAAAGCTGGTGATGTGTTTGCCAAACCGATGCCGGGTCCTTCACTGCTGACATTCAGTTATAGGACATCTATTGACTAAAACACAATGTGCATGTGATGCACATCTTACAGCCTATTGACTTCAGGGAGCAACATTTGAGTGCGTCACAACAAACTCAACTAGTGCTGTTTGAATAAAATACTGAGAGATACAGCAAATACTTTTTTTTAAAGCTTATGTAAACTAAAGGACCAAAGCTTGACACCAAGCCAGAGGGGTAAAATGACTAATAACAGTAAAATCACACTGGTGGCCACACTTCCTCTCCTCATCTAATCGGCCCCAGGTGGTGAATCTTGTGAGGAGATGATCTGAAACATGTCTTACGCCTGACAAAGTGGCCTTTAGAGAGACTGAATCAAGCTGTTACTGTCCCATTACCCAGCTGTAGGATTAAGAAACATTACAAAAAAAAAAAAACGTCCCTCCCCAGGCAGCGGTCGCTCCACTCAGAAAACATGAGGCAGGAGCTCCTCCTCAGGGGAAATATTTTAACAGAAGAGGCCGGCCCCGATGCTTAAGTGCTGATTACACAGCCACTTGTCATTAGCTTTTGGGAAGCTTGCGATCCAGGCCCCGACTTTCATTACTGGTTAACACGTGTCCTCTAAAACCACGACGCAAATGGGAGGCATTTGGTGTTTTGATGATAGTGGTGGAGAGCACTGACTAACACGCTGATCCAAAAAATCACGTCGGTCCATTCATTCATTCAGGCTTTTCCTTTTATTTCGTCACCTGCCTGTGTCGCATTTATTTGGTGGAGCATCTGGCGCTTTGAAAGATTCTTTTTTGAGGTCCGTGACAAACTTCTAGACTGTGTCTTCAGTGAAGTCAGAGCACAGGACACAACGCGCTCATTCAAAAAAGGACCCTGAACTATTTCTATTTCAATTTTAATGCACAATATTGTCAAGTTTAACACTGCTGCCAGCCATTATTTCCAACGGAGAGAGTCTGCTGTGCTCTCTCTGGCAGCTGCGATGAGCACTACGCTGATTTTCCGGCAGCTTGTGCAGCCAAAGTTCAACTAAACTGACCCCAAATACGCTGACCTCTACGGCGCGTATCAAGTGGGATTCAAGGATTGACAGACGGCTGAAGTTATGACGGCGTTCATGTTTCTGTAAAGACAGATGGTGTAAAAGTTGATTTTAGGCATCTCTGAACTCCCTGAGTTGTATAACTCTACTCTTCCATCCTACCAGGACTCGAGTGAAAGAATAAATATCTGAAATATTAGAAAGGATGCAATGCTCTCTATGTAAATGCAGCACACAGTCGTGGATTGTGTTTCTGACCCTAAATTGTCTGAAAATCATGTCAGATGATGCAAAAAAAATGTTATTCTGAAGTCTTCACAAAGCACTTTAACACAAAAATGAAAAAAAAAATTAGAGTTAGAAATATACCAGGATCATTTATCTCAAGTCGAGTTGTTTTTTTTAGATTATATTTGTAGGACTGTCTGACATTTAATCTTGTTTTGTGTGTATTTATTTTGTGCATTACAACAATAGTTTGTGAATGTTTTAATGCACCCTGCAGATTTGTTGCGAGTGGGAGGCAGAGTCGGAGTATTTATTCCTTCTACATAAAACCTCCTGATGGGCACTGGTGACTCCCAAGTGTGGATCCAGGATCTGTGTCTCCGCTACATCCACCGACATTCAAATCATTTCTTCTGAGTGACGATAATAGAGTAGTTGTATTTTAGAGATATTTTTTCTTTTTTTATGTTAAACCATCATTTGCTGATACATATGTGTAGCCTGTTTTTTTTCCCCATAAAAGCGAAGGAAAGCTCTCCACTTCACAGAGCAGAACACACCCATCAGTCTCTTCTAAAGCCGAGGCCGTTTATGGACTTCGTGTATTTTGAAGCGAGCCTCGTCGTTAGGAAGGACGGACTGGACAGGCTGAATTCATTTCCTCATCATAGTTGAAAATGTCTTTAATAACACTCACTTTCTCGTTTTATTGTCAGCACCGTTTTCAATGTGCCTTACAAAAGTAAAAGGCGCCACAGTCGACTGCTTTCTTATTTGTCGCATCAGGCGGAACACCGTGTAACCCTGAGAGGCAAATGTCTATCAGCCAGACAGTACATCACCGCAGGTCCTTCACACTCGCGCAGCTCATATACTTCTCTATCTCATTACCCCTATGCAATCGTGATTTTGTGTGTGTGTGTGTGTGTAGACGTGGAGGTGTAGAGGGGGGTCGCAGAGGGGTGATAGAAGGCGATCGTAAGGGAACAGTAGAGAGGAGAAAGAAACCCACTGGCCTGTGTCTTCTCTCCAATTACGCATCTCCTGTGAGCCATGGCTCAGAAAAAATGGCCCAAGGTGTTGCTTAGGCTCTCCTAATCTCCTAAATGCATGAAAAGAGAAGGGAGTGGGGGACCAGAGAGAAACCAACTACAAATTTTCTGAGCTCTCCCACAGATGCCGGCAGGAGGTAAATGAGAGGTAGCTCCGCGGCATGTGGTGATGCGTCTTGGTGCACCGTTGCAGAGAGTCTAGCCGCCTCTAGTTTCCCCACTAATGAGGAGCCATTCTTGCCCTTTTGACTTGTTCATGCTGTCTTCCTCGTTGTCATTACCATTTTTATGACTGTTTTCAGTGGCGGCGCGCTAGCTGCCTGAGGCACATGTGATACAGGTGTCTGCAGAGGGGAGTGTGTGTTTAATAATTAAAGATTTCAGAGGGCGCACAGCTAGGAACGTCCTCCAATCTCGTGGTTGAACTCGCCTGCAGGTTTGACAGTGATACACCGTCTTAAGTGCAAAACTGTAACACTTCTGCAGCAAAAATTGTTGGGGTTTTTTATCATATAAAACAAGTCTTTCTAGCTCTAATAAAAATTAATTCTAGTTGAGACATTTTATAAGCCCGTACACTCTCTGTTATCCATTGTTTATAATAATACCTCCCCAACTTCTTACCTCATTTGCACAACACAAATGCAAAGTAAAATCCAATAACACTGCAGGTATAATGTCTACTCCTACAGATCTATATGCTCGACTCACTAATATACACATAAAAGGCCCCAAAAACATTTGCATCCTTTTCTACAGTTTGCTTGTTTTTGTGTGCAGAAACTGTGAATACTGGTCCTACTTTGATTTGTTGCAAGCTTTTATGGCTTTATGAGTTTTATGAGTTTTATTTCACGACCTGTAACTCATTAACTTTAAACACTATGATTTTATAATTTGCATTCTCATAAACCGAAAAACACTGAAGTCCCAGAGCAGGGCTTAACACTGACCTTCATTCTTTATAGCTTTATAGCCTCTGGGTTTGTGTTTTTTTTTTTAAGCACTATAAATGTAACATACATGAGATGGGGTCACAAAAAGGCAAAAAAAAGTCATTTTTGCAATTTCAAAAGGGTCAGCGGACCAGGAACACGGCTGCCATGACAACTGGATTTCTTTTATAATAATAGCAGAGCACATATTGTCATGGACACGACGTACCTGACACAAATCATCAGATAGGTGTGCAGGGACTGATCTTCATCCAGAGCGTCTGTCACATGAAGTACTGAGGAAAAGGTGAACATGCCACCTATTCATTCAAACATTAACTTTCCCTTGTAAATGTACCAAACAATGCACAAAGTGGGGCAGAGGCAAGTCGACTGTTGACGTTTGCACATTGTATCCAGTTCTCTTAATAAACTCACTGTCTATCAACTCCTCCTGATGGCCATTAAGCTTTGCATATGCTCACTGAGGCTTGTGACAGACTGTAAGAATTAATTAGTAAATGATTATGCTAAATACTGGCTGGATCCACAAACTCATCTAAAAATCATCTACTCATTATTTGGCTGATACAACAGCTAGCACTTCCTGAAGTTTGGAGGCTGTAGAGGTTTTAACTGTTAAAGAGGTCGTTTACAGTCCTGGCCCTCTCAACCGAGAGTCATTCTAGTTATTTTTATCTTAGCCATGCACACCTACAGCTGCAGATGAGATTCAGCATGAATGCTTTTAACAACAGTTCACCTGAGTTACAGATGTGGGCTCTGCTCCTGCAGAGCTGCAAAGTGGCCACAGTAGAGGACTGCGTACATTTAGCAGTTTCCAGAAGCGTCCAACTATGAACACAAAGTACGACTTTCTGAAAAATTGCACGTGGGTTCTGAGAAACTTTTCTCAAGATAAATAAAGGTGAAAAAAATTGTACTGAGATAACGTGGTTGCACACTTAGCAAAGTCTTATCAAGATCAAAGGGCACGCTCAGCAACAAACAGGAAAAACACCTTTCTCATGTAGAGACTGTGCAGTAGTCTTTGTCAATGAGAGCTAATATTTGAATGGAAAAGTTAAGAGGTCTGCTGTCTCACATTCAGAGCTGTCAGACATTATGTTTTCTTCATCTGTAAATAAAAGTTAATTAAGTCTCGGCAGGGTGGAAATACAAGAAGCCTGAGATTAGTCTGCAACCGTCTATTGGAGTTTCAGATGCACAATCAAATTACTTAAAAGGAACTGGGCCTGATTTTCAATATCCTGTTTTTTAAAACTAATGTCAGCGTTCAAATTATGCTCTGGGGAGTGTTTACTGTTGCTCAGGATAGCAGAAAATGAGAAAAAAGAAGTCATCCTCGCCCACTGCCCTATTGATGTACTGAAAATGAGAAAAGATTCAGCAAACAATAGTGGGAAAACCTTGGGGACTATGGTTACATTTCCTGGTTCACTTCAGTATTTATCAGGAGAAAATATGTCTTGATTAGGTCAAATAAACATCCTATTATTCAGGTTTCTGCCACCAGAGAGAGGAGCTCCAGGTTTCTGTGGTTTCCCGCTAATGAAGATGAAGGTTTCCTCTGGCCGACGGCACCAGATAAAGACGATAACTTACACTTGACTTTTTTGTACTTTGAGACCAAATTCTTATCACTATACATGTTGCCCTAACACTAGTTTTACTGTTAGTTCATCCATTATTTCAGTGTTTTAATAATATCCATCTATAATAATATCTCACTGTTTTATTTCTTTCTTCCACCTTCTGTCTTCATTTTATATTCAACTTTTTATGTACCCAGTGGTAGTAGGGTTTCTATCTTTGGCTTGATCTGCTGCTCTTTTTATTTTCTTATATAGCTTTATTTAAATACTCTATTTTTCTTCATTATTTTTGATATTATATATTTTTTCTTTATTGCCTTTTATGTCCTTGACTATTGATTGTTGCAGCTCATCGACATCAGTATATTCTTGTGACCTGTGTGTTTTACGCCAAATTTCCTTTGGGATACTAATAAAATTGACGTTGGAAATCCGTGTGTGAAAATCTTAAATCTCCTGCGGATCATGGTTGTTCATCAGTGACAGGGTTTTCTCTTCCAGTCTAAACCTTTGACAGCCCGGCTACGCGTTTCCTCTACAGTGAAAAAGCGGAGCGGACGAGGTGCTGCTCAGGCGACCCGAGAGAACATTTGTCGTCAACACGCTGTCAATGCAAAAATCAAACCTTCTTTTGTCAGTTTTATACAGTACACTGGTTAGGTCAAGAGCTTACTGCACAGGGAAAACCTCAAACCCCTGACATGTATAATGAGGATAAGCATTGACTTTTCCTTCCCTTCATAATCTCACTGTAAAACAGAGGGATGAGAATACCCCAAACGACAACCTAAGAGCTTTTTTTATCTGTCTCTTGGCTGTAGCCGTATTCTAATGTGTAAACCCCGAGTGAGTTCTGAAGGGCTTTTAGCACCGTTGAGGTTGACACCTTCTGAAATTATTGTTGTGTTGTTGTTGTCTCTTTTAGTCGAAATGGATCGGATCAATAAGATACTTGGCTCTTACCGGAATTGACGGGCTCCAAGGCTTCCTGCTCTACGTTCCTCTGATGGCGGATGCAGACGCGAGTATCAATCTGGTAGAGCAGAGCCGGACACAGATAGGTGAACTGGCTGGGGGAGATGAGCGATTCGGGACTCAGGCCGTAGTAGTTGAGGAGCTGAGTCAGGTTCAAACACTGAGAGGAGAGGGAGACAGTACAGTTTGAGGGAAAGAAACCACTGACTGTGTAATACATGAGGTAATAAAACAAAATTGCTACTTGGTGTTTCATGCTAAATTTATCTTTTGAACAACAAATGTTCAATCCCTCTAAACTTGAAAAGTGGCTGTAAAAGCAAAGATTCCTTAGGTCTAAGTTTCAGTGGTCAATTTTATTTTCCCCCATGAAAACCTAGACAGACATACAGTATTCCACACAGCAGATTTATTACAGTCATGTTTCAAACCTACATAGGGTAAATGCTTCATTTGATCATTTTAAATGTTTAAGGATTTTCTAGATACGAAGCCAAAGATGTTTTTGTTTAAAAAAAACAACAAAATAATTTTAAGGGATGTGTCATAAGTGATCAAAAATACTCAGAGACTAAATTCTCAGATGTTCCTGAAACCCAATTGATTAAAAAGAACTTAAGAACAGACTAGTAGTAACAAGAAGGACTCTGTATTTCAATCCCAGAATTCTTTGTACAGTGAAACAAACTTCTTAAACAAAAACTGGTCAGAGTAAACGGAAAAAAGTTAGCATGAAAGAAAGAAAATCAAATACTGAAGTATGAAATCTGACTAAGCTACGGAACTAACTTTAGTCTTTGTATTACTGCTAAGGTCATAAACAGGACACCAAAACAGAGAACGGGGACATTTCTCTGAATTTGTTTATAACTGAAGTCCTACCTCCTCGTGCTGATGGGACAATCCCCCTGAATGACCAGACAGGTAGAGAGCTGGTGGGGTCGGGGTAACAGGCTCCACTGGTGCTTCTCTCTTATCTTTGTGAGAATGGCTTTGACCGTTTCCGTGACCATTTGTTTTGTTTCTTCCCCGCTGTCTTTTGCCCCCCCCTGGGTTTCTTGTCCTCTTGGTCCGGCTTTCTGTCGGGGCAGGAGAAGACTGCGTCTCCTGAGGGACCTGGGACGGCTCCAGCTGGGCGGAGGGCGGCTGTTGCTGGTTGATGGGAGGAACGTCTGTGCTGGTCTGCGTTTGATTGACACGATCGTTTTCATGATCACTGTGGTCGTGATCACTGTGGTTGTGGTCACTGTGGTCGTGATCACTGTGGTTGTGGTTGCTATGGTCGTGGTCACTGTGGTCGTGGTCACTATGGTCGTGGTCACTGTGGTCGTGATCACTGTGGTCGTGGTCACTGTGGTCGTGGTCACTATGGTCGTGGTCACTGTGGTCGTGATCACTGTGGTCGTGATCACTATGGTCGTGGTCACTGTGGTCGTGATCGTGATCACTGTGGTCGTGATCACTATGGTCGTGATCACTATGGTCGTGATCACTGTGATCATGATCACTGTGATCGTGATCACTGTGATCATGATCACTATGGCCGTGGTCACTGTGGTCGTGATCACTGTGGTCGTGATCACTATGGTCGTGATCACTATGGTCGTGGTCACTGTGGTCGTGGTCACTATGGTCGTGATCACTGTGATCGTGATCACTGTGATCGTGATCACTATGGCCGTGGTCACTGTGGTCGTGATCACTGTGGTCGTGATCACTATGGCCATGGTCACTATGGTCGTGATCACTATGGTCATGGTCGTGATCACTATGGCCATGGTCACTGTGGTCGTGATCACTATGGTCATGTTCGTGGTCACTGTGGTCATGATCACTATGACCGTGGTCACTGTGGTCGTGATCACTATGGTCATGATCACTGTGGCCGTGGTCACTGTGGTCGTGATCACTATGGTCGTGTTCGTGATCACTGTGGTCGTGATCACTGTGGCCGTGGTCACTGTGAGGTTGAGAAGACAGGTCCTTGTGGATAGCTTGCACCTGGACCTGCTCATGTTTGTGCTCATCTTTGTCATGTGTGTGATCATGACCATGTGCGTCCTGCACATGTCCATGTGCATGTTTACGGCCACTGTCTTCCATCTTGGTGTGATCATGATTATGTCCTGCACGCGAGCTGGCCTTGTGGTGTTTATGACCACGCCCGTGGCTGTGACCCTCACCCTGGTCGTCATTGGTGGATGAATGTGAGTGAAGCCCCTCCTGCACATCCAGGAGGTCAAGGTGGGCTACATGGTCATGGCCCAGATCTTCATGTTCCACATCCACTACTTTGACTTCACCCAGACCCAAGCTAAACAGCAGACTCTGAAATCCCTGGAAATCCAGCCGGTCCTTCTGGCCGTAACGCCTGAACAGCTGCTGGATGTAGAAGCGTTGTTCCTCCTCTAGAGCGTCCCCTTCGGGACTCTTGGACTCAGGGGACAGAGTGGCTCCTCTCATGTACGGAGCCTCAGAAATCTGGAGGTCACTGTGGGCGTTTTTATGGTCGGCATGTTGATGTTCATTGTGTGGATGGTGCCCTTCTCCGTGGCAGTGGTTGCACTGGTGGAAGAGGAAGGTGAGCACACACAGGAAACAGAACTTGGTGTGCACGTGGACTCGCATTGTCCTCTAACTTCTGGTCCCCTGCCAAAACAGAAAAGTAATTATGAATCCAAAATGATTTTTTTAATTGTTTCCAGGGTCAGAATTTGTTTTGTTTTGTTTTGACAAAGTGATAATTAAATGTGGAGAAATTTGTTTCCGTGGTAATGAACAAAGATTCTCTATTCAACTAGACATCAGTTGTTATTCTTACATTATTATAACAAACTTATTCTGTGGTATTAAAATTTGTCAGTCAGAAATAAACAATTATAAAATAGATGAAGCAACCAAGTAAACGGTTTTGACAGATTTGTTTTTACTGCCAAGTTTATGTTCCTGACTAGTGTTACACAGACGCAGATTGCTTTGTTGACCTCAGATTCAAAATGCCCGAATTTTGAAATCTCAAGTGTTTTGCACATCAGAGTTTTGTACGTGGCATTAGTGATGCAGTCAGGAAGGCAGGAAACTCATAAAGCTAACTAAAGAGTTCAAAGTTATTTTCTAGCAGCTACAACTTGCTCCACATCTTATCATCCAGTTTTGAAACCACGAAGGCAAAAATGGCGCCCGAGAAGCAACATAAATGGATGTATGTTAGCGTTAGAAGGCTGATTTAATTCGGTAAAAATGATTTTGTCCACATTAGCAGAATATTGAAAGTTGAGCTGGGCTACACTGTTCATCTCAATATTCATATTAATATATCATGCAATGGCAAATGTGTGCAAAAATCACCAACAATAATCATATTAATGTGCCTGTTTATGCATTACATCAGCAAAAACTCTTCATGTGTCAAACAAAAACTTAAAATAAGTTTAGTTTTTTATTACTTGGACAGCAGAATTTTTGCAACCTCATAACACAGTGATCAAATCATCACAATGAGATTGCACTTAAATTTAAGGAACTACAATATTGAATAATGGATCAAAGTAGAAAGGACACAGTTGTTGGATGTAACAGTATATCCTCACATGATCACTTCTAAAATTAGTCCTAGTTATGAGGAATTCATAATGTTTTGCTGTATGGAGTCCAAAACTCAAAATTATCATGAGTAAAAGAACAGAGGTAAAGTAGCTTTTATGTGGACGCATAGGTGGGAGCACTGTGTAAACAAATGTTATGAACAGGAACCACTGGTATCTTATTGGCTCTAAAAAGCCTCATCAGAGCGACAGGGTCAGCGGTAGTTCACATATAATTATAAAGAAACACAGAGAGAATTGGGATAATAAGCCTGCACATCGCACATAAATACAACGTTCAAACTGCATAAACTGCTACCTTAAGCTTAGAATAACAGATCTAATAACTGAGAAAGGGGGGGGGGGGCTTACTGGAGCACAATAAACTCTCTTCAGAGAAAACAAATTGCTTGCCCCCCCCACCCTCACCCCTCCCACCTCACCCCTCCACCCCACAACTCCAAAAAGCCTGAAGCAGCAATATCATTCCAGTCAAATGATCCTCACAAGATCTGTTGTGAAACCTGTGGGTGGTTGATGCATAAGGGGAGGGGGCGGAGAGGAGTAAAGAGAGGTTAGATGAGGAATACTGCAGGGTGATGGTAAGATGGCACACAGCAGAGACCAGACACACACATGTGAACAGGCCTTTGGCAGTCAGCTTGTTAGCAAAGTTTCTACTAGATTTACAGCATGTACGTCACGAGGGATATAGATCTGTGTTGTGCGGACCGCAGATACTGGGCTGAAGGTTAAAGACAAAGAGGGAGATAGATCCCCCTCGCAGTTGTTTAAGGCGAGTATTGTTGTGGAAATTTTTTCTCGAGAAAGAAGGCACGTGGAGACATAAAGAAAGCATTAAACATTGTTACTTGTTGAAGCAGTTGTAAACACTGTACAATCCATCACATCATCAGTAACAATTATACAAATGTCCAAACACAAACAAAAATACAATCTTCTTGTATTTTTGGAGAGAGAGCATGTTGTTCAGCTGGCCCTTTCCCTAAAGCCAGCCCTTTCTCTAAAGATTGTGAACTCAAACTAGACAGCTTTAGAAGCAAAGCTAAAAACAGTCTGGTCCCTAAATGGACACTTCCACAAACCGTTACACCTTCTTACAAACAAGTATGGTCTCTAAAACAGTAGGCTTAAGACAAAGATATCTCTAGCTAACCCCAGAGGTCAGCAAGCAATCCTCAGATAGAAACAGGTTCAAGAGTTCAACTAGCCTAGGAGTAGGATTTCTTCACCAACATGTGTCCCCAAAATGACGATGACATTACATCACATTCAGTTGATAACAAACATTGACTCCTTAGTTTGAAAACATTTGTAACATATATACAAAAGATTTATAAAATGATAACCTACTATTCAATTTTCTTTCACAGTATCAACAAACTGCACGTACTGTAGGTTTGTGGAAGCAGCAACAGCACAAAAGAGCACATTATAGGTGCATTGATTTCTTTCTGGAAACCTAAAAGAAGCAATCATTTGTACGACAAAACTCAAGAGGATCTCAAACTTACTCAAACAAGATTACTCAGATGTTATCACACAACAGACCACACTGGTGATAAACTTACAATGAGCTGTTCTCACTCTATTTACAGTTCAGCAGAAAACACTTCCATCTAATATCTACCAAACCAAAACATTTCAGTCCCCGACACTCATATCAGTCCTGCTAAAATATTTGACAGAGAAACTTCTGTGATTCAGTTTGCTAAAACAAAGCCATTGTTTATTCTTCAAAGCCTTGAAAAAGCCTTGATCATTGTGCAGACGACATCAACTTAGCTTATCAGCTAATGACTATTAGCTCGTTATGGACTTCCTCCTCCATATCCAAGATCAAGAGCTTGTGTAAGTAGTGTTTATTATCAACACTTTAAAAGTAATAGGTTAAGTACAAAAAGTAAAAAATGCAGATTATTAAAAAAAAAAATTTATTTTATTTTATTTTTTTTACAAATTACACATTTTTTGTGTGGAAAAAAAACAGCCACAAACAACTTCTTGACTTTGATAACGACTCATCCAGATTATAAACCACGAACCTCATGTAGCCTTAAACAGTAGCAAACGTTTCACATTTGAAACTGCATAAAGAAACTGAAAGCCAGGCTACTTACCGCTGCACGCCCTTCAACGAGTAGTGTGTGTGTGAAATTAAGTTTGGTTAAGGAGCAGCGTATGATGGTGTCCTGATTCAAGGCTGCAGACACATTAAGTGTGGTTACAAACCTACTTCACGGCTGTCGGCAAAACAGTGTTTATAAACATGAGACGGCAGTGACCTATGAACCTCACAGCAGATAGGATGAGGCAAAAGCAGGGCCTATTTTTAAGAGCACACCCTCTCTCCACCAACAGAGCCTGCTGTGTTTTCCTGATTAGAGTCTTTGTTTGTGTTTGAAGGAAACAAGAGAATCTTTATTTAGTAAGTTACACAAACCCAAATCTAAAAAGTAAGCAGTACAGATTAATTTTTTTGAGTGCACATAAAAAGAAATTCTCTCAACTTTTTTGTGCATACATTCACAGCAATATAATAAATGACACTACACTGCACGGCCAAATGTTTGTCTCCATGAAAAGGTGTAATAATGCAGGGAATGGCACATTACATGAACTCATTTCCCTGAGTCATCATGATGTAAGACAAGCAAATAATCCCATCATTATACTGTAAAACACACACCGAGTTGGTTACTCACCGTAATATGTTTCCTCCTGCTTGGCCCCCAGTCCTGATGCTAGTGTATGAGGGGGTTTTCCGATTCTTCTGATACATGCACTGTGGAAAAAAAATAAAATAAAATGGAGAGATAAGTTTTACTTTAAATAAAGTTGCATAGCACTACTTTGGAGAGGTGCCATTGACGCAGGTTACCTGAAGCAGTGCTCGTGTTGTCGCAAATTAGTACAAGAACGTCCTGACAGGAAGATCTATAATCTACTGTATGTGTTAGCGCAGTCTTGATACTTAATTTCCGTTTACAACTTTCACTACAGTACAATTTGCATTCACTGCCTTTATTGACTTTTCAATAAAAAATCATGCAACCTCCTACAAGCTGACAGCGTTGTTGTGGGAAGACTCCAGACCCAGACTGTGCTGCCCTCGATTGCTCTCCTGAACAAATCAATTAAGAAGAGTCCGCACCAACGATCCGACAATTTCTGCGACAGAGAACGACTCCGCAGGCTGATAAATTCACAGGCTGGCGAGTGAGGATTTTGTGGTTTTTTAGTCAGTTTACATTTGCAATGGTGGTGTCTCTACTTATAAGTATTCAGGGCTGGAAGTGTTGTTGTTGCTATCAGTGAATCAATCAAACTTTGTGTACTGATCAATCAATCAATCAATCTTTGTATATTTGCATAGCTCCTTTCATACAGGTTAGTGCAATTCAAAGTGCTTTACAGATGACTGACAAGCTGATAAGACAGAATCAATCAAACTTTGTGTACTGATCAATCAATCAATCAATCAATCAAACTTTGTATACTAATCAATCAATCAATCTTTGTATATTTGCATAGCTCCTTTCATACAGGTTAGTGTAATTCAAAGTGCTTTACAGATGACTGACAAGCTGATAAGACAGAACAAATGTAATCACTAAAAATAATTTGTATGTAAATAATAAATAAAACAGAAAAAAAATAAATACATTAAATTCTCTCCTGACCCAGCTGTCCTGACCTGATCCACCCCAGTTCCACCCCGGCGCCTCTTTGTCCTTGGAGCCCAACCAGAGATGCCCTTCAAGCTGCATTGTTGCTATGTTATTTATTTATTTTCTCTTTCTTTCTTCCTTTACTGTCTCCCCCTTAGGCTTTCTCTTTTCTCTATATCTTTCACACAAGAAACCTACACACACAAACACCTCAACATATGTGTACCACAAAGAAAAATCTATCTGTTTGTTTGTTTGCTTGCTTGCTTTTTCGTTGTTCTTGTTGTTGTTATTGTTGCTGCTGTTTTTGAGTCTAGTTCTCCCTCTTGTCTTGTGGTGTGTCATATGGTTTTTTTTTTGTTTGTGTGTGTGTTTGTTTTCATGTTGGTCACTTGTATTGCCCTGTAAAAAAAAAAAAAAAAAAAAAAATCAGCTGTTTTCAGTTCCTCTTGCTGTCTCAACAATGCGGAGCTAAAAGTTCAAAGCTGCCTAAAACAAAAGTTTGGATGCTTGTTGAACACCAACACAAAGCCTGAAACTAACACATAGATGCCTGGTTCAATTTTAAAGTAGCATCTGTCAGCCTAATCAGAATCACAACAACTACTCCTAATAGGGATGCGTGATATGGTGGCCAATATATTATCCTCTGCTTAATTAGGAAATTATTCCGATAACGGACTTTCAGCCATTAATTACATCCAATCATGTGGAGACTTTCCTTGAAACAGCTGCAGTCCTGTGACACTGCGATGGATGTTTTTCAGTTTCAGGAGAAGTCAAGAGGATTTGCGAAATGTACTAAATGTTCAGCTGAAGTAGCACGAGGAGGGAAGAGCGTGACCAACTTCTATGCTACAAATTCATTCGGTTATTTAAAACACATGTCACGGCGACGATGTATTTAAAGAATATGAAGCCGCTAGCGTTAGCAAGAAAACATGAGTAGCAGGTGCAGCCGTGTCGATCCAGGAGGCATTTGAGAAGTGCAGGAAATTTACCAAGGACAAGTGTGAAGTTTAGAAGGACTGAAATGTCTACAGTGGGCCTCCGGTTAGAAAGACAGACACAGTAATCACAATAATAGACAAAAGTAGGTCGATATAACAGTAAAACCGACATAAATCAGTATAAACCGTCACATTAGCATTAGCTCATTAGCAGTGGTGTGAAAACTTTGTTGAAAAGTTTGGTAGATGAAGTCTGCTCCAAAAAAAATATGACTGAGAGCAAATACAGTAAACCATGGTCACAAAACACCAAAGTAGCTTCATTGTCCCTCATTTACCTGGTTTATACAGCCACCTTGTGGGGATTCAGTACAACATGATAATTGAGTTCATGGTACTTGATGATTCACCCTTTTTGGTTGTGGATCGTGGATTCTGCTGACTGATTGAACATTTGCAAACCTGCTGCTATTTTTTTTTTTGTAGGCGTGTCAACCTTCTCTGTTATCAGCGCCACACATATTTACAACAGACACGTGACACACTGGCTTTACAACTCACATATGGATATCTGATTTTAGCGCCACTAGCAGATTAACTGCTCAGCAGCTGATGGAAGAGTTGGAGCTGAAGCAGGCTATTCTGAACACGTTATCACGTTCAAATACATGCTCAGACGGTGAAATTTGGCAAAAAAGAATGTGCAGGTTGCGATATGGGATAATGTAGGTAATGTGGCTAAAGCTATGGAGGAGCAGGGGGTCGCTGCCTGGGCTGCACCTTAAAACTGTATTTTGCCAAAGAAGTGTCTTTGACGGTGTTTCCACTGGGACTAATAAACTGTAGACATTAATTTTTCTATGATATATGAAAGAAGTTCAGTAAGTCAATAACACATTTGCAGCCTAGATGACTGAACACATAGTTCGAGGTGTGTTTACTTCTCAATGGAAGTTTTACTGTCAGGAGAAATATCCTTCAGTCAAATCTATTACAGTATCATGAAAATTATGGCTAAAACATTGCCTAAAATTAGACTGAAATTAAAACGGAGTTCCACTGCCTAAATCCAGACTAAAAAAAGCGACTAAAGCTAAATTTTAAATACTTAAAAACTGCTACAGCCACAACAGCTGACGTGATCCGTTCTGTTGAACTGCTGAAACATCAGGTGAAAAAAGAAAGTTCAGACCAGTTTGTCAAAACATTGAAGGACACTCGCCTGGAGGCGGTAAAACAGCAATCCCGTCACATTAATACAGAGCCCCTGTATTGTTTGGTAACTATCCTTGACCTGAGATACAAAGAACAAGCAATAGAAATGTTGTTGCAACAGTTGGAAAAGACAGCTGATGACGGCTGGTGACATGGAAGAGCATCCGCTGGGGAAGACTGGAATAATAAGTCCTTACTGGACATGTGTGAGGACTTATGGAGGACGAAACCGTGGCACTGGAGCGCGTAGTTAACAGGCTTTTTCCTTTCATTATTTACTGTGTAGTTGCAAGGACACCTCACTGAGTTCTCCACTGGATACTGTATGTTAGAGTTTAACGGCAATTTGCAGGGAAAACATTAAAGTTAAGAAGTTATTGTTTTTTTCTCTCCTTTAATGTTCAGTTTAATCATGTTTATCTGGCTGTTATTAGACATTTTTAGCCATTCGAGGTTGTCTTTTGATTTTTTTCTTTAACATATTTTCTAACTGTCGATAAAACTAATAAACAAAGTTGAATAGTTGGAAAACTTCTGCTATAAAACTTGAAATAATCTCATTTTTGACATTTCTGAAACATTTCTCTATACATTGCTATGTGCTCAAAAAAATTGTGCCACGTCTTTTCCAGGTCATTGATGACAACAGGAACCCTGTTTTTTTTCTTTCAAGGGGGGAAAAAAAAAAAAAAACTGACTTTGGCCCTTAAGCTGCTTCATATGATTCTCACACGACCATACACATCCTTCTTATCAAAGTCTCAAGCCGGTGTCTGCAGGGAAACAGAAAAAGGAATGAAGCCTTAAATCTATTCTGGTATTTAAAAAATGGCATATTTATTGTTGCAAAACAAGTCAAAGATAAGTAGATAAATACGGTCTGATCTTTTGCCACTGATCCTGAGGTTTTCAGCAAAGAGAGGCAACCAGTTTACGTTGCCTTGATGAGGGTTTTATATGAATTTAATTAACCCATGGTAGGGCTGTCAACAAATATTCTAAACTCAATTATATAATTGAATTGAAAGAAACAGACATTCAATTGTGGGGAAAAAAAGCAGCACTAGCGCGGCTGTTTGTCTCACGACTTTTCGTGTGGGCCGCTGCACTGAATGCTCTGCGTGAAGGACGGGAGTCACACAACGTCACTTTCATTGATTGAAAATGAAACGAAGGTCGAGCTGAAACATGCGAATAATTCAACAACAACGGCAGAGAGTTCACATCCCGACTCGGCCGCAGAGAGACTGATTTGCACTCTGAGGGATCTAAAAAAGCCCAGTTTGGAAATACTTCAGATTTTGATAACCGGTATGAATATATTACTTAACCTGTATAAAAATTAGAATATCGAATAACATATCGATTACGAATCATTCAAGTTTTACAGTAAGGGACATTTTATTTATTTATTGTGGGATGTGTAGGTATGTAGATATTTTAAAAGACATGTTTATGTTGAAATAAATATACCAATACAAGTAGTTATGTCTCTCATTGTATTGGTTTGCCCTCTTATGGACATAATGCACAAAAATAGATATTCAAATGGTTCCAATCTATGTGTTATTTTTGAAGAAATAGCCCAATCTAACCTCATTTTTGGCCAATTTTGACATCCATATCCCACATGGGTACTTTGTGGATATTTTTCCACCCTAGAACCAGATCCAAACTACTTTCAAATAAACTGTTTTGAGTGGCAATTTTCCTTCACATTAGGGTACTATAACTTTAAAAACAAAACACAGTGTGCATTTAAAATGCAATAAATGTACATATGGTTTTCCATGCGGGCACATTATTATGACCTTTCGAAATGTAATAAATCCCCACAAAAGCAAGGCAGTTCCCCGGGGCTTCGGAAAAAACAAAGTTTCCATTTCTTTATCCATACTGCTGAGCCAGGAAGCTATATGACCAAAAGCTTGCACTAAGTGGGGAGTAAAATCACAATTTGTTCATGAGTCTGAAAAATACAAACATGTCAGACTGGAGGTTTTCTTAGCAGGGCCTGAGGCTCGCAAGACGGGGCAGATGTCAGCTACCACATGGATCCGGCTCACAAGCAGATGGTCTGTGGAAGTCTTGGAGGATGACGATCAGCTGTAGGATCATGAAATGCATGAAAGATTGAAAAATAACAGTGTGCGAACTGTTTTCAGCTCACCTAACACAGTGTCTCCTAAGAATTCATTCAGCACTGATGAGGCTGCACAGTAGCCATGTTTACACCTGGCATTAACATGCGCCTCGAGTGACCGCTCACTTCCCCGCTCTATATGCAAATAAACACGTACGGCGGGAGGAGCGGGGGTCCGTGTACCCTCCGTCCAACAGGATAAACAAATACACAGTCAGAAAATCAAACGCCCATCCTATTGATTTGCTCTTGCGTTGCGTCTGTACACAAAATTATATATATGTATATTTATATATATATAACAAATATAGAGTTATATGCAGCGATCTTCCCATTGAGAGACACTGTGCGCATTTACGCACAAGTCACAGCAGCGTAACTTCATTGATATTTAAATCTCCAGACACGCCGACAGGATCGGTCCGGATCTTATGTTAATTAATGTTCTGTGTTCTTCAACGCATCCAAAAGGTCAGTGTGACACACACACAGTCCAGGTTCATCCAGTGAAACAGCAGCCGTCCTCCTGATAAATCCTGAGATCATTATGTCGAGCAGCGAAGCAAAACTAAAACTGTAGTCAGCAACTTGACAGGACAGAGGAAACTATCCAGCAATGATTAGCTTAGAAAAACAAGTTATTTTCTGGTTTTGGTTTAATTTCTATTACAACTGTCGGCATGAAGACGAAAACAGGTTAGGGGAACGGGAAAAATGGGAGGTGGATTTGGTTTTTTTAATTCACACTTTGGGCGGAGCGCACACGGACCGGAAGACAGCAATGCCCGTCCTGTGCCTGGACGTCAGCCGAGTAGGCGGTCCTTCAATGTGGCCCAGGACACATTGCGTTTACACTGCTAAAAGAATGTGGCCACATGCGGCCCAGATCACCTCCACAGGTGGACGCATTGCGATCAGACCACCTTTGGAGGTGGTCTGAGCAATCGCACCTGTTCTTAGAATCCACTTGTGATCAGATCACCTAAGACGCAAACATTACCAACACTGCCAGACAGAATATGAAATCATTACAGCTTAGCTCAACTGTCTACAAGAAGTGCAGGTAAGTATAAGTACACGCCCAGTATTTACAGGATATACTGCTTTTATTGTAACATGGACAACCACACCCCATCTCTGCAAAACACCTACACAATGATCACAGTAGCCATTTTGACATGTCAAACTAGCAATCCTCTGATTAAGAGTAGCTATTCTGTGGAATTTGTCATAAGCTGTGTGGTAGATCTGTAAATCTCCTGACTCAAGTACCTGACATACTCACAGAAATGTAGACAGCCTTTATCTTTTAACAGCACAGTTGGTAGGTGATATGTTTCAGGAGGAGCTGATCCTGAACACACCTCCCATCAACTGACTCAGAAGACAAATAAATGACGAAGAAGTCAAACCTTTCCAAGTAGGCTGTGAGAGAGAAATGTACACTATATTGTGCAGCAAATAGTCTGCAGCCCACTGTGGTGTTAAATTAGGCTTTGGGCTACCATGACACATGCAGGTTCAAATAAAAAAAACTCATCTAAACAGGCCACAACTTCTCTGAACTTCTTACCGAGTCAGACAGCCCCTTTACACGACATCAAGCTCAAGGTTTTGCAGGTCGAAGCCACTGGAGTCATTTAGACAGTGTCGCTGATGGAAAATGCTGTATATAGTCCTGAATTCCTCGGGTGGAATCAAGGAGTTGTGATGCATAACAGCGAGAGATCACTGTGGCAAGACGCAGGTGCATAGCTGATGCTCTGTGGCCTGGAAGCATGTTCGTCACAGTGCGAAAAGAGTTTAAGACCGCGAGGCCGGACGAGTTACAGACAAGTAAACAGAACAATCAGCTGAAGAGGACGCTGTGCAGATGGAAGAGGAATAACATCTTGGCAAAACACAGAGTGATGCTTACCTCTAGTCACAAATAAGCCCAAAAAAATAAATAAAAAAAAGACAGGAGTTACAAAATGTTCACCCCAGCACCAACATAAGTAACAGGTTGAGTGTTTTGAGTCCAGTGACTTCACTAATTTGTGCAGGGAGGAGTGAGGCTCAGAGAGGGAATGTGTATGTGTATGTGTGTTTGAGCAGGTCAACCACCTGACTAACTTCTCATGGTGTATATGTGTGTGTGTGTAAGGCTACATGTGCACTTCTGCTGTGACATTCTGCCCGTTTCACTGTTTTGTCTTGATGTAAACCAGCGACTTGAAATGTGTGAAATGCATCAGCGAGCCCCGCCACAGTGTTATCCTTGACCTCCTCGGTCATTCAAATGAGAAAATATTGCACTGAAAACTTCGACAAAAATCAACAAAACACATATTTCAGCCAAACATTTCATTTAAGGAAGCCAAAGCATCCTGGCTGAGTTTGTGGAAACATTTTAAAGCCCTGGACTGACCCGTGTCTCGTCTTGCAGGATTAGTAGCCTTATGTGCGGAGGGAACAATAAATCTGTGCACGCTGAAGTAAATACAGTGCTCGAGCCAAGAGTAGTAATTAAAACTAAATATTGCAATGGTGCGCCTCACTTGGATTAAAACATTTTCTATTTGAATACATTGTGTGGCTTGGAGTCAGCGTGCAACCTTGCATCAGTGTGGTAGGTGTATCTAATTACATCTCCTTAACGGTGCTCTTGTCAACAAAGTCCCACCTAAACAAGGCTCGTGTTACAATGAACATACTGGTTAACAAATGTTAGCTAGCATGACTCGAATTCACCATGATGTTTACTGAAAATACTGTATTATGTGTTAAAATAAAATTACTAGAGTGCAGTTTCGGTGGTGTTACTGGCAGCTGTGTGTGGCCTCTGATATTCTGCTGCAGTAAATCTGATGTGGAAAGAATTTGGAAGCGCACACACCTCCATAAATGTCTTTACACTTAAGCAAGGTGTTGCTTCACTAGTGTAGCTTCACTCCAGACGTTAACAGTGCAAAGGGCTGTAGGAGGCTGATCATCACTTAAACCACAGTTTCAGCTTGTTGTCTTCAATCACAGTGACAGAATCACATATGTTTTGTCTATTAAGGACAATATAACATTAGTATTTAGGGAAGGATTACGAACTAGAGACTGAGGAAGACAGCCTCATGGTACTGTCTGGATTGAAGGCTGTGTTATAAACAGCAGGAGTGTGGGAACGCTGTTACATGTAGCAGACTGTGGACATTGCGAGCACTAAAACAAACAGAGCAGCCAGGCCCATGTTGACAAATTCTTACTTGAAACCTGAAGCGGGGAGCAACGGCGATTTTTCACTGAGTCTTTGCACTGTAAGGTAACATTTTATAAGAGTTTTTAAAAGAGGAAGATGAAGTAGATCTCTAGTTTTCAGCTCTGGTTCACTTTTACCTGACATACACTTAGGACCTTGGCTTATAACCAAGAGACTAATGAATGCAAAAAGGCACTTCAGCTCAACAAAAGATGGTAGTTCATAAAAATGTCGAATGAAGCCCTAGCACTCTGAGGTTAAAGGAATGTTTCACTCAAACATTTTCCAACAACCTTCTCCTTGTTTCTCTTTATGTCATTTTTTAGACAAGGTTTATAGTTAATAGTCAGGAGGACCATCTGTCAGTGTTTCCTGAGCCTCTTCCCCAGGACTGCCATGCATCCATATCATTCTGCACACAACTGTACTTCTTGGGCTGCAGCCTTCTGACCTTTGGAGGCTGTTTACTCCATTACAAAATGTATTTATGTGGCACTGCAAGCATTTTAAAATTCACAATGACAAAATGCGAGTCTCCACATAATATCCTTAAGCTATACTTTCAAGCTTTGTGCTGCAATCATAAAGTAGGCTTACATCTTAAAGAGGAATTCAACACACAAGCCAGTTTACTCATCATGCTGAGTGCTGCTCATCCTGAAGAAAACAGATGTGTAACGTCCTCTGTGGCTCTAAAAGGAGCTTTGTCGAGTCTGAGAAAATAACGTCAGGGTATGAGACTGCTAATTTATAACAGAAAGGCTGCGCTACAAACAGGGGACGTGGAGTTTGAAAGGCAGCGTTTAACAAACAAGGGGAGTCTAACAAAAGCTGTGGAAAATATAAGATTGAGCGTTTTTTGGAACTTGACTTGTATTAAGAGAATAAAAGTAAGGATATCTCTGCCTCTGTGGCTTCAATTTTGACCAGTCTTTATTTAATCCATCTCTTGTGAGTGCCCCGACTTCAAATAAATGCAAAACCTAATTTGCTGAAGTGCCCGTTTAATTGAAGCCCTTTCCCATGTCATGCATGTTGAGTGAGAACTCTAGAGTCCTCGAAATATAATTAACGTTCAACAGAATGTGAGATAAATCATCCACTTGGCACGAATGGAGGCACATATGTTACATATGTGGCGGTAATCGATTTAAATCACTATAGAGGATTTACATGTCGACGCTGAAGCTAACGGTGTTATAGCAGACCGGATCTTCTCTAATCCTGACGCCACAATATCTCTTTGTCCGCTTTATTTGACGGCGGCTAATGAGAGAGAACAGTTAATACCAGGAAAATTAACACTAAGAAGATAAGTCACCAAACAGGTCAGCATATTATCATGAATCTCACAGCTGTGTGTTTGTGAACACGGCGAAAGCAGAGCAGAGCAGAGATGGTCGAGAGAGCTAGAGAGACAACTAAAACGTTATTTTCCGATTGTTTTACTGTGGGTTACGTTCTACAGCACAAATAAACATGGCCAAACCCCTGCACGACCCTGCGGGGAGGTGCCGCATCGCCAGATTTAGTGTGAATGCGGAGCTTCATCCTGTCCGCTGTGGCCTCTCTGCTCTGCTCTGTGTGTGTGTGTGTGTGTAGCTCAGCCCCGCCCTCGGTCAAGCAGAGACACGGACCTGCGGCTCTTTATACGTCCATGACACGGAGACAGAGAGCTGAGCGGAGAGCAGAGGAGATGTAACCTGGTCGCCACGCTACGAGTCCCGACCTCACACCCTGCACGCTGTTATTGGCCAATGATAAGAAAATACAGGCAGAGGGCAGAGTCTCTGTAGATAAATGTACCGCCACACGCTTCTAGTGGGTCATAAATGATGATTGTGAGGGATTACTTTTGTATGAGTCGATACATTGTTTATTTAGGAAAATCCTGCACAGTATACCTTTAACCAGTGCACCTGTAATTTTTTATTCTTGTGGTTGTTTTGTGTTGATCAGCTTTTTCACAGCCAATAAAGGATGACTGTTGTCATTCTACATA
Source organism: Thunnus albacares (assembly GCF_914725855.1). Lineage (NCBI taxonomy): Eukaryota > Metazoa > Chordata > Actinopteri > Scombriformes > Scombridae > Thunnus > Thunnus albacares. The sequence continues at coordinate 25,032,076 of NC_058116.1, forward strand.
CTATGACCCACTTATAACTTTGTGAGTTAGTTATCAAGTACATTTCATTTCATGAAATGTCTTCTGTTTTCATTAAATGTGTTCTGCCCCCTGCAGCTTTAACCACTAAAAAGCTAAAATGCTACTGTTTGAGGGGGGAAAACACAGATGGTTATTATTCTGGGTCAGGTGTCACCAAACCGCAATGGAAATATTATTTTTGTGGCTACAATACATGCGAGCAAAACATGACCTTAACAAATGGAGTGTTTTGTAAAGCTCGTCATGTGAACGAGCGGCACACGCTCACATTTTGTAGATGTTGATGGATGGAGCTTTGCGACCGAGTTTAATGACTTGTTATATTACATATAACTACCTTGTTAACTGAGTAGAGCGATCATTTATCTCCACTAGGTTGGACCAAAGTAAAGCTAAATGGATTCATGTATAGTTTCAATCGGCAGTATTGTTTCCTTTGCAAATGTCGTGTACGTTTTAAGCAAATTTCCCAAACTGAAAATAAATAAAATATAAAATGTGATTCAATACTAGAGTCCTACATAAGGTGACATTTATATGACTGATGTGTGATTTAATGGATTGCACAAACCTTCACTGTTTATTTTTCCGTCTTTATGGTAGAGTGGAGACACCGAACAGTGAGTGGCAGAAAGAAGCTGATTCTTTCTCTACAGTAGAACTGGAAAGCAAAGCAAAAAATAAGTTGTCAGTCTTTATTGTTTCTTTATCAATAAGTCAAACCTTTCTACCACTGCTACAAAACAATGAGATATTGTTTGACATATGCTGGGATAAAAAAATAAAAAAAAGAAGTGGATGGAAACATACTTTAGTACTCTTAAGACAGTGAACTTTGTCAATTGCAAGAGTTTTGTGAACTTGTTTCATATTTCTGCGTATTATTGTACTGCATATGTGAGAAAAGTAGTGTAAGGCCTTTTGTGGCTCCAGAGGGAGCTGAGCAAAGTCTGATAAAAGGCAGCGTCAGCTGAGGATAGGAACATCAAGGTTGAAAATGAAAAGAAATCTGACAGTGTGGAGTTAGAAAGAAGTGAGATTATTAGATCTGTGAAGCTAGCGGCTTATGGCCACATTATCTGTTACTAGCATAACACACCCAGATCTACAACGCAGCAGCGCCGGGTTTTGACAGGGAGGAATGAGTGGAATAATTGTAACGCGATGCTAAAAATCAGTGGAGTTTTCTTTTAAGTTCATGAAAACCATCGAGGATAACGTGAGGATACTCTAGAGGATGGGAACTGTGTTCAACTTTTGTTTTACAGATTCCTTAAAAAAAAAAAAGCGAAACTTACATATCACGGATGGCATCCCTAAAAAGTTTTCATATACCAGCAGTTTGACATTTTACTGTTGCGCTGCAAATGTATTAGTTTAATGAACCAGAATAAGAATGTCATGTCATGTGACTCAGCGTAATCAAATAAATGCATATCTTACAAGATGAATTTCTGTCAATATGTAATAAATAACAGCTGTTTCACATGATCTTCCATCAGCACACTATTAAGAAATTACACCTGTAATGGGAATTTGACTTCTTGTAGATTAAATTATACTCCTTATATACTGTTTTAATTGAGATATGTGTAATGTAGACTCTTGTGTAACCCTGCAGAAGACTGTAGAAGTAAACTGTCTGAGGGGCTTTCACATGATTGACCTTTTTGCATTTAAAGACAACAAACTAGAGTCGGACCGATATATTAGTCAGCCGATATTATCAGTTGAAATTGGCCTATCACAGATATATTGGTATCAGCGTATATATTATTTTTTATTTCTTTAGTTATATAGGCAGCATTTTATGTATATTTGATCCTTTTCTTAATTCAAGCTTAATATATACGAACATTTGTTATTTATTTATAGTTGTTTATAATTATTAAATTCCCGGTGAAGTTTACTGTTTCAGTGCACTGATATCATTTTATACAATAAAGTTTACCGTTAAACTGTGAAATATCATGCCTCCATTACATATCTTTGTCACAAGTGTTTGATAACCACGTGAGGGGATCACTGCAAAAAATGTGTGTGTGTATATATATATATATATATATATATATATATATGTGTGTGTGTGTGTGTGTGTGTGTGTATATAAAAGATTATTGGCCGATATATCAACATCAGAATTTTTTTTTACTCCCGATATCGGTATCAGCCCCAAAAATTCAATATCGGTCAGGCCTTACAGTGAACATATAGAAAAACTCATAACATGTGATAATCTCCTGATAGCACTTAACACAACTTCCTTTGTATTATTCTTGTCATACTGGGATGGGAGAGGTATAGATGACGTGTTTCGCTCTGCTTAGGGTTCATTATTCTACCCAGATTTTCAGGTCAACTTATAAATAAGCGTGAATAAAAAAAAAAGACAACTGCTCTCTGTGAATCCATTAGAGAACTTCCATGACACACCTTTTAGCAATAATTTACTCTAAAGCTTTCTGTAAATTAAGCTCATCAACAATAAAATTTATATCGAGATATACCAACACAACCCCACCCGCCCCCGTCATCCTGTGTGACTCCCCAGTCGACACTGTGGAGTCCTTCCACTTCCTGGGAATCGTCATCGCCCCGGAGATCAGCAGCCTCACCGAGAAGGCTCCGTAGAGGATGTACTTCCTGTGGCAGCTGAGGAAGTTCAGCCTGCCAAAGTAAATGATGGTGCACTTCTACACCGCCATCATTGAGTCCATCCTCACCTCCTTTATCACCATCTGGTACTCGCTGCTGTAACTGCCAACGACAAGGGCAAACTGCAGCGTATCATCCACTGTGCTGAGAGGGTGATTGGCTGCAATCCGCCTTCCCTCCAAAACCTGCACACCTCCAGGACACTGAAGAGAGCACGAAAGTTCATGGCCGACCCCTCACACCCTGGACATAAAGTCTTTGAAACGCTGCCCTCCGGCAAGAGGCTGAGGTTTGTCACACCACAAGAACAGTTTCTTCTTGTCTGCAGCCGGCCTCATCAACAAGGTCAAGGACCCCTAATGCACAGACTCTATCCCACTCATGTACATTACATGTTATATTAACATAAAATCTCATAACCTTACACTTGCATATCTGTGATTTTAGATCTAACATGGCACGTTACATTAACGCCAGTTATATTATTAATTGCACACTGCATATACTGTTTAGACTATGTACATTTGCACATTCCTGCTAAGTATTTAATTTCATTCTCTTCAAATAAAAATTTAATCCTGTAGCAGCTCACTTAGAATATATTCTACATCTTTTTTTGTCGAAAATTTCTTTCTTGATCTAACACGACACATTACATTATGAACATCTACACATTACGCTTTATTTCATTGTCTTTGATTTAAAATTTCAACCTGTAGCAGCTCTTCTCACAAATATATTAAACATATTTTTTATTATTTTCTTTCTTTTCTCTTTTTATATTATTCAGGATTATTTAATTCTGTGTATATTTTTGACTGTTATGCACCACAACACAAAGGCAAATTCCCTGTTTGTGCAAACTTTCTTGGCAATAAACCTGGTTTTGATTCTGAACTTGAATGCTAAATTAGCATATGATCAAAAGCCACTTCACAGTAGAGGGTCCCATGCATGCCATACATTCTCCACAAGATCAGTGAAAATTACACTTTAATCCTCTTGACTCTAAGCCATTTTTTTTCCTATTACTGGCGCCTCAACTCTCTTAATATAAATTACATTTATATGAATTCAGTGCTGTGAGTTACAAGCATTTTCATCCTCACCACATGAGCTATTTGAATATACATGCTGTAGTGATGGTCACATGACCTAATAAAAAGTTATAAGACAAAGAAGTCAGAATAAAAAGCACAACAGAATTTTATTTTTAACATTTTATCCATTTCAACAGCTATGTGCAAAGTTTTACTGTATTCACATACAGCCCAAGGCCTTAGGTAAATTAATAATAATAATTGAGTCTCCATTGCGCAGAAAAACAAAACTATTTACATTGTTATCACAACTGTCCATATTTCTTTTTGAATGATTTTTTACAACAACTATGTGCAAATGTTTCATGTCTTCACATTTGTGAGACCAAGGCCTCAGATGGAAAAAAAAAAAAAATCAAACAAAAATAAATACAATCTCTATTCATCAAGTCTCTACTACACAGAAAGACGGAACCACTGACATTTCAGACACAACTCAACTAAGTCAGTCTTGCTTTAGGAGACAGGCCGGCAGCCCTGCCTCCTGCCTCGGTCTACTCAATGGACAGCGCTCGCTACACTGCACGTGGTGAGGAAGCTTTCCTCGTCATTGAAACGTGCCTACAAAAAACAGCAACGTCTAAAAAAAAACTAATGAAGCGATACAATCACCGGCACACAACATTCACAATTATCCAAAAAACCGAGCCGGCTCAGGAGAACCACCCTAGAAACAAGTCCAAAAACCAACCAGCCCGTTTGTTTCTGTTAAAAAAAAAGAGTCACATACGCTTCAACAGTTCAACCAGCTAACGTCAGCTAGCAGACGACACAGGAAATTAGCTAACCGCCTAGAAAGAGCAACGTTAACAATGCTGTCAAATATTTAGTAGTCAGTGTTCCCAACTGTGATGTATAATACTATACACGTTGTATCGAAACGCTGCCCGGGTCCATGTTGTGGGAGTGAATGATAACAAATGCGTTTTTTTTTATATAGTTACCTCACTCGAGTGCCGTGTGCATCTCCTCTCCGCTCGGTACCAAAAAAAAACGTCTGCTCTACGTCAACGCACGAAGGGCTACTTATTCACCAACGGCTCTTGCGAAATATCCGTAGAATGCCAACAGGGGCGGACCAACAGTCTGCGCCATCCGCGCAGTGTATTAAAGAAAGCTCTGGGGTTTCTTTCCGCCAGATTGTGTCTGGTGCTGTCATATGACTAGCTGATATTCAGACAGCAATGACTGAACAAAGAAATCGCCATCGGCACATAATTACATCCTCTACGTTAGTTTTGGTAACCATTACAGCTCATTTGAGTGTAGTGAGTGATGAATTCACACAGTGCAACACTAAGTTTTGTCTTATTTGGTTACCTACAGGTTGTCTTCATAAAATATTAAGTGTATTTTGAAAATATGTGCAGCAGACAGTGATGGGAGAAGTATTCAGATCCTTATACTCCACTGAAAAATCATATTTAATTAAAAGTACATAAGTATTAGAAGCAAAAGTAAAAAGTACTAGTTTGGTCCCTCTGACTTATATATTATTATATATGACATCATTATATTATTAATAGTGAAGTGAATCAGTGTGTAAGCATCATGTTACTGTTGAAGCTGCTGGAGGTGGAGCTAGTTTGAACCACCTCACATACAGTGAGCCAGTTTAGTCCAGTGGTTCCCAGCCGAGGGGCCGGGCCCCTCCAAAGGGTCACCAGATAAATCTGAGGGGTCGTGAGACAATTATTAGAAGAGGAAAGGAGAAAAAAAGTTCTGAGACACAAATCTGTTTTCAGTTTTTGGACTTTTTCTCTAATCCTTGATTTTTAGGTAAAATATTGGATCATTTGAACCTTTATTGAAATGAAACCATGTGAGAAGTTTAGAGGGAAAAATCACTATTTGATGGAGCTGTTAACTCATAGACATCTGAAATGTGACCCCGACTACACAGTGATCTTTGTAAGATGTCAACTGGTCTCATCTTTAACAATGTGTTGTATTTTAAAAGCTTGTTGTATTATCCATTGTGTCAAATCTTCATCTGAAAAGTAAATAAAGCTGTTAAATAAATGTAATGGAGTAGAAAGTACATTTCCTCTGAAATGTAGTGGAGGGGAAGTATACAGTAGCATAAAATCGAAATACTCAAGTATAAGTACCTCAAAACTGCATTTAACTACAGTACTTGAGTAAATCTACTTACCGGTTTCTTTCCACCACTCACCAAATAGTGAGAAAAGAAAAAAAGAGCACTGCAGTCCATCAGACCAAGAAATAAGTCAAGAGCTTCATATAAAAAAAAAGAAAAAATCTGATGAATCTGACTCTTTTGTGCGGTGCAGGTTCCTCATTCACATGGGCCTACCAAAGTTTTGCACTGACACACACCAAACGCCCCACTCCAGCCAGTGTTACTTCCTGTTTTAGCGGTTAACCTTCCTTCTCAAACAGAGAATGGGGTGGTCTGTTACCATGGAAACCAGACTGTCATTCTAGTGCACTTACCACAGCAATAGCATATCAGTAGCAGAATTATGTGAAATCCATAGGTTCTTGATTGATGGCTTATCTATCCTAAGCAACGACTTCTTGCTTTATTTTGTAAATATCTGTAAATTTTCCTCCTCAGTGGTCAGGCCCCATATTCTAAAACTTTACATGGAATGAGTAGTGGTGTGATATAAAATGATTCTGTAGTGAGAGCAGTATTTCTATCGAAATATGCTACCCCTGAAATCTTAAATAAAGATGTTATAACAGAGTATCGAAATATGCTCACCATATTCTTACAGTACACCTACCCCTGTTTGTAATCAAAAAACATACATAAAGATGTCATAATACTGTGAGAGTTATACCTTTATGGGATATACACAACTGGAAATGAAAACACATAAGCTAGCATTTTTTGATAAGGAAGCATTTTTCGACAAGGAAGCATAAATCGTCACCAGTTTTACAAGGGTGCAAAAGCAAGCATTGCGCCTTCAGTTTAATATTTTGCACCCTCAGTGGAATTTTCACTAATAAATGCCAACTGCAGGAGGTCTTAGGTGCACGGACTGTGTGGTCGTCTCCATGTGCACTTGTTATTGTGGTTCATGTATGTGCAACAGCACAACATGCAAAAAGGCTGAGTGAAGTTTAATATAGGGTGAATTAGTGTAATGTGGGACACCTAAGCTCAAATGTATCCTTTTTATACCAAATGCTAATGAATAGGACAGCTGTCACATTAAACCTGGGGTGTCATGCATGGGTGTATTATAAGAGCTGGATACTGGACTAAAAATGGCACACATTCAGTCCTATAGGAATCGCTTGGCTGGCGCATGCACCAAGAAGTTCCTGCTTGGCCCATAGACTTTGCATTGTGATGATGTCACAGATTTTTAAATCGCTTTTCTTAGCTCAAGGAAAGTTTTAAGGAAGGAAATATAAAACCTCCCTAGATCAAAAGTTCATAATAGAAAGAGTCATAATTGATGTTTGCATTTCAAGGTGTCCTGTCAAAAGTTTTATAAACGTCTCTTTTACAGTGGTGGTTTATGGGGAAAATGCTTTTTGGGCCACACAGGGATAGCTGCAGTACCGCAAGTGGTCACTGGGAAAAACTGGCTGCAAGGCTGAGCGGCGGTGCCCTATCCAGCTCTAATTATACATCCATGGTGTCATGTAATTGAAATGATGACTTCACACATGCCTGATGTCATACACTGGGGCAGGGCAATCAGAATAAAACTCAGTAGAGTCAGCAGCCACACATTTCTCCGTTCTTTATTTCTCTGTTTAGCATCTTCAGGTTAGGTCGATCCATTGTTGCTAACTTTGGAGTTAACCCCTTCATTTCCCAGCAGTTGTGGAAACAACAGACCTGACTTTTCTTGGTCTTGACAAGCTGCAGCATTTATTAACTGACATACTGTAGCCTGTACTGTACACTTACTGCCAGGTTGACAACTTACTGCTAACCTTTTCCTCTGCTCCGCTTGCATTCACCGTCACTGGCTCTCTAACGTAACCTCTCACACGCTACGCGCACGAAATACACACTGCCCCATTCCATAAAAGGAATTAAAAAAAACAAGAGTTTCCAAGGCAATGCCACAGATATTAACTCACATTTCGGAACAGCGCTGCACAGAGGCTCCCAAACGCTAATGATTTCCAAATTAATGGATATTAGGTGTTAGTATTGGCATTGAAAAAAATATTTTTTTGGCCTGGCCGGGGGTTCCTGTTGGCCTGGCGGCCCACCAGGACTGTACAATTATAGGGGAAACACTGAATAGGCTACACCTAACAAGATTTTATTTACCAATTGCAACAAACCTTTAAATACAATAATAATAGTAATCTTAACAATCATAGAGAAAATGCAAGTAAAAAGAATCTAAAGGAAATAGGATGTGGTGTAAAAATGTTGATGAGCAATACCTTTTGAACAGATTCCAGCGATGTCATTGTTTCCTCCTGATATTCAACTGTGAGCGTATAGTAAAATGTGAAGATGGCAGCTGAGGTGTTGGTGAGGTCAGGTCTCCCTCAGCAGCATCCATTTGGTCGTACACAGGATCTCAGGTTCAGGTTCTCCTGATGAGTAATAATCAAATACTGAATTGACAACAACTCTATAAGTTGTGTGTGAGTGTGAGTGTGAGTTAGTACATGGGAACAGATCTAAGCAGATGACTGCTGAGGTGCTTATGGTTAAGGTAAAATAAATATAAAATATAAATATAAAATATCTAAAAACAGGCATATAGTATAACAAGCACAACTACCACAAGAACTGACTAACTTGTTCTCTTTATACATCCATGTTCTGCAGGCTGTTACTTTCAGTTTTTAAATTTGTCTCAGTGTTTACCAGGTCATGACAGGCTGTCTGTGAAGTCATGACCTGATTGGTTGAGCCAAAAAAAACGTCATGTGATCTCAAATTTGAACAGCGTCATTTATTTTTTTACCTTAAAGGATTTTCTTTTGAAAAGTGCTCATGTTCTTGTCTGTTTTTGCTTGGTGTTAAGTTGTCAGATGGTATCATAGATGGATAAAATGGACTTTCTGACATCCCACTGCTACAATCACCGCTAATCACAGTAACCATACTGTGATATTATACAGTAGCATAATTGTTACTGTGATTTTCTACAGTATCATAATAGTTACTATGATTTTCTACAGTATTATGTTGATTACTGTGTTTTAGGCCTAAAACACAGTATTATACTGTAAAAAATATTAATTATATATATATATATATTAATATAATTATTTATAATTATAATAATTATATTAATATAATATACTGTGCAAAAATACAGTAAACTACTGTGGCTTTTATATTTTATTTACAGTTTGTCAAATGATATCAATCAGATTTTGTAGTCTATGTGCACACACATGTGCACTCATGGCAACCCTGAAACCACAGAGCCCCCCACATAACAAGTCCCAATATACCCCCTGCGTACTATATTATGTGTTATGATACAGAAAAGGCAATAGACAACTGACCTCCAATGTCTGTTTGTAGGTGGCTTTGTGTGTGTGTGTGTGCTCGAGTGTGGAGGTGAGTGTGAAGCACTTGGACGCTCTGAATGGACACAAAGCTAATTTCTGTCGGCCTTGCACCAGCTGGGTCCACTTCCCAGCTCTTTCTCTTTCCAGGTTTCTCATGTCTGCTGTCTCTCTTGATCACAGGGAGATTAATATAGAGTGATTGGCAGCCATGTTCTCACTTAGCACTCCAGTCATAGTGCCCCAGGGTGTCTGCCAGTCATAAAGCAATGGTGGAAGTGCCATTGTGGCTTTCACTGTCATTTAGCCAGTACCCAGCCCCAGCAGACAGAGGATGAAAAGTGCCAACGACCGCATTGAATTATGAGCTCGAATCAACCCTGGCCATATATACAACCTAGCACAGGGAGCCATTTCCTGCTGAAATGTCTCTTGCTGCAGATTACTGAGGTAATATTTCCTGCACTGCAACTAGAGTGGTTATGAGGCAATCTACCTGACGCAGCTTTTGCCCACAGAGCTACGACTGGCATGAAAGACGAGCCATTGACTCGTGGTAGAATTGCCCTTTTTATCACACAGTGGTTAAAAAGGTGAGGTGATTTTTAATGAGGACAACAAGTATAACTTTTTACACCAGCCTGAGGCCATTAGGGCCTGAACAGCTATCATGTGTATAGAGGCACAAGTGAAATAGTTCATTCAAGTCATACATCCTATTATAAACCTATATTAGCAGAGTCAAATAAAGTTTGTCCATCTTGAATGCGCCCTTTCACTTGATGGAAATAGGCATTGGGGATATGCAGTCTGGATCCTGTGTGTGTGTGTGTGTATGTGTGTGTGTATGTGAGTATATGTTCTTGGCTGACATTTTGCTGATACAAAGCAATACTGGCATCCCAGCAGACCCAGTGGCGCTCTGTCCTGGAGGGCAGCCAAAGACAGGAAGAAAAAGAGAGAAAGAGCGAGCGAGACTAAGAGAGAAAGACAAAGACAGAGTGATACGGCAAGTGACACGTTTTAAATATCAGCTCATTCGCCACCTGTAAACTCATCTAATGAGCGCTCATGGATTTTTCATTCCCTTTAATCGGGTAGAGGTTGGAGAAAGGTGAGTGCACTTGCTTGTTTCCCCTCAGGTTTGTTGTACTTGTCAAAGCTATAATACACACATACTATTCCAATAGCCAACCACAAGCTCCAATTCACACATCTTCAATCAATTGTAAGCACAAGAGAGTGTCAACAAGCACCATTAGGCTTACTGTTGGTCCATACAAACATCCACTGATAAGGTAGACTGACTACTAAACAGCACTGATTATCTACATGAATGGTGTTTTCCCTATGAGCCTGTAATTTCCCTTTTTTAAAGAAAATGACAGTGTTATCATGTTTTCTGAGCAAGGAAATCACATCTTACACATACTTGAATGAGAGTGTAATTTATGCAGAACAATCAAAACTGCTGTACTGATCAGTGTTGAGCATGTAGTATTTTTACATGAATGTGAATCACAGCAGGGAATTTCATATACCAATTAACTTTTTATGTGCAGTCAAGACTGTGAGCAGCAGTTCAGTGAAATCTGCAAAAGAATCTCTTCATTTATTCATCTTATTTCCTAAATAATATTTGTATTACCATTTGTAATACCATCACTGCCTGGTATGAATTCACTATCCAGACTCTTCTCATTTGTGGTTTCGTGACAGAGAAATGACTCCCTGGTGGTGAAACACCTGAAAGCTCAGCTTTTTTGTGAACACTTCAACATTTGAGCCCATTAACCTTTTTAGCAATTTGTAGATTGTTGCACTCCTTTCTTGTTGTTCTAATGCACTTGTCTACTTCCTGTTGTTTCTTACTTCATAGATTTTTTTTTTTAAAGATCCTGTCTACTACTCTTTCTTATTGCACTTGTATCTGGTCAGCTACTTGAAAGTTTGTACCACTTTTTTTAAGTCATTGTCGTCTAACACTTGATTGTCTTGTCTCAATTGTTAGTTGCTTCAGATAAACGCGTCTGCCGAATGACAAAATGTAAATGTATTTGTTTTAATCTACTGTTGTAATGTCTCAGGACAAACAAAGCTGACTTTTTTGCTTTTGTTATCCAAACTTTTGGACACCATTATCTTTTATAGCAAACCTTATTCACACTGCAACTGCAACCAAACAGTGCTGGACGAAGGAAGTGCTGTTTGATACTATGCTGGGTGCAGTCATCCCTTTCACTCCCGTATGTGCATTGACCATCACCTGATATAAAGACACTCAGGCTCCTGAACACCATTGTTGTAGACAGGTGGGTTGGAAAAAAATATAATGAGGTGCATGTTGAGCTGCTGGATGTGTGGTTAATTAGAGCTATAAGACTGAACCAAAATGTAAGAGTTTTTCACTTTGTGTTAAATTTTTCACTCATTGATCAGGGCACCACTCTTCAATTTGAAGTGCACTCCTGAGCCAACCTACTGGAGGAGTTCATTAGGAGGACAAACAATGCGCATGCGTCAGCGTGTGTGTGCTCTGTCAGAAATGGACTTTTATCGCATTTTCATCCAGTTTTTAGCCACATTTTTATGATACTCTTTCTTTATTTTGGTAGTTTTTAACTATATCTTTTAACTGGATAAAGATAGAATGAGCAGCATGGGAGAATTTCAGCTGCCTGTCACCACCAGGAAGAATTTTTTAATGGCTTTTTAACCTGCCTACCGGAGGCTGATCCATCACAGCAGGCCAGTCTTTGGGCCTGTACCAACAAGTCTTGTTTCCTGTAGGACCTCCTGTGTGTTCCGGCTTTGTTTTCAAGTCTTCTTTCCACTGTGGACTCCTATTGTGGAGCCCTCGCAGGTAAGTCTCACCCTGTGTCGCTGCCTGTTTGCTTACTGCACCGAAGACAGTAGTATTTACCCCTGTTAAGACTCCTTTTACTGGCCATAATGGTTTTTCTTTCTCCAGCGACTGACACTTGTCCCTATAAGCAAGTGTGATGACTTAGTGCAGATCTTGTCACCTTACTGTCTCGAAGTTGAAGAAAAGCATTGTGAAACGTGTGAAATTGTACTGAGTAATACACAAAACACTAAGGGTTGCACGACACCAATGGATAGGCGGAAACAACTCCTTTAAAGGAGCAGAAATTAAGAAATGTCCAAATGGTGCAGAGACATCTACACCCATTGGTCAAAGTCCAAGTGATCATTTGGCTCACGAAAGTGCCAAAAAACATAGGCAGGAAGTCACGTCCGCTTTTGGTATAAATAGGTGTGGGTATGAAGTTGAAGGAGGGCTGCATTGGTGATGTTCTGAGTTTTGTATGTTTGTGTGTAATGAAATAAACTCCTGCTGGTTGTCTGCTCATCTCTCTGGTCTCAGCATTTGGTGTGAACATCTTAATATAGCCTGATTTGAAACCCCTATAAGCTCAGAGAGAAAGACAAGTTAATCCTGGAATTTTCCACCGTCACTACGGCCCAGGCAAAACACCTCCTGGGCTCCTCTGACTGCAGTAACCAGAACGTGACCACGGACAATGATCCCACCTTTCCCTGGATGCTCCCATCTTCCACTGCTCCCTCTGCCTCCAACCAGCCTTCCTCTTCCTCTTTGCCCCAGGCCTATTTCTAAGTTACCTGACTTGCATTCAACAGAAACAGCTCTTTTCAGAGTCTCAAATGATCTGTTAATGCAGGGTGATGCAGGAAAATGTTCTATATTGGTACTATTAGATCTCAGTACTATTTTGACACTGTGGACCACTGTACGTTGATTGGCAGTGGGTGGGTATCTCTGGATCAGCCATATATTGGTTCTCCTTGTTTCTGTCAGACAGGACCTTCTCAGTTATAGTTCATGATTATACCTCATCAACTGAATCTTTATTTTAAGGTGTTCTCCAAGGTTCTGTCCTGGACCCGTTGCTGTTTGCATTGTACTTGCTTCCACTCAGGCAGATAATAAGTCATTTTAAAGGTACCTCCTTCCATTGTTATACAGACAACAGACAGACCGATCGACATTGCCATTCCTGAGCCCAGGCTGCTAGCATGACAAAAAAGCATTGATGAGTGGAGCTTTGATGAAGATAATTACAATCTACAGGCTGATCTAAAGCCTTTTCTGTATTTTATAACCAGCTAATCTTTTTTAACTGTCATCTGATCTGGTCTGCGCCTCAACCGCAATATTTTCTCTATCCATCGTTGAAGCTGTCAAGACATACAGTAAATTATTCTAAATAATGGGAATACAATGGACCAAGTTAGATAAAGCATCTGTTGTCTGCACTATGTGTTAAGTGCAATATCACTATGTAATATTCATGAAGACTTAAGAGGGCTGCATGTGAATGTTAGATATTATCTTAGTGTAGTTAGGAAAAAAACCTCTTGGCACCCTATATTTTTTGATTATCATAAAATACATGAACAGGTACTGAAGGTATAGTATATAAAGTATTATTTACAGCTTCACATGGGGAAAGGGCTGATTTCTGAATAAGATCAAGTGTTCCCAGGAAGAGAACTTAATTCTTTCAAGCCAAATCCTGTCTTTTTCAAGGCAAAAAGGAGTGTGTCTGATTCCTGACAACCCTGACATTTTCTTAAATCCAGCCACAGCTCCTCCTGTCAATAGCAGCTGTGTTGCCGTTTCACTGTCTTTGAGATCTTACAGTGAAGGAATCAAGAGTGTTCAAAGGCTCCCTGCAGAGAAACATGATTTCAGAGGTGCTCAAAAACTCATGTCTACATACCAGACCCAATCAAGGAAAATATATTTCATTTGCTTTTAATGACGTGACAAAGATGAAGGGAAGCATTTGATGACATTATACTTTCTATTATGTTCTGTAAGAAGACAAAGTACGAGCTGTTTTTGCCATCATAACTTTTATAGGTGGTAAAACTGATATTATATGTAACATTTCTGATGGTTGATAATACTGCTCAGAACCCTGTAAAAGGGTTTTAAATATTTACTTGATGGCTAAATACATGATATCACGTGAAAAGGCTAAAATTATATGTCCCAGGCTACAAATCTGAATCCTCACCAGCTGATCCATCTAGATGCGATTGAAATAAACTGGCAGCACTGTTCATGTATTGCAAGGAAGCTAGTTAGCCTTAGTATTACAGTACATTACAATAAGGAAAATGAAAAAAAAGGTTATTTAATTCCAAGATAAACCTGTCTGGATGCTTACTGCAACTAATCTAAAACAAAGGTTAGATGCATGCTTTATTATATGTATTTTCAAATATGCTATGCTTTTTGTGATTTTCTGTTATTTTAATACCATTATGTCAGATGTCTATGTTAAACTTAGTCAAAGGTCCAAAGCTTGAGGTGAGAGTATGTAAAGATGCTCTGTTTCAGAAAGAGGCTGAACTGAGGGGCTGCGTAAAGGGTCATTATGAGTTAAATAAGGAGGTTTCCAGTAGAGCCGCTGATTCAACACGTAGACCTGGAAATATGCATAGTGTGTCCCCTTTAAGAATAAAGACTAAGCGATAAGTTTACCAAATGGAACACTATCTCAGGTAACAATTTGGGGTTTGGTTGCTGAAATGTATATTTCCCAAATCCAATAAAAAGCAGGAGAGTTGCTAATATTACTACAAACTCTGTTATAGTAGCACCAAGGGTGTACATAGTGAATGCTCCAGTCCTGAATGGGGCTTTTTGTAATGTGATCTGTTACCCCACAAAATAATATTAGGTAATGATATGCACCTTGGGCTTGGAAGTAAAGCTTAATTAATATTGTAAGTTAGGAGCTAGTTACCCAAGCAAATGTTTACAGCTTATGTTATAGCAATTAAACCCACTGTTGAATACACTCCTTGTAATTTAGCTCTCATGTTTTTGGTTTGGAAAGGCAATAAAAAGAGATACCACCCTCCAAACTCATTGCATACAAAATTTGGTTCTTACTAGTGCCCCTTACTGCTTAGGTATGTGTAGAAATTCAATGTTTGACGGGTCTATTGAGAATAGTTATGTTTAATTTGAACAAAAAATGCTTGCAGGTAGACAGACATAGCAAGCAACAAAAGTCATAGGTCAGACGTCGGTCAACCACTTTCTTACATAAATGCTGGATCATTTCTATAGAAATCCAGCAAACCTGCAGGCAGAGCTTCTACCCACCCAACCCTTGCACTCTTTCCATCTCTCTCTCTTATTTTTCTGACACCTGCCAAGACCTGGTTTCTCAGGAGATCACATAGAAAAATTTATGAGACCTGTCACTCAGATGAAGCATTTGTTCTAGATGTAATTCTTTATCTCCAATTCATTTGCTATCTCTCCTTCTTTTCTCTTAATCTGCAGCACGTCCACAGACAAGACACGTACGCATTCATCGCACCCAATATATACACACACAAATGTTTCTCGTGCCCTCACGTGTGATCAGATGTATACTTTTGTATTAGTGCTGTCAGGAAAAGAAAAATCATGTTATGCAAGACAGAAAAGTTCCCTTTCTCACTGTCTTTCATATCTTCCAGGTGAGGCAGTCAATGCAAGGAGGACATATTTCACATTACAGACCATGACAAAAAGAATAGCTGACATTTTTATTTCACTTGCTTGAAAATTCTTTATTTTTATAATTTCTTTTCCTCAAAAAAAAACAAAAAAAACACTGCAGAATCACTTCTACTCTGCAGTCCTCTGTAGTTATCGATAGCCCGCAGCGCAGCAAAGCAATACAAAAGGTGATTTGATATATACAGATTTTATTACACTACCCAATCATTATCATAATTTTACGAGTTTTCCGTCACATTTGTTATGGGAACTGCTCGTTTGATGGCTGTGCCGTGCCTCTGCCCTGACACCAAAATCCGTTTTGCCACGTACTGTCATGATCCATCAGTTTAATTTGAAAGATCACAAGCGTACTTAGCCACAAGCATCGATGCTGTTATTCAATAAGAAGGCCACGTTTCATTCTTCATCTGTCATGGAACCGGTGAGAAAAGTGCAAGGGGAATGCGTCTTCCCTTACATCCTCGACACAGACAGCAAGCTCGTGAGACCTGCCACTTTCAGATCTGTGGATGTGAAGGGGGTCACAAGGTTGACAATGGTTTTCTGAAGGTCAGAGGTCAACTTTATGAAACTCATGCTTCTTTTGACACATAAGAGAATAAGATGAAGAATGGCACGTCAGATAAGATCATTTTGCTGAGGTGGATGGAAAATAATTAACACCATAGGACATACAGGACACAAAAAGACAGGAGTACCCCCCCCACAACTACACATCTACATATTCAGATTATTATATTAACAGTCAACTGAGCAATTCTGCTATTTCTTATCTACTTATTCTTTATATTTCTCATGAAAATTTCTATCTCTTGTTTTATGAAAATAAAAAAAAAGATAATCTGATTATTCTTATGCTTTGGACATATTGTGATATTTCTCCCATGCCAATAAAGCAGACTTCTAGTCTTTATTCAAAGTTAAGCTAATCCTCTCTTTAGGTTTAGCCTACAAATATGAGAGTGGTATTGATCTTCTCATCCAGCTAAGAAAGAAAATAAGCATATTTTCCAAAATGTCAAACTATTCTGTGAACTGAATGCCAATTATTTCAAATGAAAGGTATGAATTGATGGGATTTTTGTCTTTGAACAGTTGAATAACTGACATGATGAGTCTGTTGACAGGTTACTAAGTGTCATCATATTGTCAATCAGTCGATGACCTACTGTAATACTAACTTGGCTTGTACCTTCTGTTTGCAGGGAGTTTCTGACCACTATGCAAGTCTGGGTTCTGCAGCAGTGAAACTTATCTCCATTGCATTGTCTTTGTACGTCTTGCAGTTTGATTTAATTAAAACTTTTCAGCCAGTTGCTCCTGTCAGTAAACTCCGCTCTAGACGGGGATGCTCACTTGTCTTTATTAAAATACACCAAATAATTAATAGGCCTCCACTGACAGACAGCATTACTCAAAAGTTAAAACCTTGAGCCATAAATGTTTAAATTCAGACCTAATTTAGTACTGAAATAATTTTAATCTTCCTCCAATGAATAAGTATGGTTGATTCAAAGCTAGGCAAAATCCGGGACTATTCAAATCATGTCTGAGAATGCCATTTTTTGTTAATCTTGATTTAATGGCCACTCTAGTAGTGCTAGGCCCAATCTCTGCCCTGGAAATTGGCCCAAAAATGAACAGAGGAAGTCAAAGAGAGTTCACGTTATAATTTGCATGCTGGCCCTGAGCAGCAGCGTATTTGGCTGGTGCCTCGGGCAGGCAGTGCCAGAGTATCCAAAGAAAAGTCTGCTTCATTGCAGTTGGGAAAAAAAAATGGAAAAAGGAAACAAAAACTTGTTTTGAACTTGTTATAAAGTCCTCAAGCATGGTTTGGAGTTTCCCCAGTGTTTCATGATGTCCGATGACATTTAGATAGGAGGCAAAGAGCTCTCTGGGTTCATTAATAAAAGTCTAAAACACAAAATGAAGGCAGATAACTTAGGGTTATTTCTCCTAAATGTCAAGTGGATATCAGGCAATTACCAAGTGACGGGCCAAATCTAGAATGTGCCGGAATCTATTGAAGGAAAGAGGAAGAAGAAAATAAATACTTCTGTGTGGCTTACTTGTACTATATAAACCAGGGTGGTTAGCTGTGGTTAGCTGTGGCAAATACATCTGCAGTATATTGTTTATACTGAAGCTGGAAAACTGAAAGTTTAGTATGTATACACAGCCATATCCTGGAGAGCACATTCCTGTACTCTGGTGATTGTTTGTGATATTTACAGCTGTATGGATTATCTGAATACTGCATGTAATAGTGGATTTGTGTATCCTTGGGCTATTTGGAGCACAAAGGACTGGAGGCTATATGAGAGGAAAAGCATACACAATGTTGTAATTCTGTCTTGTGCTCGTTGGATACTTCTAATACTTTACTAAGGGCTGCAATACAGCAGAAGTGCATTTACTGTGTAAGTCTGTATAGAAATCATATCAAACATATACAGTACAAATACATACTGTGTACATACATGCAGTGTTGGGAAGGTTACTTTTGAAGTGTAATAGGTTACAGATTATTAGTTACCCTGTAATGTAAATGAAATAAGTAATGTAACTATTTTGATTACTTCATCAAAGTAATGTAACTTATTATCCTACATTTGATTACTTTTTTATTACTTTACTAACAAATGTTTTAAGGTAGGCAATAAAGCTGAAAAGTCCCAAAAACATAAAACCAGGCAGTGTAAATCTCACTATTATTGTCATTTCCAGCCCTGAAAGGCGTTCTTGTCTGACAACATTGCCACCTGCCTTGACGTGGTCAGCTGTTACTTAGAGTGATGCGCATTGATTTGATTGGCAGACTAGAGGCGGGTCGAATTCAAACAAGAGAACCAATCAAAAACACTGCCAAATGAATAGAGCCTGTCTGGACACAGAGACAGCTCCTTGTAAGCCATCCTACCCTTGATGGTGTCGCACTCAAATTTGTCCCAATGGCTTTGCTGACCCACGTTGTAAAGCAACAGAATGAATGTTATATTCTAAGCTTTTTACTGAAAAGAATATATTCGGATGTAACGCCTCTGTAATGACCAACATTTTGATTAGAAGCTGTGATTTGAACATTTTTTCTCAGTAACTGCACTGGACTACAATACATTTATTTTGTAATTTAATCACGTAATGTTGTTACATGCAACTAGTTACTCCCCAACACGGCATACAATGCACAGAAAAACTATTTAGTTACATAGAGTTACTAGCAGCGTGGGTCTGGGGACGGCAATGTCGGTTGGTCAGTCGGTCCCCCACTTTGGTCCAGACTGAAAGATCTCAACAACTGAGTGAAGTGAAGTTTTGCACAGGCATTCATGATACCCAGAAGACAAAACCTACTGACTTAGCAAAAGTCAGCATAAAAACTGAACCAAGATGGTGAACATAGTCAAGGTAGCTGTAGCAGCAACACAGCGGCTTGTATATATAATCATTTAACTTGCACATTACATATTACTCCTTAAAAAGTAATCACATTATTTCATTAATTACTCTACAGCAAAAGTAATCAATTACATTACTTGTTACTTTACTTCCATCAACGCTGTCAAAGGTGCTGTTTAAAGTCCTCCTCCACTCAATATGTTTTTCTTTATTGTTCCTACAGTACAGTTGAATATTTGAGCTTCACTGTGCAGAATGATGTATGTATTTGATGTTGTTTTCACATTCATTTGTGACATCACAATTAATTTTGAAGCCAATCCTGGTCCAATATTCAACTTAGACTAGTGTTAGATGGAAACTTGAAGCCTCCAGTACACATATACTGAGAATGGACTTTACAGTGAAGTAGAAGGCATCTTATGTCCAGCAGTTAAACATCTGAGATGAAATAGATTTGAATATTCATAGACTCTGGAGTTTTGAATGAGGCAGAAGGAGTAGATGTCAATTTAAGGATTTTAATGTTGTAATCATACTTTTTCTGTGGAAAAAACACAATAAACATATAATTATTCCGAGCAGAGTATTTTTGTATATCTTAATACCAGTCTGGAAAGGATCTTTAAACAATGTCAAAGCCTCAAAAGCCATGTTACATGTTCCTCTGCATTTAACACGTGTAGAAAATGAAAAGGAGACATTGTGGTTTAACAAGCAGCCAGCTTAGTTAAGGTATTTACTCATCATGAACTGCAAGCCTAATAT
Source organism: Thunnus albacares (assembly GCF_914725855.1). Classification (NCBI taxonomy): domain Eukaryota; kingdom Metazoa; phylum Chordata; class Actinopteri; order Scombriformes; family Scombridae; genus Thunnus; species Thunnus albacares. Next base: position 25,052,068 of record NC_058116.1, read on the forward strand.
TCACACCCTCCAACTCTGAACTAAACCAGTTATTCCTGAATGTAGCCCTACCAGCAGGTAACATTAGGAAACCAGCTATAGAAGACACAACATTAAAATAAGACAACTTTGGAGTTACCTGTAGTCCCATTTTTGTTGGCAAACCTACATCTCCAGCCCCTGCACTAAGATCAAATATGTTTTGTTCGTTACAAAGTCAATATCATTGCCTCTGTAACTATTTGTAAGATGTGGGAGGTGTAGGTTAGAAGTATGCTAACACATACAAATAAATACATTTATTTGGATGTTCACCAGGTTGCAGAGCAATTTGACAGCCTTTTATCTTCTGACTGACATTCATCTGACTGTGTTGCTGTCTTTAAACAAGGTTGCTCATAGTCAGAGCACGGATATTTTAATGATATTTGGCTCAGCAGGTTGAGCAGGTCCCCCATTAATTGCGGGGTGTGATGTTTGATCCCAGCTCCTTCTGTCCACATGTAGGGGTGTCCTTGGACAAGACACTGAACTGCTGCTCTTAATGCTGAGGCCAGTGCCTTGCATGGCAGCTTGCCACCATCAGTGCATGTGCATAAATGGATGAATGACAGGCAAAGGGCTTTGGATAAAAGTTCCATATCAATGCAATCCATTTTTACCATTTTATACATTTCTGGATATGTTGTTTTTAAGGTTACATTGCCAGTCACCACTTACTATACATGCAGACATGCTGAGAGACAGACAGACACATTATTACTGGACCATTTATACCACATCAATACAACTTGCCATTTAAAAGCTCAATATTAAGCGAAGTAGCAGACAGTCTTTATTTGTGCTCAATCTCCCACTGGTTACCTCATGACCTGCCTACCTTCTCTTCTGCAGACACGGCTGTTATGTGACCTATATGATTAATCTGTTATGTTGTTTGCAAAAGAAAAGCAGGGACAGTGTGAAGCAAAATAGAGTGATTTTTTTATTAACTTGTCCCTGGGTCAGACGTACACACTTCAAAACAAGTAAACACCTAATTTATGATCTGTGTCTATTTGGTTGCTTTTTAAATTCCCTCACTTTCATCTTGTTGACTACATTCCATATCTGAATCTCTCACACTCCACTCTGTCTCGGTCTCCGTCTGGCTTTCTTTCTTTCTGCCTCTCATTATCTACCATCTGCCAAGAACACTTTGGCATCAGAGCACAGAGAACTTTTACCAGTCATCTCGCGACATGGGACTCTATATTATGTTGCAAATTGTGACACCTCCAGCACAGATGTGACAATGAGACAGCGAGTCAGTGGCCTTGCCGTTAACGGAGAGCTGTTACTAAATTAAAGGGATATTGTTTAATAGAGAACAGTCTATTTGACATTCTTGGAAATAGTCCACATAGTAGAATGTGGCTCATACAACATGAAGCGTGGATTTTATTCAATTAATAAAAATGTATCATGTATCTTGTAATCATAAGTATGAGTTCCATGCGATCCAACGACAAGGAAACATTAATATTTAACGTGTACAGCAAATTTCAATAGTACAGAATGTTCATATCAAACATATCTGCCAAACATCTGTTGTCAACGAATGTCAGTTGTTTTTCCTAGATTATCCATTCCTGGCAACTAAAGCATGATGAACACTTTTATGGTTATGATTGGGCAAATCAGGGCACTTAAGGTTAGGAAAAAAATGTGGTCTTGGTTAAATATTGGACAAGTCAATGCTGACTTGATGGGATGTGCTGACTTTTTCCAATATTTAACAAGTGTCAAATTCCTGTATCAATCCATGTAGAACTCCTCCATTTGACCTCTGTGTAGTATGAATGTCTGCACACATAATAATGCTGCCAGTGAACATAACCCAAACAGTAAGTACGTTTCCTCCAAAATGTATTTAAGCAAATTAGTATATATTGTACATGTATATACAATTTTAATCTATTAACGTAGCTACTTGGTTTTATGTAGCTCAAGGATATATGTGTATGTTTCCTGTTTTGTTATAGTGTATGGGCATGGTACCGTCAATACATTTAAAGTCCTGTTCCACCTTCTACTTGATGGCAAAGACGTCTATTCTAGATTGACTTTGTATGTGTTCGCCTTGTGCCTTTGTCTATTTTGACTCTGATGAAGACACAGTAGTGTTTAAACGTTTGCACCATTAAAGGCTGCAAATCAATCAGTGTGCTCCAGTCTTTTCTCTGTGAAGTTTGCTCTCCCGTATCTGAGAAGCACCTGATTCAGCTGCACATTGCTGAAAGAATCCCTTTTTCTTCATTGTAATCCATCCCACAGTTGTTGAGACATTTCACTCAGTACCCGCAAATGTCAACGTCATGGTGACACTAGAGAAAAAGTCACCAACGTCAGTAGGATTCATCCTCTGGGGACCATGGATGTCTGTTGAAAAATTCATGGCAATCCATCTAATGGTTGTAGATGTATGTGATGGATCGAGAATGGATCGAGCGAGCGACAGACAAATCGTTGATGCAATCCCCACTAAAGACACTTTTGATGGAACTGTGCTGAGTAACAGAAATAACAAGTAAAAGACCAATTACTTCTTCTGTTGAGTAATTGTAAGTGATTTTTCTAGCACTGGATATAGATAACGTTCCCTAAGCGTACCAGCTCTTTATTTACGTGGCAGAACATGAAACAAGTGGCTTGAGCTTGATAAATGCAAATTCCTGGTAGAGATGTACTCTATTTATTATGTATAAACAAAGTTTGGCAAAGAATAGCTCTAGCATGTCTCTTGTGAATAGAGCAAGGCAGAAAGATAAGGCTCCTCTAACCCACAATATGTTTTGGCCCTTTGGGAGGTAACTGTCTTCTGTGCAGATGTAAGTCATGGAACCATTTTAGGCCAGAATGAATAAGTAATGTAACACAGAGTAAAGAAAGAACAAACTGGCTAAATATTTTATCCCTCCAGCCCTGTGCTGTGAATTTGGACTGCAACAACAGACAAGTGGCATTTCTAAAATATCATGAAAGTGAGTGAAACTATTCCCACTTGAGTGGAAGTTGTTCCCATTTAAGTATGGTGGGATTTGCTCACTTTGAGTCTTGAAAATTAGGCAAATCTTGTGTTTTTAAGGCTGCCTGGGGATATGTTTCACTGGTGGTCATTGCTTCGATGCAATCAGCAGCAGCTGTTGAGGTTTCACTCTTTGCTTTTTGTAAAGTTTGGGGCAAAGTTGCAGAGAAATGTTCAATAAATGCACCTTTTCAGTCTCCTTGAGTCATTTTGCTGACTGCTCTTACTTACCCCAAATAAACATCAGACCTATGATATCTGTACTCTACTTCACTGTATGATCTTTTCAGTCCTTTATTCATCTTTTAGTGCATCCTGGCTGCAAAACAAAGCCCAAACAAAATGTAAAGCTCATGGGTTGAAATTCGGTAAGATGCTTCACCTTTACAATCTGTATTTTGTACCACTGACACTAAAATAATTTACAATTGGACCCCACACAATTTACAGCAATCGCACATGCTTTTGATGTCTAGCTGATGCTTCACAAAGCCGTCTTACACAGCACAGATATCAATAACCTTCTCTTGTACACCTGCAGTTTGACAGTCATGGTATGGTTTCATTGAAACCTATTCAAGTGCATGAGAAATCATTATGGTGCTTCTTTAACACTGTATCAGAAAGCAGTAGAGCTTGTGGATAATTTAAATGTTAATTTTGATTCCAATTTATGTTGCTAAGTCACATGAAATCATTTTATTTGCAAATCTCCCATTATAATATAGTTTAATTGATAGACCCGCTACTGTAAATCGAGAGAATGATTGATAGATTTGGACCTGCATCAGTTCGGCTGTGAGTAACGGCACGGAGGACAAGGAAATGAAGTTTGAGGGATGAAACAAATTTGAGAGGAGATGCTTAGCAGAGTAAAAATGTAAAACAGATCTTTTACTGCAGGGATAACAAATTGTGTTGCTATGCAACTACCACTGCTCTGTCAAAAAGACAATTGGCCTCAAAAACTGAAGTGGAAGCAAGAGAAGATCAGAAGTCATTAGATGGAGGTACAGGAACAGAGACATATGCAGAGTTTCATATGCAGAGTGCAGAATGATGACGCACCCAGTGGAAAGAGGATTTTCAACACTGAGCTTTGTTATAAGTCAAATCCGCTTAAGTAAGTGATTGCAGTCCTGTCATTGGTGTGGAGTGAGGGGTATTTGTTAGCAGCTACTGTATTTATTCTGTAGGGAAACAAGGCAAATTATGATAGTTTTGGTCCGTTGAATGAAAGAGAGAAAGAGTGAGAGAGAGAGAGACTGTTACCATTTCTTATTCAGACCAAATATAATATAAAGAGAAAGACAATGAAACATAAACATAAATTAAGCTCAGAAATTAGAGTGAAAGTTTGGCCTGTTTTTCAGCTCACCTCTCTCACCGTTTGTCACTGTTCTGCTCTTGCTCCATGACGGAATTTGTGCTGGAAGCCAGAGATAAACGATTTTCTGCTAACAACAAGCTCAATGACAAAATCAATGACAAAAATCCGTCAAAATTAAGAGTCGAAGTCCTGACGTCACCTCTGTGGCTAGCCACTGTTCCACCAGCTTCTGTAACTCAATGCAATCTCTCATTAAGCATCTTTCGTTGATAATTCTGACAAAGTGAACGTCATACCTGAGGTTTACTTTCAGACTTATTGGCATCTACCACTACATGATACACAAACCTTTGTGATTCCAGCAGATTTAAAGGTTTAATTTGTTCGCATACAAAACAGCACCTATGAAAATGTACAAGCACAGCAGATGTTTATGATATCTACCAACGCTCTCCTCTGATTTCACTTTTCTAAACTTTTTTTCTGTAGTCTCTGCTGTCTAAAAACTTCTATACCATTTGGTTACTCTGAAATAACCACTCACTTGGTCTCCTCTTCTGTCAAAAGCTTGCGACACTGAGCCTGTGATAGTTTTGGGCTTATGGGAAATGTTTCAGAAACATTAAATAAACAACAAAATGATATTGTTTTTAAAGAACTACTATCCTTATGTAGATACATGGATATAACGTACAGTCGAGTAAGATCAGAAATTAATTAACCACCTGTCAATCTTGAAGATTCTGTCAGTGTTTTGGTAGATAAACACAAAGTATGATCAATTAATCTCTAAATATTTTTTTCCACTAATTGCTACATCATTAGAGAGGTTGTTTATCAAAGATGAAGTCTCTTAATGGGTCTTAATACTTTGACCGAGTGCAGGAAAAGATCAACAGTGACAATGTGTGATAGCGCCTCAAGCGTTTTTGTTTACGGCAACAGAGACCACCGCAATGTTTATTCATGCCTCCTGCAGAGGGACTATTGTGTGCAGGTCGCTCCTCTGTCTGGCAAATATGAGATGCCTCAAAAATCGACAGTGCAGAGGGATGACTTGATTCACAACCCTCATTAATAGTCGAAAGCAGTGCCACCATCTAATTATGAAGCTCATCCATCAACTGTAACAAGGGCTGTCATCGATATTTAGTTGGGCATAAAAGCCAGCACGCTCTACTTTATATGCTAAGCGAGACGCCACAAAGAATTTGCAAGTTCCCAATCTTGATGGCTTTCCATAATTGAATGAATGATGTATTAAACCGAGGTGGGAACCTTGGAGAACTGGAGGAACGAGCTGGGAGATACAAACAAAAGTAACTGCCTGTAATTTACTTGAGAAACTTTTGACCTATGTGAGGGAAGGAGGGAGGGAAGGAGGCGGCGCACTGTCACCTCGCCACCTCTGGGTGAGCTTAGCGGGGACTCGGGTGTTGACGTATTCTTCTGTGGCAAGCCATCATTGAAATGCAGAGGCCAGCTCATGTCTCTTGCTAATTAACACCTAATTATAATGAGTTGACTGATCAGCCATGCGTATTAGGAGGAAGAGAGAAGATAATAACAGTTGATGTTATCAGTTATAGCTTTGAAACACAGCACACGACAGTGATACAGCTGTATCTATAATGAGCATTGTGACCAAATACCAGGACACAATTTTTCACTGCAGATAAAGTTGTTATAAACCCACTAATAACAATTATGACTTCTATACACAAAGAAAAGGATGAATCACTCTGAATGATGCGACTGATCCTCTCTCACAGGAAAAATGGATCACAATTAAAAACAGCTGCTTTCATTGTTTTCAGCATTGTGCTCATTCATGTTTTGTTATTAACAGAAACTAAGATATGTGTTTGCCACTGTGAGCATTGTTCTCGTGGGTGGTGAGATAATATGCACCACCAACACATGCACATTGAAATTCTTCCTTACAGAGATGCAATTTTTTCCTTTAATGAAGCCATTATTTTGCCGGTATCAAATTTGGTAGTGTGAAGTTAATGGCTTCATTAGGCAACAAATCACCACCCAGGGCCTGCATAACACGCTTTGCCTGTCCTGTCTTGGCTATATTTCATCGTTTGCCATCTATGAAAGTATTAAATTACAGGGAAATAGATTAGCCCTGGCTAACAACATGGAATGCTTTTATTGCAGCCTGCGATTCAGTGCAACAATTTATAATAACAATGATTTATAATATGCCAATGATTTAGCACCCTATGGGCAGGGTGCCAGTATAGATATGTGTTCAATGCCAGAGAGAGAGAGAGAGATATACTGAAAAGGATGAGAGGGTGAGAGAGACAAAATTCATCCTCCTCCTCCAGTCTGTTGTTACTGGTACAAGACTCAGTCAAAGGCTCTTAAAAATAGAAACTTCTCTCTTCTCTGGTAAAACGAACTTGGTTTCCTGAGCTCAATGTGTCCCTGAAGAAATGGTGGCAGTGCAGTGGTGATTAGCCCAGTGTGGATCTGGGTGGCTGTCATCGCCCTCTCATCTATCTCCCTACCCCCAGCCTCTCATATTCGGTTAGTATCACTGCAGACAACAGCCAGAGAAGAGGAGCAGAGCAGCAGAGTGGATTCAGGACCACTGAGTCCACTCCTGTGAAAACACCAATGTTCAAGAGTGGTAGGCAGAAGACAATAGGGATAATATAGTCAAGGATAATGTTACTTAGCTCTGTTAGCTGCGCTGGTTTCATCAGAAATTCTGATATGCTCATTAACCAAAGTGCTCAAAGAATTTTGTGTCTGTGTGATTCGCTCAGACTTTACAGGATTTTGTTAAAGAGTGATTTAATGAAGGAAGAAAAGCTACGAAAATTAATTATGTTTGGTGATGTATTTTGTTGTATTACATCGGTTTGAATTCTAATATTACACTAATATTTGTAGTTAGTATAGATGGAGTGAAACGTGAAAAATACAAATACCTGCATAACGTAATACAAATGGAACCACAACAAATACCACCTACCTTACAGATTTTTCAGTTTTTGTTGTTACTACTTCATTTGTTTGTGTGTTGACTTAGTTAAGTGGTAGTTTTTGAGAATGGGGTTGTGTTGTAGAGGACTTAGTTATATAAAAAAGTCTGAGAACTTCACAAATACATTTATAAAATCACTGTATATGATCTGACCCAGTAAAAATGATTATAGCATTACATTTATATAAATTACACAAAGAATTATTATCTTTATCTTACACCATACAAGGGTTTGTATTTTATGTATAATTCTACAAGCTATAATAAATTTAATATCAGTTCTTATAAAGATTGAAATGGGCTGTATTGATAGTGGTGTACCTCCATGTGTCCGGTTCGAGTTGAAAAGTTGAAAGTCCTGTGCCGACTTTTATTCCCACTCTGCCTCTGGACCAAACAAAAACTCACCAGGGAAAAGTACACTTCTATCATCAGTTTGCAGGCTACATAGCTAATTAGCTGTTCAGCTGCATCACATTAAACAGCACGTAAACGTACCTGAAAATGTCACTTTGATCCGTTTCAATGCTGATGTGGTTCTTAACTCTTTAATACCACTGCTAACAACACACTGTCTGCCCATGACATGTAAGCTCGAGCTTTACTTTGTCACTCATTTCCCTGCTGAAGCTCAGCTGCTGTCAATCAAACACAGACACCAACATGGCCCTTCAACAGCCAAGTTGAAGGATCATGCCCCCCCCCCCCCCCCCCCCCTCATTCCTTTTAATAATAATAATAAAAAATATTCACAGTAAATAAAAAAGAAACCAACATATTGACATTATTTTTGACTGCAGGAAGGAATGACTAAATGTGATTTTGGTTGAACTTTAATTAAAAGTATGAATACCACAATATAAAAATACACCAAATACAAGTAGAATCATTAATTTTTTAAAAAATTCCTGTAAAAATACAGCTATTGTTAAATATACAGTATTTACATATTGAAAGTACTTATTCCTTCATTTCTACTTAATTATTCGGAATTGCCCCTTTAATACTGTTACTACTTACTACTACTTCTACTACTACTACTACTACTACTACTACTATAACTACTACTACTACTACAACCACTTGACATATTGTTGGGTAGTTCATAACAGGGCAACATAAGATGATCACATATTCTGTATGTAAAATCTTATAAGGTAAAGTAACTAGTAAATGTAGTTGTTAATAGTGGAGTAAAGAATGCAATATTTCCCTGTGTAATGGTGAAGTAGAAGTATAAAGTAGTAAGTACAAGTGCCTCAAAAGTGTAAAGTACTTGAGTAAAAATATAGTTACTTTCCACCACTGCTTGTAATATGCAGGCATTGTACTGGTAGTGTGTGAATGTGAAAATGTCACTCAAAGTCTCTGCACGTTAGTGCAGCATGCAATCGTTTCTCAGTGTTTCAAAAACAATTATGATACGCTCTTTCAAATACAGACATGAGCCCGTGATATGCTTGTCTCTCTATAAATACGGGCAGCCATGCACTCAAAATTTAGCAAGCGACACCTCAAAGGTAACTCTGTGTGCAGCCGTAATGTTTAATTCATGCCAGTGTGTGTTTGACTCATTCCATTCCAGGTGAGTCTGTGACAATCGCAGTCACTATAATGGAAGTTGGTGGGAGTTTGGTGGCAATCAAAATGACAATGAAATGACAGACAGAGCCCACATTGTGCAAATAACTGTAAAGCTTGTGGGATGAGTCAAGTCTTCTGCCTCGTGAGACAAGCTTTCTTTAAGTGATTTCTATCTTAAATGAAAGGGTGCTATAAAATTGAAAAATCAGAGAAAAATACATTTTGGTTAAACTGCTTGAATCAAGCGGGAACCTGGCTATGCTCTCCAGTAAACAAAACAGTTCTAGGCCATGCCAGCAGTATTCATACAGTATGTCATCAAAAACCTGTTTCTATTGGAGATATTAGTGGCATCTATTAGTTCATGCATTGAATGCCACTACTGACATATAATACTAGGTCAGAAGAACTAGAAATAATTCATTGTTGTCATGCATAATACTTGATAAATCTCTCATTGGTATTTGGTGTGTTCCTTTCCATTTTGCAAGTGTTTATGGTATGTAGTCCAGTGATGGGCTTCATTGTTCAGAGTAAAAATTAAATAAAAAATAAAAAGAAGAGTATTTATTTTGTACTGTTTAATTTTAAAGTGCGGAGCCCTCTAGTTTGAGTACCAAGCTCATTTTCATTAAATTAAATTATGCTTTGATTGAAATGCCATCTTGAAAACGCTACATTGTTCATCAGTAAGTTGAAATCAGTGTAGTTTGTCATTAAAACTACCCACAAGTCCTTTGTACAGGTCAGAGAAAATTGTACAAATGTGATGGGTTGAACAAAGTAGGGATTTTAAATTGATTTAGGAAAAACAAAACCTTTTGTATTTTTTCTTCATTTAATTGACAAACAAGAACATATTTTGAATACATCCTACTTTCCTCTCTGACCTGTGCCATAATTTCCTCTGAAGTTATTCACAAGAGGCAGCCACAGAAGGAAAACAATTATCTCTGCTTTGGGAAATGTAAAATTAAAAACAAGGATAATTTTTCCTTATTCGCCTCTAACACAATAGAAGTGCAGTGTTAATATTTATATACATGCAGAGAGTTTATATTTATCATGATAAATATAAAGCCCAAAGAAAAGCATTTTTAGCAGCCTGTTATAGTAATTGGAACCAAAGCAGTGACAGATGTGTAACTAATACTAAAATTTCCCCCATGCACCCAAGCATCATGATCACACAGAAGAACAGAAGAAACTCCTGCGCCTACATGGACCAGCTTTAGTCACACAGAACGTCTTTTTTAGCTTTTGGTTCCATATAAAATTAGATTCTCTGTGTTTCTGACGGATAATTTCATTACATGTGATTAGAGATTTGAGACATCCAAGCCCAGCTGCAGTCTAAATGAGCATTAATGACAGTATTAATAGGTGATGTGGAAGCAAGTCAAGTCCAAAACAGGGTTTTGTGTTTGTGCTTGTATGTACAGTCTGTGTATATCAAAGATTATTTCATGCTGTAATTCAGTGGCTCCCTTTGTGTATTGTTAGCAAACATGCGAATCAGAACTGATGTAAAAAAAACACAAAAAAGACAAACAAGAGAATTTTTTATACCAGAAAGGCTATCAAGATTTAGGTAAGCAAAATTTGGCTGGACAGAAAAACATGATGCAAAATACAAGAGGGACAGACTCTTAACAGGGAATAAAAGAACAGGTGAAACACTTCAATTAAAACCAAAATATGACAAAGCCTGGGTGTTTTTCTAAAGGTGCAAAAGTGCTTTAATTTGTTTAGCTTAAGATTTCAAAATTGTGCAAACATGCTGAAATATAATCATAAGCAGTTATATTATGTGATCAATACATGATCATGATGAGGTTTGCATGATTATTATTATTATTATACATGTTATTATGTGGGGCTCATTAACATAGAAGTGCACAGATAAATGATTAATGAGAGCTTCAATTAGCGCTTTGAGCTGATGCTGTCACACTCAGTCCTCTCCTTAGCCAAAGTTGTTATTCTTCAGTCAGGATTCCTGTCCCTTGCTCACAATAATGATCTCCTTTGAGGCCATGATATGACTGGAGACAAGAGATTACGGCAAAAAAAAAGCTCAAATCGAAGGATAATGAATACCAATCAGTCACTGGTGAGAAAGGTGGGAGTATGTGGCAACAGAGAGAGCTCTCTTGGTCTCTGGCATCTCTTTGATTAATGCCTTGTCTTGCAGTGCATGGTGGCCTGGGCTCCCATAACGCATTGCAGACCACTGTCTGGAGACTTAATTTTCTTCAACCTCAATCCCCAAAACCACCTCCATCCTCTTGTAGCTTTGCGTGATGATGCCTCCCGGCTCACCAAGGCACTAATGTGACCATTAATAGTGTTTCCATGGTGATTAATCACAAACCCTGATGGAGTCGAATCTCGTTGTGCTGTTTGAAACAATTTTTCAGGGGCACTTTTGTTGCCCTCGGTTTGACTCACTCTTACTGTATACCATCTGTGCAAAGCAACATTAAAAACAGTCAGACCATATAAAGCTGCCAAATGCAGGTTTAGAGAGGCTGAAAAATACTGTTTTATTCTGGTTACACATTTCACATTGTAGCTCCTTTAGGTGATGCAATGGTTTAACTAATGAGATGAGGTGTGAAACGACAGATAAGATGAAACTTAATTTGATCTCCTTGGGGAACTAGACCACTGCAGCAGCGACAGTAATAGGGCTCAGCAGGAAAAGAAGACAGTGCATCACTGAATGTAAGTAAACAAAATAAAATAAATAAATAAAATGTATACAACTGTCTGGCTCTATGAATGTATGCTGGTGTCCTATTAAACAGAACAGGCTGGAGATATGGGAAAGGGGTGAGAAGTATAAAAATGTATCTAAGATTTAGTCGATAAAACGGTGATTTACGATATGTACGTACTAGCAGATATGCTTACTGTACACATTCAAACAGGAAAACACTGTGCTCTGTGCTCAGTTAGCTCAAGTGAAGGAGGATTGCTGAGAAGAGAGAAAAGAGCTTCACTAGGCAAGTCCAACACCTGACAAACCAACTCTCAACAGTCCCCACAATGACAAGTACAGAAACACAGACTCTCCCTGCAGGTATCCCAAACCCTCTGCCATGTTTCTGTCCCACCCTCTCTGCTCTGCACCCAGCCCAACAACACCCTGGCACTTCCTGATGCATCCACACAGCCAGCTGCCAGCAGCCAGCCCTGCCCATCCCAGCTTCCCTCCACTCATCCTGAAGAGTGATCCCTAAAGTGGCAGGGAGGTAGTGCATCTCTGTCGGGCCTTAGGCCTGTGCATAATTAACGGTAGGTTCAGAGGGGACTCTTTAGGGAGATTCACATACTCCTCAGCTCTTGAGAATGGTGTAGTAGACTGACATGGATCCCTCAACCATCAGATAGCAATCCCCCCTTTCAGACCACAACCAAATAAATGTGTTCTTTAAGCTCTCAGGTCATCCCAGTAAGCTGTATAAATGAAATCTTACCTATAGATGGGCACCAGACAGTGAAGACAAATTCATCATGGCCTTCAACTCAACTGATCTGATTAATATATGACCAAGAATCAATATGTCCCTACCAGAGATGGTGAACACAAGGCCATTGATGATATCCATATATTTCATGAGGTAACTATTAAAGCTGACTTTTTGACACAAAAAGGGAAGCCTGTTAAAAGGCAAAACACTGGCAAATGCTTTGATCAAGAATGCAAGACTGTCAGAAAAGACCTGAGAAAAATAGCAAATGAAAAACATTACCAACCAAACAACGCAGCCTTACGCATTAGGTGCAATGATAATTTAAGCAAATATAAACATACAATTGGGAACAAACTTGAAGATATTGAGAATGAATGAAACTCAGTTCTGGGATATGAGGAGCAACCTTTAAACAAAGCAACTGCAAGCATTACCCATCCAAAATGGGGACATCTGGAGAGCACATTTTGAAAATCTGTACAAAGACATACCAATAAATCTAATTAACTCAGATTAATGTGTTATAAAAGAAAAACACCAAACATTAGAAGAAACGATTAAAGACAACCAAACCCCCCTTGATTTCTCAGTTACTTGGGAGGAATCGACCATAGATAAAATATCTCCGGCCAAGGAAAGCTTGTGGTCCAGACAGCATTGAAAATTAAATGCTCAAATGCAGCATCCCAGAGATGCAGAGTGCAGTGTTGAAGTTGTTCAATATCGTATTACAGTCAGGATGTTTTCCTGACATCTGGTGAAAAAGGCTCATTTCCCCCATTCAGAGTGGGGACAAACCAGACCCTAGTAACTTCCGTGGCATCTGCGTCAGCAATTGACTGAGTAAATTATTCTGTTGTATTCTAAATAAAAGACTACTAGATCTGCTTGATGAATATTCCATCTAGAATAAAAATCGAATTGGTTTCCTTCCAAAACACCACACCGACTATATATATACCCATCATACTTTAATTAACAAAGCTTTTGACTCTATTTGGCATAAAGGGCTCTGTTACAGACTTCTACAGTGTGGTATTGGGGGGCAAAATGTATGATCTGGTTAAATCAATGTATTTGGAAAATAGGTTTGCTGTTAAAATTGGAGACAAACAAATTGAGTTTTTCACCCAGAGAAGAGGTATTTGTCAGGGTTGCAATTTAAGTCCAACTTAATTTACTGTGTATATAAATGAACTTGCTGTTCAGTTGGATCAATGTGCTGCTCCTGGCCTCTCCCTCCTAGATAGAGAGATGAAGTGTCTGTTTTATGCTGATGACCTTGTTCTACTGTCTCCTACTGAACAAGGACAACAGCAACAGCTGGGCATAGTAGAAAAGTACAGTCAGAACTGGGCCCTGGCAGTAAATATGAAGAAAACTAATGTCATGGTTTTTCAAAAATTCCCCAAATGTCAGGAGAAGAAATACTAGTTTACCATAAATAATCATATCAGTGAACATAGTATGAGTTATACCTTGCTATAACCATAACAGCATCAGGGAGTTTCAACATGGCAGTGAATGGACTAAAAGAAAAAGATCAAAGAGCTCTAATTGCAATTAAGAGAAAATTTTATAATTTCCAAAGTCTAGTCAAAATCTGGCTTAAAATATATTTGATAGTGTCATCCTCACCATTGTGCTGTGTGGTAGTGAAGTATGAGGCCCACTCAGTCATCATGGCTATACCCGTCGGGACAAACATCCAACAGCATCTTTACATGCAGAATTCTGCAGATAGATTTCACACGTACACAGAAAAACACCAACAAATGGTCCACTGATAATTAACATTCAAAAGAGAGAGCTCAAGTTTTTAATCACCTTAAATCCAGCCCCTTAGACACCCTCCAGTCCAAAGCTCTCCAAACCCAAGAGCTGAGCCCAGAAAAGAGTCCTCTATGTCAGTTGGTATTCAGACAAACTGCCCTCTCTCAGACACCCTCTGACCAGTCTCATACCAACACTGCTTTCCAAACACCAATCAGAGTAAACGCAATGTAAAGAAACCTCTTTAGAAAAGAAGAAACTAAAAGCCAAAGTAGATTAGAACGTTATCTGGCCTTAAAAACAGATTATGAATTGGCAGAATATCTCTCTACTCTCAGAGATAGAAAGCAGAGACAGATCCTAATCAAGTACAGGCTCAGTGACCACAAATCGGAAATCGAAAAAGGACAAGACAAAAAATCATGACAACCAAAAGAAAACAGAATATGTGGTCACTGTTTGACAGGTGAGGTTGAGACGGAGATGCACTTCCTCCTACAATGTAAAACATTCATTGAAATAAGGAACATTTACTTTAACAAGTTCAACTCTGTAATTTCAGATTTCAAAGAGATTAATGACCTCTCAAAATTAAATATACTCCTACTAAGAGAAGGAGACATGGCATATCTTGCTGCTCAATATGTATCAACATGCCACAACCTAATATTAATATAATTAATATATATCAATCTTGATGTTGTGTTAATGTTCATATTATTGTGTTTTTTGTACTGCCCAAATATTTGGACAAATTGTATTTTGATGCTTTGGCAACATTTTTCTTGACGCTTTCATGCCAATAAAGCCCATTGAATTTGAGTTTGTTTGACTGTCCAATCAGAATTAGACACATAGATACAGTATATCACACTGCTTACATGTCATTTACAAAACACTATCAATCAAAGGGGAAAATCAATACCTGTGAGTCGTCATTCAATATCTTTAAATTATATGTTGTTCCAGTCTGTAAATGTCATCTTTTTGATAAAACATGCCTACAATAATTTAAACTGTTTCACATATTGGTTAATGGAGATCTATTTTGTATTTTCAAGTTTTGGGTGTTTGGTCCTTGCAACCTTTGTTCCTTTCTATTCAGATTAGAGGACAAACATTTTAGAATGCCAGACTTTATACTCCAGACAAGCATAATCAATGATGGGAGCACTTACTGTCAAAACAAGCTCCTAGACTAATTTGGGGGCTCGAGAGACATTTGTTTAAAGCATCTTTTGAGAAAAATTAAGTTTTAGCCTTGAGCACTTAAAATGGCTGAATATAAAATCATTGAAATTGTGAGCATAGATCTTTGCGAGTGGTCTTTATTGCCTTCCTTCTGCTCTTCAGAAGCCACAACAAGTGCACGCAAGCAAAGCTTGGATTAGTGGGTAATGGCTGGCATCAATATGACTGTAATGTCATTTTGTGATGCATCCCGGTCGTTACCGGCCGGGCAAAGAGTGGTCCCCAGCTCGCTGTAATGACTGGGATGTCAGGAAAACAAATGTTATTACGTAGCAGTATTAAATATAGCTGTTATTTCTGTGACAGAAGTGGAAGAAGAGAGAAGTCAGCTGATTTCTAAAGTGTTTCTTATAAAAGACACAAAGAGCTGCACACTGCTTACTGCAGGCAAAGCAATAATTCACTTGTGTAAGTTCTTTGGTTTTTATTGAAGCTGGACATTCATTTTTTAGCTGTCACGAGAAAAATTTGTAAAAAAATTATTCTTGTTAATAGATCCCAAATGTTTTTTTTATTTCATTATTGTGTGCCATGCAAATCCACTGACAAAAATATGCTCATTATTAGCTACAGCGGGTTAGTGCCTCTTTTTTAGTTGCAACTGTGGGAGATAAAGTTGCAATAACTTGAGCTTTCAGTATCTTACTGCTTACACTCACTACACCAAAGATGAACATTTCTACAACAGGAATAACAAGACTAGTCTTAATCATGGCAGCAAAAAGAGAATCAGCTTGTATTTGTATTTATTAGCTGCTAGGGTGTTATAACAGTGCTTGAACTGAAAATGATTATTTCTGTCTGTCCTTTCTCAGTTCAATCACTACTTACTGTGTTAGTGACTTATCATGGAATTTGTTTTTATGTGATGCGTTTTATGTTAATAAGAGTAATAAAAACAAGTCTATGCAACTGGAAATAATAAGCATATGTTCTGAAATAAATAATCAAGATAATGAGAAGGGTTTTATAGGATCCTGCCGCGCATACAGAGAGATAAAGTCTGTAATTTAAAGGGGACATAACATGCACATTTCCAGGTCTATATTTTTTACTCTGGGGCTCCACTGGAATATCTTTGCATGATTTACAGCTCAGAAAACTCCTTATTTATCTTATACTGGCTATTTATGCAGCCCCTTGGTTAAACCTTCCTCTAAAACAGGCTGTTTTAGCTCCTGTCTCTTCAAGCTCCCTCTCCCAGTGGGCCCACTCTGTTCTGATTGGTTAGCTAGGCTACATAAACAAACTATAACTAACTATAGTAGTAGGATTTCACATCTTTTTCTTGTTCTTTACTCAAAATGTCAATTTCTCAAATAGATCCAGACATGTTTGAGCCTGAATCCAATCCAAAATATGTGAGTGGACGACATAAACAACCCATGAAACAACCTTAGCAACAACCTTAGCAGCCTTGGTGGAGGTAACTTTGCAAATGGAGCCTTCAGAGCAGGTTTGAAGCCCTGGCTTTTGACTTTGAGGGAGCAAATTTTCCCAAGACATGATTTTTATTAAACAACACCAAGGTAGAAAAAAATGAATAGAGAGGAAGATAATTGGTTTACGTGGTTTCACACCAAGTTTTACAGGTGACGTTAACACATTTGCTAGAGGTACAATGAAACACTTTTATAGACATTTATTGACAGTTTCACAGTGGATGGTGACGCAAATGTGCAGCACTGCAGCAAATCAGGGCATCACCTTATGAGAATGGAGCAGAGAAAAGGGAGCTGTATCCAAAGGAAATAACGAGACAGCTGGGGATTGTTGTGTGAAGTCAATAGACCACTGTGGTCTGTATCTTACCATCATTTCATCATATGCAGCAAGGACTCTGGTGTGTTGTTATTAGTGCAGCCTTCTCCTGTATCGATTTGATCTTTTGTAATAAACCGATGATACATACTATATATTCAGATTTAGCTTCATCTCAACAGTTGTGGACAAGTGCAGCTCATATGTGAGGATATGTTTGCTTCATCTCCCTTTAGGAATAAAAAAGAAATTAGGGTTGGGTTTAATTTGCAACTGAAGCATTTACTGGTTAAGGAAACATAATGGTTTGGTCAAATAACTAGTAAAATGTCTTCATGAGTATGATTTATCATATATATCTGTGTATTCTATCTGTGCACCTGTCTGACTATCCTTTTATTTTATATTGCTTCTTACTAAGGATGCTTTTATTTGTGCCTAGTTGTACTTTCATAAGGTCAGGCCTCTTTAGCTGCCCACCACTGTCATTCATCACATGTGCTGCTTTTACCGCTGTTTGAAAATCGCCTCACAACTTGTTATTAAAATGGACATCATCTCTCTAAGAGCACTGGAGGATTTGGGGTAATGAGGAAAATTGGCCGCCAGTGTCCTCCAGCTAAACTCATCCTCTATTGGTGCATCTGGACATGTCTGACTGTCTGTGTAATGACACATTAAGCAGTGAAGCAAGAGGAACATCTCAGTCTTCCCTTCTCTGCCCTGTACATTATGTCAATATCGTACACTGTTGACACAGGTGGAGGGTGGAACATGTTTTTACTCATGTTCCATGTAGCTAAAATATTTTTATGCTTCAGTCCAGATGTACTGGAAACTATGCTGGAGGAACAATATCCTTTTAAAGAGGAGTGTCTTTATCTCACGAGGAAGCTCCCTGGTATATCTTCTCATATATGGAAGGACAAACAAACTTGTCACAGCCGCTGTCCAGTCAGCCTTGTAAAAACTTGATGCCTATTGTGTTTCCTTCATAAATCTGATATAAAACAGACAAAAAAAACAAGATAAAAAAGAATAGCAATAAAGAATTCTTTTTCAGTATAGTTGGTTGTTGAAAATATTTTGCTGCAAGAGCAGAAACTGGGTCATAAGCAGCATATCTATGGTGCTTTCCAAACAATTCTTTCCAGTCAGTACAAGTTATTGTATTTTTGGCTCTGTTTCTGAGAAGAATGTTGAGTAAAGAGGAAACATGCTGATATCCTGTAAATAAACAGACACAGGTGTGATCCTCACAACTTCCACTATCCATTAACCTCCATGTGTTAATCAATAACTTGCTCTGCAGAAGACTGTGTACCAGTAATTGGTCACTAATTGTAAAGTGCTACAGATGAGTGGATTAAGTAAATGCCATGTTCTTGCAAATACAATCTGTGATATGTGCAGTATATTAAACAAGTGGACAAACAGTATTAGTACACTGTGCTGTAATGTACTATTGTGCATTGTGTAATGTACTGTACCACATTATACTGCTAACTTCACACACTTTGACACAAAGTATGTGCAGAAATTGACACTTTGGATCTGTTACTGTTTTAATTTTCCAACACTTTAATTTCCAACAATGTGTAAAACAAATTTAACACTAATTCTATTGGATAAAACCCAAACCTGCAATGAAAAATTTGCCAACCTATAGCTGACATTGACTCTCTGCGTACTGTAGCTGGGTAGGCAGATGACCTGAAGTGCCAGATGTGACTATAGCACATAAATACAGCATAATAGTTAAGAGTGAAAACAGAAAATATTCTGGATCATAAAGAAAATGGATTAAACAAATGAGATATAATTAATTAGTGAGCTTTAGAGGTGCTGGTGGGTAGATTTTGTTACCTTTGGGCACGCTAGCTGTTTCTCTGAAACTGAATATGCAAATATGGTTCATTTCAAAAAGTTTAACTTAAGCTGGATGCAAGATGTCTCCTACTTCACTGAAAAGTCCATTCTCAGTCTATATGCACCGGAGTCTTTAAGTTACCACATCACACTTGTGTAAATTGCATACTGGACCACAGTTGGCTTCCAAACTACTTGTCTGACACGTGCATGTCTGAGATTTTAGGTGAGCACAGAGAAACTTTCCACTTTCAGCAGATGAATGTAGAAACAGTCTTCTCATGTCAAACTCTGCACATACAATACCAGTCAAAAGTTTGAACACACTTTGAGTGGAGAGGGACTTTAACAGACAGACACGAGAGTGGTATCGCTCTTTCCATCTAACTCTTGGCGAGAAAACAAAAAGCTCATTCCCTACAATGGACAACAGACAGACGTGCAGTCCTGATTCCTGAGCGAGGGCGAGCATTCAAACATTTGGGGGGTTCTGTACATTTTTAATAGCACAGTGGTGCCTAATAACTGCTTAACTTAGTTAATTTATGAAATTCTGTGGTTATTTTAATTATACTTCAATGTGATACACTGTTGTTATGACACAATATTACTGTACAACACTTTTTGTATTTTGCTAAACACAACCTATAATGTGATTTAGATGATGCTATAACGTGACAATATTTCTAGTTCATTATCAAACACTCTACATACTAACTACATATAACTACATGTGATCGTCAAGCACCAGGCTGAATCTAGGTTAACTCAAATCACTAAGATGAAAAGCTACATTTCCTTTAACAAACCTTACTCCCCTTATTAATTTACCTCCTAATTTACATAGGGATCCCTGCTTATTAATCATAATGAATCACAAATATTCCATAACAGTTTCATTCCTCTTCTAAGAACCATCCTCATTTGTTTCCTCCAACTTAATAAAGATATTTTCTTTACTGACATTTTTAAATATTTTGCTTAAAGTATCTCTAAAACTCTAGGGGTTTTTTTCCCCCCTTTTCAAAATATCCTGAGGCATAAACTCGGGGTCTGCATGGCTACAAGACGAGGCTTCAAAAGGGTGAGAAAACACGAAAGAAAAAAGAGAGATGCATCATTAGGATTTCCTTATGCTGTCCTTGTTGCTAATTACATACAGTAAGAAACCTCTAAGGAGGATGAGGTGTTGCTTCATGTCAAAAACCTTGGTGGTCGTTTTTCTCTCTCTCTCTCTGTTGATGATGTGGATAATGAGCCACCTGTCTTACTGGAGTCCTGCAATATTTCTTTCAGTATTTCCTCTGCCGGAGCACAGGGAATAAAATGCTCAGTGGTATGAAAGAACAAAAAGGAGTGGCATATTCTTGGCTCAGTTGCTTAACCTGCACAATGCACTTTAAAATGAATATTTTTGCAAATTGTCTGCACCCTATTTTTCTAATCTTCAGTCATTGTCTGGGACCAGTGGAGCTGAAATCTGTAATGTTTTTCAATGATGTATCATTATCATATCCAACTGCTTGGTGGCGTTATATCCATAATGGTGGAAAAAACACAAGCATGCATTTACCATGGTTGGTGACACTCTCCGTGCTCTGCTATTGAGAAATATTGATTTTCAGGCTAGTGTTGTTTTTTGTAACATTCACATTCATGTGTTAGTAGTTCTTGGTTAGGTGATGACATGTTCACCTCATAGTAGCAACAAATATGTAACAACTTAGCAAGCATCATCTTTTGCTATTTTTGGAAGACACGATTTAGGTTCAAGTGAGTACATTGAGTACTAGGCTTCATTGCTGTTATGAGCAAGTTATGAGTTTAAAAATACTTTGAGAAAAAATGATTTTTTGCTCTAGACTTGTTTACAGTTGCATTAAGTTTGTGATAGTTTAGATAAAAGCACATTTTTTAAGTAATAAAAGAAGCTTTTGTTTTTTTTACTTGGAAGATAAATTACTTACCAAGCAGCCTTAGTTGTTGTGCACACACATTTTTCTGCCTCACTTCCACCCTCAGAGGAGCAGTGGGGATTGGGGGGAAAAAGAGGTGGCCCCTTCTATGCAAAATGCAAATGTGAACTTTGCAGAGAGACCAACTTTGATGCCCAGGTCTCCTTGGTTAGCTGAGAAAGAACAAAGGGAGCAGCTGATGTGCCTCCATGTCTGACGAGGTGCCTATTTGTGGTTTCAGTGGGTGGTTAACAAGAGTACTGTGACGACTGTACCTGCAGATAACAAAAAGGTGGTCATGCTAGCTCTGTGGGTCAGTGCATAGCATTTATGAGGTGCTGCATGCACAAGTGAGGAGCTTCTCTAATTTCCCCTCAAGACAGAAAAAATAGATTTATTCTTGAAAGCTAAAGCACCAGAACAAAATTTTGTTCAGTTGCATGGTGCAGAAAATAAGTGGACTACTTATATCCTATGAATTACAATCAAATGCATTTATTTTGCAACTGCAAGCAAGCTAATACAAAGACAAGTCCTCCTAATTAAATAACAAAATACCGTACATTGCAAGTACTTTGTTTATTTTTTGTTGTTGTTGTGGTTTTGGGTTTGTGAAAAGCAACATATGTTTTTATGTCTGATGTTTTGTTGGCCCATCCATACACGCTGATCTACCCTCCACATGGACTTTGTCGGTAGTATATGCTGGTTTAAGGTACTTTTATAAACCACTGATCCTGTCATTTTCCCTGGGAGGACAGCCTCTACAAAAGTGCAAACATCCCAAAATATGCCTCTCTTTATTACTAACTATCTCCTCAATGGGACAATGATCACCATGTGTTCATTACTGTCTGCCGCAGTTGGTTCTCCCACTGAGGGGTTTCAAATGTGGGTCTTTCATACTCAGGGGCAATCCACACTGAACATCTTTTTGAAGCATTTTTTATGTTAATCACTCGTCCATCTCGTGGAACAGATACACCTCTATTTCATCAAATGTAACAACAACAACAAACTGACTCTGAGACGTGCACATGACGCATGTCACAACATGACTCCCCACATCTTTTAATGATCCAAGTCTTTTTTCTCTCTGTCATGTTTAAATTACACAATTCTTCCACTTTCTATATATATACTACATTAACGATGAGCTTTCTGGTTTCAGTATAGACATTTAGATCCATGGTGGGACATATAAAATAAATGAGGAGCCTGATTGAAAGCTATTTTTGTCCAGTAAATTCTCTGACATTACTCAGCGTGGTGGAGACTGCTTTGATAAGTAAGAAAATGTGTCACGCTTCAGAAGCACTGAAGCGCTGCTGACATATTGCATTTGATATGAATGCTTAATCGCACATCATCGAAAAATAAAAAAACAATTTCATTATTGACCAGCCAAGTTAAATACAGGAAAGTTGGAAAAATGGAGGCCACACTTACATATATCATCACATAGAGTGTGATATCATACTGTGGCTCCTGTGGCTCACAGCAACATTCATAAAATACACTCTAGTCTGTTGTTAAATAGATATTTTATCCAGCCATGAGTGCTTCTTATTCTTACTCTTTAGCCTCTTTTAAGGGGAATGTTTTTATGAGTTATGACCCAGTTATGCCTAATGGGATCAAGAGCGTAGTTTTTTCCAACAATCAGACAAACAATTTGACACAAAAACCCAAATCTGGACTGAGGTCCACAGGGATTTGGAAGAAAATAGGGAGAAAATTGAATTTCCCCATTTTTTTTTTTTCAAATTTAATTTTTTTGCACTCTCCTCTCTCTTATTACCACTGCTGAAGTGAGCGAAGCACTTAACTTTAACTATTCCAGTGCCAACAGGTCAGAGTGTGGTTGTACTGTGAAGGAGTTTGTTTCTGAAAAAGAAAGCATTGCTCTCAGTGATACTATCTAGGTTAAAAAAGGGTAAAAACAAAAGACACATTTTAACACCTCCTGTTCCTTTTAAAAGATTTACTGTAGTGGATAACAGAGCTGGTTGCACACCAGATTCATTAGTTGGAGTTCATTGTCATTGATTGTCACAGCTGGTAGTGAAAGATGGGTCAATAACTGGCATTACATGCTGTCATGTTTATTGCCTTCTTTAAGAAATCCATCTTCATCTTGTGAGAACAGACTGTATCGTGTATTTACATGATGAAACAACAAGGCACATTTAGGGTAATGTGATCACAAGCAGTGATGCAACGCATGTTATTAAACAAAAGCACACTGGATGAGCTACTAGTGTCACAAACTGTGTGGGTGTCAGAATGTGGTTGTGAACGATGACTACCTTTGATACTGTTTGATGTTCACTCACAAAGATCATTTTGGCGTGTTTCCATTTTTATTTATTAATTTTTTAAAGGAGGATGACACTGATAGCTCAGATTATGATCCATTGTTTCTCATGATTTATATAAGTTTACTTTAGAGTCACAGGAAAATATAATTGGCAATCAAATCCATCCAAGTGAATCTAAGACGTTGTTAAGGAGGTTAAAAATAATCTCACCCTGATTGCCATTTGTTACTATGGCCCTGAATTTAAGAGTGAGAAATCTTCTCTAGTGAAGTGTAATTAATCTATTACTGCCATCTGCATTAGTTTTTCCTTATTTCAGTCAGGTTCGATTGTAATGTAAATTAGTGTTCCTTTTACTCATTCTAGTCACTATTTTTAGCAGTAATATTCTAGCACTTAATGGAAGTTCATTCAGTCATTGCCATTGTCATGTAATTGCCATTATAACAATTATCTGTCTCTCCAGGATATCATGATCTTGCAATCACAATAACTATGCAAATTTAACCAATCTCTGCAATATTTGCGGGGGCTTGCAATTTTGCAAAATTCCTGCGATTTCTCTGCATTAAAGGTGCTACCAGGAAGATTTTGACATCAATATATCTTCTTGGATTTAATGCCCATACCAATGAGAACGAAAGATAATTGCAAAAAGTCCATCGATATCCTCTATTTTATATTGATATTGTGTGCGACTGGGTTGGATTCACAGGAGTTCTGCTGTAGGTATCACAGCACAAAGTAAATCTTATCAAACAAAACTTTATCAACAAAAATAACTCCTCAATTACAGTTAGTAAGGCTTTTAAAACTCATCATCAAAATAATGACCGGAAAAAATGGCAAAACAGGAAGTGACAGGGTTTATCAGAAACGTGGTCTTATCAGGAGAATTAGGCTACCAATCATCACATTTTCCTGTGTCAGGCTAATCAAAGCAACCAGTGTGACTCGTCATCACATCGCGCATTCAGGTGAAATTACACAATGAAGAAAGTGAAGCCCTCTAATTTGCCAATGACAATAACTGCAAAAGACTGTGCAAACAAATGTTTTACACAAAAGTGGAGACAAACTATTTTTTTAATCACAATTTATCTCCTTGACATGCAATTTTTGCCGATTCCTGCAATTTATCGCAGAAAAATCACGTAGAACTTCAGAAATTGCATCACAAATTTTGAAAAAAGCTGCTGCAGAATTAAGCATTTTTGATCGCAACAATCACAAAACTTAACAAAGACATGTCTCTATTGTTAGGAACAGACAACCAAAGACTTAAAACAACATCAGCTTTCCTTTATATCAGTAACAGGTTATAATTTGTTATGATTTATCTTTTGTCAGAATTCTTTATAGCTCTGGGATGGAAAAGATCCATGACACAGTGGTCTAAGGGTTTTGGTGAAACAGTACACAGTACATGAAACCTGTAATTGTGAACTGGGGCACAATTAAAGAATGAATAATGTGGTTTGAACCCATTTCAGTGCATGTCATAGGGGGCCATGAAATTATAGACCAGACATATAGGAGATGAAGGTCTCTGTGTCCAAAAACATTGCTATGAAATATACGTACCTGTCTGTTATTTGCTGAATCATGTCTTATCTGAGGAAAGTCACAATACTGATGCATACCTGCCTGTAAAGGCCTTTTCACAGGTTTTACTAATAACGCTAATGATGGCCCTGTTATACTCAAGCATCCCGGTACATAGAGGTTCTGATATGTAGCACAACAAGCTAATGAAGCACTGTAAACAGAACTGCGTTCCCGCACATGCTCAGTGACGTCTGCCGTATCCTTCATATGTCTCATATGAAGGATACTTAAAAATGTAAAAAAATTAAATGACCTTTTTTTTAAAAGTTTTGTTTTGATTGATACTATTGTGTCATTATGTATTTCAAGTGATACAATGGAAATGTAGGACTACTTGCAGCTGGAAAAAGAGTAACTGTAGAGTTGGTGACACAGTTCCTTGCTTAAAAAAAAGATAACAGCTTTGGAAAACTATAAATAAACTCCCAAAGCAGTACATGAAAATTACCGTTCAGTGCATATTCTAGAATATTATTACATAGTATGGAAATGGGTTACAGCCTTTGTTCTCATGTTTGCTAAAATGCAGTGTCTCAAAATGTATGTCAAAGTGAGTTATTTTAGAACTTGGCTAGCTGTGCTTCTTGGATATCTGCACCTTTGTGATCGATCAAACAGCTTCTAAATCCTCCTCTTCCCTCAGCTGCTTCAGTCATTCTCTCACTGGAGCCACTCATTTTTGTTCTTGTTTGAGATTTTGTCACTTCCATTTCTGGCTCCCCTTAGGTTACTACTGCCTTTTCAATCTTAGTGCACCCCCACTGGTATGGTGTGTTAAAATACAAACAATAGAAAACCATAACATTCAACACATTCAGCTATGTTTCTGTTTTGCATTTTTACTTTGCCGCAACTACAAAGCTGCCTTTAAGCCACAGTGCCCAAAAAGATACCTGCTACAAATACTGTTTTCTAGTGTTACCAGGATGTTATGGACCTGGTACAAAAAGTGAAATTAGGCAGGATGTAAAGAAGATACGTTACATTGATTTAACAAGCACTTTTGTTATAACAACTTACCATAAGTGCCTTCCACTTCCAACAAGAGCTATATGTCTTGAAAAAATGGTATATGCTTCACTTCCAAACAAACAACCAAGTGTGTGTTCAAGTGCTTAGATGTGTCTAAGTGTAGTCTGAAAAGGTTTGTTTAAACCTTGTGGCAGAAGATGGGCAGTGACTCTGCTGTCCTCAGTGGGGAGATCATTCCACCACCATGGGGCCAGAACAAAAAATGGTCTTTACCATGATGAACAACCACAGGGTCCCCAAAGTGACAAGAGTGTAGGGTTTGACTATGCCTTGAAGGCAAGGAAGAACTGAACCCTTCGCTTTCCTGTAGGCTAACAGTAGAGTCTTAAAAGAGAGGTTAAACTACTGGCGGGCAGCAGCATTCTGGATTACCCACAGATGTCTGGTGGTAGATACAGGGGTTCCAGCGAGGAGAAAGTTGGAGATGACAAACACCTGGATGGGCACCTATGGAAACCTGAGTAGTCTACTGCTGCAATGTTTGGCAAGAACTACTGTTGAGGGTCCCACCCAGGTTCCTCTCTGTCTTAGCTGGCAGGTGTTGGTGTGGGCATTCCTTACCTTCAGAGGAACTCTTGCTGAATCTTGTCCTTGTCTTGTCTTGTTTTATGTGGTGCCCAAAGCTAAACATACAGCGGTGAGAGAATCACCCTGAGCATTTAAAAAGCTCCTCCATTCATGCTTCACAATCACCGGCAATGGTGGCGTTCAGACTGACATTAGCCCTGTGTGAAAAAAGGCAGCCTGCCCATCCATTTGAATGAGGGCACTCCTGTGGTGCAGCTGTGGTGGGTACCGCAGGGTCGTCTGGCAATAAAGTTGAACCAGGCTCAACTTTTGCTACAACGCAACGTCATCCGGTAAGATGTTGCATTCACGTACATGGTAGGGATGTGCAGAGAGCTCAGTATTTGTATTTGTGTCTGTATTTGTTGAGGCAGCAAAATTATTTGTATTTGTATTTGTATTTGAATAAAACTGGAAAGAGGCTTAAAAACCCTGTTTTTGTTTTCATTACACTTTTAATTTTAGAAAATTAAAGTGTTACAGTAAGTGTTCATGAATAAACTACCTTATGAAGGAGGTCCCCACACCGGGTCTCTAACCGGAGTCTCCCAGATCATAGACGACTGCGCTAACTACTGAGCTAAAACTTTACTCATCGCCTCATTGCAGACAGACCTCTACCTATTTATACACCAATAACACAGAGACCGCACACCAAGTAATGTGTAGGTGAGAACTTTAAAGACGATAATTGCTTTGCACTTTTCATTTATTGCTTATTTTTTACAACCTAACTTTGTGGAAAGGAGAAGGGGAACAACAGGTTATAGAGAGTCCCTTGGGAGCACTTTGCGTGTGTCAGTAGCTCAGCACTCTGGGAGTGATGTCCAAATTAGGAAATGTGCGTAATGTAGCAGGTGGATGTGACTCCCCTCATTGAGACCTGCTGATACAAGTAATAGCGGAGCAGAGGAGAGAGACTGAGATGGCAATGTAACTGACCTGCGTGCTGGTATTCGACATGTTTATTTTTTCTTCCCAAAAACAATTTTTTAAAAATATTTGTATGAAACAAATATTCATAAAAAACTCACTATTTGTGCTTTGCCGAATAATGTATTTGTAATTGGCTACCCCTAATACATGGTGGACTACTTTCTAATGTGAGTGGCATATTTTTATTGTTTTCCTTGCGATCGTCACAACAAAGGATAAAATAATTAATGCTGTGATAATTTTCCATAGCTGTAAAGTCCTGTCAAATTCACTGATCTGTTACTCAAACTGGACTTCCTGAACTGTATTTCATGTCTTGCTGGTACATGAGGCAACATGCCCCAACCAAAGCAGCCCCCCTGGCTTGTTTTAATTCAGGGCTGTTTCCAGTCTTAATCCCTGCTAATTCATCAGTTGTTTGGTTACCAGCTGAAAAGTAACATCCAGTCATAATCATGCTGAGGTATGCATCAATCAATGATGATTACTGCTGCAGTGCCCTCCATCACCCCCAACCTCCTCAGTATGTGTTAAGCTTTTGCTACTGTTGATTTAACTAAGTGCTAATGTTCATGTACTGTATGTTTACAGATATCTTTGATTGTGTACCCTTTTGTGTTAGGGGAATTAGTTCTCTAGCAGTTTCCTCATTGCTCCTTAGACTCTAAGAGTAGAGCATTTCCAAATCTTAACTGTACAATTGTCCAGCCATCCATTTTATACACATTCTCAAGAAATTGAATTTCCAATCAACATGACTTGAAAGTCTTTAGACTGTGGAGGCAGCACACAGAGTAATTCCTGGGCAGACTCAGGGAGAACATGCAAACATCACTAAATAGAATCATTCAAGCGTACAATCATGCACATTTACAATTGTAAAAAGTACATTGTAATTCCTGGTTTAACTGGATAATCTGTAATCCAAATACAAACAAGTGGGCTGCCCAACCACCAAAAATCCAACTACAAGACTGTAGTGAGCATATCTTCATTCAGATTTGAAAACTGAGTATAGAAGATACTGTTAACTCAACTTATTGTAGTTATTATTTTTCCGAATACTTAATGAAAACATTACTATACAAATGTGAGCATACCTTCATTTATACAGTCAACAGGTTAACTGTGCATTTTAATTTGAAATATTTTATTTCCATAGTCTAGTTCATACTTTAATTTGAAAATCTGCTTTTAAAATCCTGTTGTATGCTGCGTTGGCTGTGGTTGGTTTTAATATATCTTTATTTATACAGCATTTTTCAAAACAAATGTTTCAAAACAAAACAGAACAGATTGAATAAAAGTAGAGACAGTAAAAATAACTATTAAGACAGAACAGCACGAAGGTAGATCAAGAACAAATAAAATAATGTAATATTACCGAGACGAAACAAGGTGATAAAAACAAATTAAAACAATATAATGAAATCAGGTAAAAACTGATTAAAACAATTAAAACAGATAAAAAACCCACATGAAAACACATCTACACAGAAACATAGATATACGTGTAGAAGCATACACACACACACACTCACTCTCGACATTGGTACATTACAAGAATGCCATCCTAAAAAAGTAGGTTTTTAACCGTTTTTAAAATGTTGACACAGATGTCGACAGTCTGATGTCTAGAGGAAGTGCATTCCAGTATTTGGGGGCCCTGACAGCAAAAGCCTGATCCCCTTGGTCACAAAATTGGACCTGAGAACAATGAGGAATAACTGATTAGATGATCTAAGATCACGTTCAGGCTCATAGAATGTTAAGAGGTCTATTATATATTTTGGGGCCAGTCCAAGTTGGGCTTTAAAAGTAAGTAAAATCACCTCTAAAATGTAAAGGGAGCCAGTGCAATGATGCTAAAATAGTTGTAATATTGTCCCTTTTCTTAATACCCATTAAAAGCCTGCCAGCTCAATTCTGAACCAGCTGTAGGCGTGACAGTGACAGTGACAGAGAGTACAGAGAGTTGCAATAGTTGAGTCTGGAAAGATAAAAGCATGTATGACCTTCTCCAAATCACTGAAGGACAGAGAAGATTTAATTTGGAGATGGTTCTTAATTGTAAAAAAACACATTTGGACAACTTTCTTGACCTGTCCCTCAAAGGTGAGGTTAGAGTCAAATATAACACCTGCTAGGATCCAACTGCTTTTGAGGATCCCTTTTCAAGCCAGATAAAATATTTTCAAGAGCAGGAGCCTTTTCCTTGAGCCTTATGTGATACCGCTGCTATAAAAATATAACCCCCCCCAAAACCCCCCCAAAACACTGCTACTTTGGCTATGGTGACTGAAAGGCAGCTGTATCCTGTTTTTGAAGTATTTTGGACATCCAAATTCCAGAAATTTTTCTTTACATTTCCTTGGGAGAAATCAGTACATTTCTTTTATAGAAGTGTCGAATTTGTTGTATTCTGCATTCTGCTCCATTCCTTTCCTTATGTGGAATCAAGATTTGTTTGCTTGCTTACTGCTGTTCAATCCATTTGTCAGGCGTCATGAGACTGAACGCTGCACAGTATGAAGTCACTAAACTAATTTAGTAAAGTAATACAATAGTCCATATCAATTGAAAACGTTTGAAAACAAACTGAAAGTTGGACTGATAAGAGGGAAAAAGTAAACACTTTTTT
This sequence comes from Thunnus albacares, assembly GCF_914725855.1. NCBI lineage: Eukaryota > Metazoa > Chordata > Actinopteri > Scombriformes > Scombridae > Thunnus > Thunnus albacares. The sequence goes on from NC_058116.1 coordinate 25,082,228, forward strand.
CTCCCTCATCTCTATTAGTCAGCCCTGTATGGGGTAGATTCCCACTAGGAGGAAAAATCATTACCTCTCACTTTGAGGCTCCCATTCTCTTTGTGCAGCACACATAAGGTTTTGCACTACATTGGCATGCTTTGGACTCTATGCTTGCACATGTACGGCAAGTTGAGTTGAGCTCATAGAACTTTACAATCCCATATTGTAAGCGACAGTCATCAGGTGGGCACCCTCCTTCCTTGGTGTTTCATTGCTAGGCCCATGTAGCAACAGAACTTCAGGAGGATCAGTTGAGGGTCCAGGTTCCTTCTGTCAATGATTCAGTCCTGTATACACACACATATATATATAAAACCAGCAATGGGGGGTAGGGGTAAAGTAAAAGAAAAAAAAGTCTCTGAAGTCACATTGCCTTGTGCCCCCGGCATATTTTAAAAGTCTCCCACTGTGCACTCAATCTCCTATTCATTGTGCTTAGATCAAACAACGCCCCAACTTTTTCATGGTGATGCCATGGAAGAAGAAGATAATGCAGAGCCATAGTTGGGTAACAAATGATGGGGGTGTGTGGGTAGAAGTGTGTCTGTGTGTGTGAGACAGAGAGAAAGAAGATTGAGAGAAAGAAAGAAAGAAAGAGGGAGAGAGAGATAAAGAAGTATGATTGATTGCATGAGTATTACTATGTGTGCAACGCCACCCTCTGTGGTTTTGATCTGCTCCAAGTTGGAAGTGAATCCTTCATGCCTCCTGGAGTTCACAGGCATATTTGCCTTTTGTTGCGCCAATGAGAGAGTGAAGGGAAGATGAGAGAGACATACAGAGACATAGAGAGACAGTGAATGACACAGAAAAAGGCACAGACAGACAGCAAGAATGTCTGTGTATGTGCAATGAAATTCATTTTGTTGTTCATGTTCTCCGATTTACAATTGATGGCAGGATTTTTAAAATGGACATGATAACTAAGATGTCACCGTATGGCAGTGATTTTTAATGTCACCATTTCTGTCACAGTGCATGTCACTGCAACATGTACTCGTGCAATTAAAGGGATTTGTGAGTCTGTCAGAAAACATGTTTGTCTGACACTAATAAGAGGCTTCTGCCATCCAAATTAGTCAAATCAAATGGAGTCTTTCAAATAAAATAATGTTATTACAAAATGTCCTCTTTTTGTTACCATTCCTCCCCTGCAGCTCAACGAAGAAATGCTGCCCAGGAAAACACAAAGTGGTAATTTTATATACTATAACAATGGAAGATGTCCACTTGAAAGGTGCCCTGTGGAGTTTTCCTGTAAACAAACAAAAGGGTAGTAGCATTGGTAAATATTGTTTATGTATTATAAATCCTGCATTGTTTACATCCATGTTTACTGGCTTGCAGTCCTCTTCTTCTCTGCCTTTGTTGATACATTGCTGTGATTCTCATTACAGCAAACCTGTAAATCTGGAAAAGTGTGAAACGATTGGTAGGGCTGTGTATTACATCACCCACATACATGTGCATGTGCGTCTTTGTGTGCATGCACAATGCGAAAAAAAGGGGGACCCAAACTTTTGAATACATTTTTGCATGGAACAAGGACTGTGGATTTTGTCCCCCATCACCTACATTGAAAGCATATTTCAGTGTTCATATGGGCACCTGACTATTGTTTTAAAGTACACTTGAAAAATTGTGGAACCATCCTTTAATGTATTATGGTGTTTAGATAGATATAAACTAAAAGACATGCAGGTGTGTAGTCATCAGTGTGCAGGATGTTGATGTTACCAACAACCAGAACACATATGGTGTCATATGCATAGTATTAAAAGTATATTTTATACATGTGATCCATCCAATGACTTCATGGCTTTTTAGTTTGCGTGACATTTCTGCATGTAAGAGCAATAGTTAAAGAATATTTTAATGTCATTGCAGAATTTGTCATCATTAATTCATGTATCTTCTTGTGTAAATGTACACTTGGAAAAAAGTGGTTATAGTAACAAAGCAAAGGTGTGAGCACACACACACACACACACACACGCACACACACACACACACACACACACACACACAGAATAAAATAAATCTGAAAGAGCAAAGCAGCATCCAAATGATGCCAAACTGTTGTCTTTTATTATTGTTGTTATAAATTATTAGTAGTGGACTTGTGTGTGTGTGTTTGAAATGGTGCTTCTGCTGACATTATATACTGGAGGGAGCAGAATATTGAAAATAGGGTCTCCTCTCCTCTCCTCTCCTGCAGAGGGTGCCGTGGTTCTTTTCATTTCGTTCTTGTCATTGCTTCTGTCAATTGCATATACATTGTACTGGACTCAGTACACAGACACAGTCTCATGCAATTTTGAAAATTCTACTGTATGTCTTGACAGGTTTTAGGGAACAAAGTACATAATACTGTCCATCGTCACGAAGAATTCTGATGGAATAACCATGTTGAATGGAGTTTAGTACTGTCAAATTGAGGTGACAGACATATATTACATGCTTCATGGCTGGCTGGCTGAGCAGTGACCTCTGTGAGCTTAGTATCCAAGCAGTAAATGAAGAATCATATGTCTACATTTAGTATGTATGTACAATGGAATCCAAAGTGGTAGGAAATTGTAAAGTCTTGTTATTCTTTGTATCATTGTTATCAGCTGTAACAATGAAATACTACCAACATCACCCAGAGTGTTGTACTATTATCATATTTGATATTCAAAGAGTGGTTCCATGGTAGAAGCTCCAAATTTTACTGCACTATATACAATTTATATACAACTTTACTACTGCACTATTATGGTGTATCATCATGAGAGGAAATCATCAGTGAATTATGTTGTCTCTTGTATTGTCAATTTGCCTACTAAGAAGCACTTGAATCATCATCATCATAAAAGGCATTTGATTGTGTATTCAAAGGTTAACACTAATATTGTGAAAAGTAACAAAAAAACAAATTATTGGATGTGTTGTATAGTGCTGTCAACACCGATATGCATGCGTATGTGTTGTGTGCACTTGTCATAAGCTCTGTCATAAATTGACATTTTTATCCAGTTTTTAAGCCACATCTTACACTACACTTTTAGATCCTGGTTGCTTGTATCTACATGTTTTAACAAGGTGAAAGATTTTAGTCATCATGCGCTCAGATTTTAAGTTTTACATTTACCAGTCTGGACAGGCTGCTGAGGCTAGCACAACCGGCTTGGTTTTAGCCTTTGGAAGTAACTAATGCAACAGGAACTGCAGATACTGGGTCAAGATGAGCTACAATCTGCAAACTGAAGCCTAATCTCTGCAGTGGGTCCACTTGTTGGAGCCATGTCGGTAAGTTTTGCTGCTTAGTGCTTGATGTCCTTTCTGTGGATCACATCTGTCACCTTTCTAGAACCATATCAACGCTGTGGGCTCTGGGTCTCAGCCCCTGTGTTTAAGTGCCTGTGACCTCCCACTCAGTGGCTGCTACCATCCACAACTGGTTGCTAAGCTTTTAAACTTTTATGCACTTTTAGTCAACTTTTAGTCAATCCATGGCTCCACTCACCTCCCCATCTGGCTGTGTCCACTGCGCCTGCCCATCACAAGCCCTAGTCCCTAGTTGATGCTTGCAGCATGAGCGGGAGGTGCACCTCCTTGCTATAACATCCAGCTAGAGAACAAATATGACATCTTCGACCTGCATGACTTCCCTCCTTTGGCTCCCGAATCCCAGCCTCCTCCTCCATCTCCCCTGCCATCCCATGGGTCCTACAGCTCTCTGTCACCTCCGATCCCTCCACCAGTCATACCTGAGCACTCCTCCACCAGGGCTGGCCACTCCATACCACTCTTTACACCAGCGCTGCAGCGGGTTCCTGCCCCCCCTCTCTGTCTGCCCCTCTCCCTCCACTCCATCACCATGGGTGAAGTCTCTTCCACCGACTACTCCCCCTCCATCCACGCTCATTACAGGTGATTCAATTGTGAGTAAGTCGGTGATCCAAACATGCACAGTGGAAACTGAAAGTGCAGTCCAGCCCTGTGAGCCCACACTCAACATCTCCTCGCCTCCTCTTCTCCCCAAATACAGATAGTCGGGGATTTCATAATCAGGAACATCCGTTTCGTAACACAGCAAAACACTGTTTCTCTGGAACCACAGTCCCTGACATCTTGGTAAAGCTCCCATGTCTGCTGCATGCACTACCGACCTCTATTCAGAGAATAATAGTTCATGTGGGAATAAATGATACAGTGGTCCAATTCCTCCACTTGGCCATGGATCAGAACAATTCAGTAGAGTCCTTAGCCTCCACACTGGGCTCCAGACCGCTTGCAGGGCTCATAACATAGGCTTCATTGACAATTTTAATTTGTTTTGGGAACACTTTTCCTTTTTTAAGACAGACGGTATCCACCCCAACAAGCTGGGTAACCACAAGCTTGTAGCTAGTTTGCAGCATGCTGTGCAATCCTGTTCAAGTGACTGACATATTCTCCTGACACACACACCCCAGTACATCTCTCTTCCTCTACTGTGCCACCTCAAAGTACTGTTTCCTGTGAGAACTCCCCCTACTGACCCCACCTGTCATTAACCCCGTCAGCTGTTGGTCTCTCCATTTAGACTATTGTGACAGACAGGTTTTTCCGTCCACATGGCAGTTTCAAAGCTATAAACAAAAGCTACCTCTCTTACATAAAACATAGTGCCCATGCTTCCTCTTCAGCCGCCACCCTGTGTTATCTAGCTTTTCTAAATGTGAGGTCTGTCTCGAATAAGTCTTTCATTCTAAATGATTTTATCTCACCCACCCACTTAGATTTCCTATTTTTGACAGAAAACTGGCTGAAACCTGGTGAACACAGCCAGCTCTAGGAAGTATATCTCCTTGACTATGACTATAACAGCTCCCCTTGGCCCACTGGCCGTGGGGGAGGCTTAGCTGTCATTTTCAGAAACTGCCATAAGTGCACTCCCATTGGTACTAATGATTATTCTAGCTTTGAAATCTTGATGTTTAAAACCGGTGGCTCATGTCCAGTCCTCTGTGTAGTTGTGTATCCCCCCTCTAGGCTGGATGCCATTTTCTTCACTGAGTTCTCTGAGTTTTTACCTTCAGTTGTTGTGAATCATGACAAAATTTTAATCTCTGGTGATTTTAATTTTCACGTTGACCTCTCATCAAACATAAGAGCCACTGAATTTCTTGGTGCTATGGACTCTTTTAACTTTGTGCATCTGGTTTCCAGCCCAACCCATAACTGTGGCCACACATTAGATTTAGTTTTTACGCTTGGTCTGACCATTCCCTCTCTGACTGCAGAGGAGATGGGCATCTCAGATCATCCGTGCATCAGGTTTTCCACCATGTTCCATACTGTTCCCAAACCTCAATTACCTGCTTCTTACTTCCGCACAATAAACCCCTCCACTGTTAGTAAATTCTTGGAAGCAGTGAAAAAAATGGAAAAAAGACAGGCTTCAAGTCTCTTATGACATGATGAGAAGATGTCTTGTTAATTATTAGCAATCTGTTAAAGCCGCAAGAGCAAAATACTTTGCTGATGTTATTTCCAGAGATTCCCACTCTATTACTAGTACTATTTGACACAATTAATACAGTTCTAAACCCTGCTGCCTCTGCTTGCCCTGTGCCAACCAGTCACTTGAGATGAATTTCTAAACTTTTTCACAAATAAAATTTATAACATCTGATCAGCTATTTCACCCCCTGCCCCTCCTTCTTAAAAAAATACAATATCTCCTACCATTGCTACGCAGATGACACTCAGCTATATCTCCCATTAGAACCTGGTGATAATAATAACAACACAGTTAGGTCCCTCCTTGACTGCCTCCATGATGTGAAATATTGGATGGCAAAAAACTGTTTTCAATGAAATACTAGTAAGACTGAAGTGGTCTTATTTGGTCCCTCCAACTCCATTGGGGGTATGGCTAATCACTTAGCTCGCCCCTAACCTTCATGCCCATGCCAGAAATCTTGGTGTCATCCTCAATCCAGCTTTAAAATTTGACAAACAAATTTACAGTGTTGTGAAAGGTTGCTTTTTCAAACTAAGAAATATTGCCAAACTCAAACCGTTCCTCTCATTTAATGACCTGAAGATAGTCGCAAATGCCTTAATTTCCTCTCAGCTGGATTACTGCAATGCTCTTCATTACAGCTGGTGCAGAATGCTGCTGCTAGACTACTAACTGGTACCAGGAAGAGATACAGCATCACACCTGTACTGGCGTCCATGCATTGGTTACCGGTCAAGTATAGGACTGAGTTTAAGGTTCTATTATTTGTTTTTAAAGCTTTACACGGCCTGGCACCCAAGTCCAAACCCAGATCTCTCAGATCCTCAGACCAGCTGCTCCTGGTCCCTCGATTGTGGCTAAGGGGTAAAGGTGATTGTGGTGTTCACAGTAGCCACCCCAAAGCTTTGGAACAGTTTACCATTTTCAATTAAGTGTTCCCCCTCTGTAGACACTTTTAAGGCTAAACTCAACACCCACATTTTCTCAGACCTTTGAGTGTCCATAAGTTTTTATGTTTCACTTTTTATTCTTTTGTTTTTTCCAGCTGTTTCTTTACTTATTTTTTGTGTATGCTTATTGGATAGTATTGTTATGTTATCTCAACTGCTTTGCTGCTGTTATTTTATTGTACAGCACTTTGGTCAACTCTGGTTGTTTTTAAATGTGCTTTATAAATAAACTTGATTTGATTTGATCAATACAATATAATCTAATTTAAATATGACACAACCCAAGGTTATTGTAAAGCAGTCACTTCACAGCTCAAATCTCATCTCATTATCAGAAAGTACTCAATCGACAAATATTAACAAGCTGAGAGCTGGAAGACAGCTGGACTGATGTGTGATAAAGGACTGTGGGACCAGATGATGAATCTAAAGGAAATTTTCTTATGAACCGACTGAACATCCTGCAATCTGTTCTTGCATAGTTGAACCATTAAACTGAGAACACCGTATAGAGAACATGCATCCTCAGACGTCTATAGTCACTGGTTCATTACTCTTTTATGGGGTAAAGAACACAATAAAGTACATGAAAGAAAAGTCATAGAAAGGCATACTATGCAATAATTCAAAATCCAAGTCATTCAGATTTAGACGCTTTCCATTCAAAAAAGATTGGATGCAAAAAAGTACTTTGCATAGTTCTTATTTTTAGAATTTTGTTGCTGACATTTTTTGTTTGTTTGGACAACCCCACACACACATGCACACACAAGAACGAAACACCTTTTCACTAATGCATATCCATTTGTCTGTGTAAACACAAGGTGAACAGTGCAACTGTAACTCAAAGTGCTCCTTTGCGCTGAGGGACTTTGTTTCTGCCCTGCAGGACATCCATATTTCCCCTAAAGGGCCCCAACCGAATTACTCTTTCATTCTATTTCAGTGCCTTTTTTCAGTATGTCCTTTTTTACCCTTGGGGGGTGCAAAAACAAACAAAGTGCTCTGTGGCCTGCTGTGTCTCTGTGGTAGAACCACACAAAAGGCAATGTGTAATATTTCAACCCATTCTCTCACGTGAGTCATACGTAAGAACAACAACTTCACCAAATTATACAACAAAATACATCAGTTCATGCCCTCCAGAACGAAGTGTTTTCTGATCTGATGCCCACAGGAGTCAGCAGGACGACATCGTTTGGACATCTTCCAAAACTGTTATAAATCACTATGTTTTATGATGTAACACTATGATTAATGTTTAGTTAAGTTTAGGCACAAAAAACACTTGGTTAAGTTCACGGAAAGATCATTTTCTAGGTTAGGGTTAGGGTTAGTAAGGGATAAGTACTTTGTTATGGTTAGAGCAACATTTTGGTTTAGGTTACTACTGTTGGGACTTATTAGGATCAGGTTTGATTATTAGCAATAATTAATAGTTATCAAAGAAGTTATGATATAAATGAATAACAATGGGGCACTACCCTGAGGTCAGGGACCAATAACCAAACAGTGAAAGCAGTCTCAGAAAGGTGTTTTCACTTTAAAAATGTCAATATCTGAGAGACATTTATAAAAGGTGAACAGTGAAGGGTTGAATTCGAGCACTGACCTCATCACCAAGCTGTTATCACAGTAACACACAGCAAAACAATCACAGGAAGCTTCTCTTTAAATGCACAACAGATTTTATTAACATTAGCAGTATCAATTACAAATCAATAATGCCTCAATTAATAATCATCTATCATACAAGTATACTAAAGCAATGGCGGTTATAAACAGCAAAACATACAGCACTAACAGAGGTGTGTGTGTGCATGTGTGTGTGTGTGTTTGCAGTGGGGGTGTGACAGAAGAGGGAGGAGGAACAAGATGGCGGACGTGAACCACGTGGGATTATGTCATGCGAGAGCTCCAGTCAAGGCCTCGGTGGCAGCAAAACTGGACTCATGGTCTGTTAACTACACAAAAAACAACAGCAATAAAGCTGAAAATAACACACTTTAATATCCCATCTCTGCCCAGCCTTAAGCCTACTTGTGTCACTTGAAATGAGTAGGGTGTGTTTCAGTCCGCCTTTGGGGTCTGGTTCGGTTCCTGGGCTTGGATGCTGAAAACAGTGGAGTCAATTCAGTTAACAATGAGTGGGGCACAGAAGTTATCCTTCATCATTCTTCTGCAGGAAAGGGCAAGAGCACTGGGATGCACAGTGGTCTTCTTCGGATCTGGTGACGTGCTTGGTTGAACACAGAAAAATCTCAACCCTGTAATGTACATATGGGAGTTACTTCCTTACGTTAGCTGTGCAAGCAACAGGAAGTAAACTTCAAACAGTGAGTAGAGTATTTATAGTCTCAGTGATGTGAGTTTGACTCTGCCGAATTTCACACCTAGGTGTGAGTTGAGCAGGGCATGATGGGAGTTGAAGTCTGTTTGGAGTTCTTTTGTTTGACTTGGTGCCTTTCTCTGTTATCAGGCTTTGTGACTGCATACAGGCTTGCCTTTGTCTTATGCACATGGAGTATGAGGCCCAACACTACTATGTAAAGCGTAAGGGACCTTTGTCGTCATGGTTATAATAATAACCACATGGCTGAGGATAGTAGAGGATTGTGATCATGGTTTAAAAAAAACAATGTACACTTACAGTTGGAAACAGGAAGTGAACAGCGACTGTTGACTCATCCATCCACCCAGACCTCCTCACTATATGGACTTAATCACTCCATATTCTTGTCATCTGATTTCCACCTTGTAATTACTGTGGCCACCTGAGGGATTTATCACTTGAATATAAACATATGTCGTTTTAGGGCACCTTCTGAGACAACTGATATTGCTGTTTTTCTTGGGAGGACAGTCTTGTCATATATCACTGTTTGGTGCAACTGCTTCCAGTGGGAGAGTTTTTTTAAAAATAATTTTTGCTTTTTTTGCAATATCTACAGGAAAGATCATGGTTGTGGATAATAAAAATGCCCCCTGCATGAAAGACAGACGCCAATCCACCACCCAGACCTCTACTCTGACCTCCTCCTTTTCTGCCTCGCTACAGATAGGGCAAACTACTTCCTGCATTGGCACATTGGTGCTGGACGTAAGTTGTGAGGTGCAGAATTATCCAATATGAACATAATTCCTGAGGATATGTTTCAGTTGCTGCAACCATCACAGCTGTGCTGTCTCTGAACTTGACATCACAGGTCTGTTTTAAACTCGTCCATGCATAGATACCGTATCTTGATAGTTTAGTATGTGCTGCGTACTTGTGCAATATGAATAAAATTAGCAAGACTGGGCTGATTTATTTGCATATTAAGCCATGACCTTCAAAAAATAACTTCTTTCAAAATGAAAAAAATCAGAAAGCAAACTGGAAATTACATACTCTGTATCTCTCCGTTACTGAATGAGCTTTCACCATTGTTTGTTTTCAACCATCTCATCTTTTCATACATCCTTGGTCTTTCCTTGGGCATATGAAGGTCAGGTGAAGGTAATGCCAGGGATTATGGGAGCTCAGTGACTAGTCCCTCTGCCTGCCATGAAAGGGTGAAGTTAATGGCTCGGAGAGGAGTGGGAGGTCTCCAATCTTTCTGCCGCAGGCCGTGAAAACGGATGCCTTTTATTGCAGATTGACCCTCACAAGCTGTAGCTGGAGGCCTCTCACCTGATATTCTGGATGGGGACCTAGGGGTAGGTTGGGAGGGGGCGGTCTTTGCCTGGATTTACAGTTAATGTACCGGTGTTAATGAAGCCGCTATGGTCCACTGGCCCCCCTTTGCTATGCCATGTCGTGTCCATCCCCTTGTTGATCACTGTGGGTCTGCTGTGGGTCATAAGTGCCAATAAAACTGCAGCCACCCCACCCCCAGATGACTTTGGGTCTGATGGCCAATGGTGGATGAAAGGGTAAAGGGGAGGGTGGGGGGCTGCTCAATTACTGCTAGCCAGAGAGTAGCCTCTTAGTCAGCTGAGTTAACAGAAAAAGTTTTTGTACAGTTGTTTACAAAGACCCATGGCTTTTGAAACAAGTTATATAAAGGTTTATTTTAGACATTTTTGCCGGTTTAGAGAGAAAACTGAATAACTGGTCCATATTTTAATCCAGTGCACTGTCACAAGGTGCATTTCCATCCAGCTGCTTAGATTTGCATTTTAAATTAGTACATAAAAACATCCCTAAGTGGAAACACTGAAAATTTGAAAAAAATCTTGAAATATTGCAAAGTCAATGGAAACAAATTTATCAATTAAATCATGACGTACATGAAGCATGTGACTTAGATGTCCACTTATGTTTCCGCCCCGCTGAAGAGACAATATAGCAACAGACGAAAACATCAGATCTGTGTAGACATATGAGGAGACTATAAAACATGAACATTTTCTACGTTATTTTTCACTGCTTGATGTTTGACTGGCGCTCTTTTCATTACATCATCTCATTGTGTCCACTTCCTCTGAAATGGTTTAATGGCCCTGTCGTGAAAAATATCACCACCAGCTTTTTATCTTGATAAACCAACTCCAGATATTTGTGAAATGGCATTCATTTGAATTTTCTTTTGCTGTTATTCTGAAAATTCTGTTGAATTTGAACTAAATTTGGATGGAAACCCTGTGACAGCAGCAGTAGTATTAGCAGCAGTTGTAGCAAGAACAGCTGCTAGTAATAGTAATACCAGAAACAGCAGTGGCAGTGTTATCAGAAGAAATTGCAGTAGTTGAATGGAAGCAGTCATAGCAGTAGCTGTATTAGCAGCAGCATCAGTTGTAGTAGTACAGTAGTTACGGCAGTAGTAGCAGGACTATTCATAGTATTGGTATAAGTAGTATCAGTAGTTGTAATAGCAGTAATAGCTGTAGTAGTAGTAGACAAGCAGAGCAGTATTGTTAGTTGTAACCATATTAGAAGTACTATTAATATTATTGTTAGTTATATAGTTATAGCTGCAGAATTAGACTACAACTGAGCAATAGTAGTAGTAGTCGTATTAGTGCTACTAGTTGTAGCAGTGGCAGTAGTAGTAACTGTAATACGGCAGAGCAGTAGTATTCGTAGTAGTAGTTGTACATACAGTACAGTAAGAGCAGCTACAGAAGTAGTAGTAATTGAAGATGTAGTAGCAGACTACAACAATCATAACAGAGTAATAGTGTTAGTAGTAGTAATAACAGTATTAATAGTAGTAGTACTAGTAGTCATAACAGTAGTAGTAGTTGTAATAGCAGCATCAATAGAAGCTGTACTGTAGGTATAGTTATTGGAGCAGTAGTAGTAGCAGTAGTTGTGACTGTAGTTGTAGTACTAACAGTAGGAATAGTTGTAACGGGGCATTCACACATATGGGCTCAAAAGTTGAAACAGCTACGGCTGCTATTCATTGTTAATGTGACCTGGCTTTACAGCTCAGTGCCCCCCAGTGAGCTAGAGAGATTCAGAAAGCGCCCAGCGACACTACAGGAGAAAGTTGAGAAAGGCTCAACTTTCACATTCTGTAACCCTCACCTCCTCTGTAGCTCTTTGACTACTGCTGGGCTCAATGTCATCCAAAGTATGGGGTCTGACAGAGGTGTGAAGGGCTTGGCGACCCCTTACTGGCTTTAATGGAGATGAATGTGTGTGTGTGTGGAGAGGCTGTGAAAGAAACTGAGTGTGGGTCATAGACAGATGGATAACATGCTGTGCAAGTTACAATGTGTGCCCAATGACATTTTCTAAATTTTATCTTGGTTTTATGAAATAATCGGATTTTGAAAGATGTGTCTCATGTAATGCACACTAAAGGTGTAGACATCATAGATCAAGTTGCCATTATTATAATGTCCCCACTACAAATGTGTTTATAAATACATTGAGAGACAGGTCCAATTTTACTAAAAGACGTTGTCAAAATACTCAGCATCAGATTTGTTTGTATAACAGCTCTGAGATAAAGTATATTCAAACCTTGGCAGTCATCTCGAAATGCTTTATAGATAGTTTTAAATGTCCTAAATAGTTCTCCACACTTTCGGTATTTTTACTGTTGGATGTATTGAAGGACATAAGGTAAAGGCTGGAATCCTTGAAGGGAAACGTACTATTTACAAAGCAGGGGAATAGATCAAGGTGGATTTAGTCACTACTGCCAAGACATAGTAAAAGATTGTTAAATATAGTAAAATGCATCACCTGTGCCCTCACAACTATATGATATTACATACAGTAAATAAACTTCACCTAGCGCATTAGCATCACCCCAGCACGGTGAAAACTGTGCAGCCCAGTTGGCAGGAGTCGTCACAGACATCATCAAAATGTCCCTGAAGCTGGCTGTTGTTCCAGCAGCCTTCAAAGCCGCCATCATAATCCTGATGCCTAAGAAGTCAACTGTGCCCTACCTCAATGACAAGCATCCTGTGGCACTTACCTCTGTTATTATGAAGTGCTTCGAACGGTTAGTCATGGCCACATCAAAGCCAGCCTCTCTCCACCTCTCTGGACCCCTTCCAGTTTGCATTTCGTTCTAAGAGATCCACAGATGACACCATATCATTTGCCATTCTTAGAAATTATATCCCACCTGGACAAGAAGAGCATGTATGCCAGAATAGTGTTTGCTGACTTCGGTTCAGTCTTCAATACAATCATAAAGCAACCCATAGAAGCTAGATACTTTTTCTGTTTGGTCTCAAAACCTCCTTCTGTAACTGGATTCTGGATTTGCTGCCAGGCAGACTGTCCTACAGACAGTTCATATTTGCAGCAACATGCAGGGTTGTCCAGCAAAACATTTCAACCTGACTCATCTTTTGACTCAAAGCAATGCAATGTCATCCAACAAGGTGCTGCTATTACTGTTTACCTCTTGATCGTCTCTATGAAAGATAAAATATTTGCTGCTGTATTAACTTTATAGAGTTGTACAATCCTGTATTATTAACCACTGTACAGTGTTTTGGCACATAATAAGACAGTCCCTCCAGAAATTGCGATTTTGTGATTCCAATAATTAATGCAAATTCAAGAAAAGTGCGCATCATTTGCGAGAACTTGAAATTTTGCTGAATTACAGCAACTTTTCCACATGAAATGGCTAAATCAACAGACCACTTGTGATTTGGACTGGAAATTGTCACATTTTGTTTCATGATAACTAACCCATTCACCCAGAATTCAGGCGTGCATTCAGGTGGAAGATGGAGAAATCTCACCTGCCAATAAAAATTACTGTCATAGACTGTGCAAAACAATTTCCAAATGAGGAGAATACAAGTTGATGAGAAAATGCAAAAATGGACATAATCTAAATAAACATAAAAATGGGCACTTTGGAAATAAAACCATATGTATATGTTAATGGATTTATTTTAATTTTTATTCTAAACTGATTTAATTTTTGTTGATGTGAACATTTGTTTAATAAAGGCTTATAAATGGAACTCAAGTACAGTATTTCCTTTTTTTATATAATGGTTCTCATGTTCAGAAAATAAATTAAAAAATTAGCATGGAAATATAGTTGTTTCTGTGATATGCGGTATGCTTTTTATCGAAGGAAGTCATTACGTATGACTTTTCATTGGCAGGATTTAAAAAATCACATTATTTTCCTTTGCTTACAATTTTTCCCAATTCCCACAATTTTATTGCAATAAGAGCACATAAAATGTTACAAATTATATTTAGGACATTGTGTCTGTGCTGGCACAGGGTGCAAAAAATAGTGTCACACTGGCAAACTGGTATTTTCCTGTGGCGCACTGAGGTAATTTCCTTGACTGTGCTGGTTTGGTATCTTGGTGACTCGCCCTGAACCACAGAGGGCGATCTGCAGTGTGCTGCTGGGTTCATGAAAATAGAGCCCTTAATGTTGAGAAGACAAAACAATTAACTGACACTTAAGGACAACACAGGCTGATAATTCCCCACTGCACATCAGCAACCAAACATCTTGGAGTGCACATCGCCAGTGATCACTCTGGCTAAGAGGGCTTGGCAGAAGATGCACTTCTGTAAAGACTGAAGCGAGTGAATCACCCTCTATAGGGTAACCCTGTAGTGTTTAGTGAGAACAACTATGATAAGAGGCTCACGGGTCTCTCTCTGCTCCTTCCAGGGCATCTATTGAAAAGATGTTTTCAACAGGCTTCCAGCATAGTGAAGAACTCTTTCCACTCCTCTCACAGACTGTTTGACCCCCTGCTGTCTGGCAGTGACACCGCAGTATAAAGTACACCACCACAGTTTTTTCCCCAATGCTGTCAGACTCGTGAAGACCTTACATCCACCTTTCTCTCAACACACACCTTAATTAACAAAAACACACACATCAGGGGTCCATTTAACCAAATTTGCAACATTCAAGCTGCAATTGGCAACATGAGAAATCACACAGGCAAGCCACTGTCTCACTTCACAATGGACATTCAGACAGCTTGTGACAGATAATCAGTACTTGCCAATCATTTTCTCCTCCCTGCTTACTTTTGTTTGGAATTAAACTTCTCTAAAAGATCTCAGTGTGTAATAAATGTTATTTGTGGGATACAAATATATGTAAACTGACCATTTTCAGGATTTTTTGGGCGGGCCTGAAATGTTGGCTTGATGACGTAGAGGGGCTTATTAGCATGACCCCCCCCCCCAAATAGAGCATATGTACTCATAGTTACTACTATTTTTACACCGAGGAGTTTTACAAACTTTTATTGCAGACAGCTGGGATTCACTTCAGATAATCTGCTGTTACTGGTGAGTGGGGCCATTTTTCAGTCAACGTTAGCACTCAAGG
Organism: Thunnus albacares; assembly: GCF_914725855.1. NCBI lineage: Eukaryota > Metazoa > Chordata > Actinopteri > Scombriformes > Scombridae > Thunnus > Thunnus albacares. The sequence goes on from NC_058116.1 coordinate 25,097,488, forward strand.
AGTTATTTTAAAGCCAGCTAAAGTGTCTGTTGATGGGTGAAGCTGCCAGTGGCTTTGGCTTCAGCACCAGCTGTTCGGCTGGGAGGACAGGTAGAGTCACAGGCCACCACCCATTGCTTCGGCTTAGAACTGGTTGTGTGGCTGGGAGGTCCCCAACCAGAGGGAGAGCATTTGCCAAACAGCACTTCACCAGAAAGCACGGCATGAGAGGCAGTTGCTCCAAGGGTGATGGCCACAATGAAGCCACCAAGGATGTTTCAGCAGAGAAGTGAGTAACATTGAGTGCACTGAAATCCATTAAAAAAACCCAACAATTTAACAGAGCAATGACTGGTGATGGCTTGCTTGTCAACTAGGCATTTAAGTTACATTTTTACTGAAACAAGTCCACATTTACCTACAGGTGCTGAATTAAACAGTTCCTAACATTACTTTAATTTTAGATTATTAACTATGTTGCCTGCCTTACACCTACAAACAAGGCTTATTTTAAATTGTGCATTTTTATACCGGAGTTTGGCATGAGTATTGTGAACTCAGAGGCTATTCAGTTGGGTCGTGCTTCTAGCACCTTCAGCGGACGAGCCCCCAGCGTTTCAGCGCAGAGAATACTGCTCATTTTTCCAGGATTTTGAAACCTAATTCATATACTTGGTGATTTTTTTAATCATTCAAATTTGGCTCGGTGGTTAATTACACATTTTTCTGTGGTGAAACAAACTCAGAACACATATTTATTATTGTTTTACACAGACTTTAAAAACTGATACAGTCAATATAAATAAATACATGCTGTTTGAAATGGCCTATATAATTTAAAGATTAATGTAATGCTTGCTGAAGGTGGAAGTAATATCACCATGTGAATCCATATGCCTGTCAATTCCAATAATGGGCTCGGATATGTGTGTTGATTGGAACATGGCAACAGTCGATGTATTAAGCAATTACACCTGTGCTGACTAGGCTATAAAAAAATGCACAGCCCATTCAAAGTGAATTTCTCAGAACATCAGCTCCACACAAATATCGACACGGTGGGACAAAATAGAGAATTACTGTTTGGAAAATTCAGTGAAACCATGAGAAAGGTTAAAACACAGAATTGGCAGGACATTACAAATGTGGTTTTCTGCATTCAGGGTTGTCAGAAAAGCACTCAAGACATCAGAAGGAAATAGACTGGATTTTCCAGCCGTACTAAACAAAAAGAAGCAGAAAGATTAGTTGGGAAAAAAGGAGGGGGTCAGCCACCTAAAAGCCAACCGAGTGACACCAGTGAAGTCATGCTCCTGGATAGTCTGTAGCTGAAAAAGGGTGTCCAGCGTCGACCTTTATGCCATTGAGAAGGTTCATCATATGGTGGGAGAAGGAGTGTTAGTCATGTCGTCTAACGTGGGAAACAAAGACTTGAAAGAGAGAAATTATGTTTGTTCTCTGAATACAGTACATCACAAAAAAGGCAAAGGAGAAACCTACAAACCGACTGTCTCACCTTCTATGTTTTTGTGATTTTTATTATATTTCATTAGATTTCTGTAATTTTGTATAATTTTTCTTTATAATTCCATATACCTGTAAAGCTGAATAAACTGTCAATTGGACATGAACATGCAGTAATCTCTTTATTGGCAGCAAAACACAGCCTGTAAAAACACACACAAAAAGGATTTCAGCCTTGGGTTAAGTCAATTTAACAGCATTAGAAATTGCTAATTTCTCTGTTTCTGCTGTATTTTGAAATGTAAAAGTGGAGGATTATTGATGAATCAATAATTCACAAACTAAGTTATTATTCAACAATTTATTTTAGTTTACAACTCAGTAAAAGTATCTATCAATGGAAAGCTTCTGGACCACTGCCTCATCTCCCTCCTCTGCGTTCCCACCCTCGTTTGTCACTTGGATTTAGTGCTGAGTGCAGATGTTGTGTAAGCACAAGCATGCCACTATTATGTTGATGCATCCCCCTGGATTATAGAGGAGGCATCTGCATCTAACCCTTGCCCTCAGTGGGCCAAATGTCCTCTTCACCAGCAACCTGCTGCATTTTTGGGTGGCTCCTCAGCCCTATTGCATGGGTTACCCACTGGGTAAGGTATCTGCAAAGTGAATAAATGGATCATTTTATTTCGGGCTAATTTAAACACACATAATATGTCTGAAACTGAAATAAAGACAAAATAAATATAATGTTTCAAAAAGTTAAAACTTGTTAAGAAATTAAAAAATGTTTGCTTATAAAAATGTGCACGAAGGCAATTTTTTAAACTGAATCTAGCCCATATTAAGGTAAATGACTGTAGAATAAGATAAAAGGGATGATATTTACCTGCTGTCTTCCGAGAGCTATCCATCAATGTCAACCACTGCAAAGCAGCAGCAGCAGCTGAAGTTATAGTCGCTCCAAATGAAACTGTCATGTGCAATCCCAGGATGCTTTACAACAGTATCTGTGATTTCTTGGCTGGTGGTGCACACAACTTGCACATTGATGGAATGGTTTCTCTTTCTGCACACATACACATATTCATTTCCACATGCTGCTCTTACAGCAGTGTGTGTAACATCAATTTCTCCCATCACTTTTGGGATACCACACTGCAAAAAAGTGCCCTTGCACTTGTCAGCACTTGTCTCTTTTGAGTGCTGGAGAATTTGATGTAGGCAGTCCTTTTCATCACTTTGTATACACAACTTGATGCAATGGCCTTACAATGCCATCGCATTTCCCGATTACTTCAAGGAATCTGCCAGTGGCCAAGAAAAACAGCGCTGTCAAAACTTGGAGAGGAGTGAGATACTGTGTCTTGAGCTCTATGTGTAATATGTTAATGAATGTGATCATTTTGAAACAATCCATATTTTGATATTAATTCAAGTGAATGGGAACTATCATGGAAAAGTCCTCCTAGCTGGCGGAGCTCTCTTTGTCTCCTTCTCCTAACAGTCAAAACATGCACCACACTGACCCAGAACCCCGTAGCACTTTTGCACATTTATATGTAATTTGTGAGCGATAAACATTTGTGAAGCTGCCACCTAGATTATTATGATTATGTGAGAAGGTTTAGATGTTTAATATTTTTGTCTTGATGATGTTGTGTTTTGTGTTTGTCAATTTTACACTCATTTGAACTATATTTTTTTGCAGTTTAACAAATAGTAACTCGAGTTTTAATGTGCAAAACTCTTAACACAAAATGCTCCTAATTTTGGCCTCAGAATCATCTGTATCAAATAAAGTAAACTATCATGCATCAAGTATATCTAAGCTCATCACCGAATTGTAATCATCATTGCATTTTCAGATTAAAATGATCATTATTGAAACAGTCAAACAATAAGGGATTCACATCAAAACAGAGTATACAATTATCATTTTCTCATGGATTGTACAAATAGCAACAAGAAAAATATGCAAACTTACATTAAGTGTTAAGTCAATTCCTTTTGAAAACTTTCATTGAATTTACTGAATATACTGTATAAGTTTTTCACCATTGTTCAGATGAATTTGTTGCAAAAAAACACAGCAAAATGCTTAGAAAACTCATCACAGTCAAAAAAAATCATGCAATAATTTTGAAAATGCTCATTTAACGCCTCACTCAAGGCAACAAATAGAAAAACAGCCTTCTATTTCAACACAGTGTATCAAATCATAAGTTTAAACCAGCAATCATTCAATGGAGACAAACAAAACTGAAACTGGAAATAATAAAATATTTCTGGCAGTTTATTTTACTACTCCATATCTTTTTCTATTTTTATGACACGCAGCAGAGGACTGATTGGACTCATTCATACTCATGTTACAGTAATTTGTTCATTGATAAAAATTATTATAATGACCATTAAAGCACAAATTGTTACCTGACTATAAGTGACTGTATGGAAACTTGTGAGCCTGTGAATATAGAAAATCATTCAGTATTTCCAAATTTACTCTCAGACTTGTTAACATGCATTACAGTTTGCAAATGTGCACAGAAATCTGCAAAGATGTACTCAAATTTATGTGTACAAGAATTTGAGAATCTGAACTTTTTTCCCTGCGTGTCAGGGATCAGGACTTTTTGGTGCTGAATGCTGTAATGTCATAAGATAAAAAAACACTGCAGGCTGCTACGGTACAGTGATGATCTTTCCCCGTTGACCTTTGTTGAAGTGTTTGCTACAGGCTGTTTTTGTTGAAACTATAGTGGAACTCTACATTCATACAACAAGCACAGAATATTTTATAGTGGCTAGTATTAATATGCTGTTTCTGGTCCCAGAGTCTTGAGGTTGCAGATTTGTATTAGATGTTGTGTGCAGATGTATCTCTGATATCATCAACATCTCAGCCACTCATTTCTGTACTGACTGAGTTACCTCGAAAGTTGAGGATGAACACAGTTTGGTGTCTGGCTGCCTGCTGCATTTACCACTCTGCTGAACAGCGGAGGAGTGACAATACAATTTATGCTCTGCATGTTCATCATCATTAGACTGTGTACAATCACATTTTTTGTTTAAGGGCTTAACTCAGGTTTCTGAAACCAGAATAGGATTTTGATATGAGCGATACATGTGTGTGTCTGTTTATGTAGAATTTTTGGAAAAAGAGGTGAAAATTGGATTACAAAAATATATTAAAATATAAACTGTTGTCTAACAGTGAGTTGTTGAAGGAGCTCATTTACATCTCTCATTTTTTCTCTTTACTCTGTATTGGGGAAGCATGCTATGCTCACTGCACGAGTAAAGTGAAAAATTTGAACGGTGACCACAGCAGGAAACATGACAGTGTTTGTTTGCATGAGGATATAAAATCCAAGTTTGTGTAAAATATTCTTAATATTGTTTTACAGGCTGCTGTTTTATTCCCCACTGAGACAAATCCTTTGGGGAAAGAAGGGTGTTGGTTAAGTAGCCTATTTTTGTACCTTAACTGAAGAAATGATTTACACTGTGCTCAATTGTGGAATGGTGGGAATAGCAATTTTAAGCATAAATTACATTTGATTTGCCTTGTTTTGATTTGCATGCATTGCAAAATCTATATGAAACATCCATCCATCCATCCACACTTTTTCTATACTGCTTACCCTGTTCAGGTTACCTGGGGGATGGAAGCTGTCTGTGCATGCAGAGGCAGAGTACTGTAACAACTTGGACAGGCTGCCAGTATATTACATGGCTAACACATGTAGACAGACAAAACAGTGTTCACTCTATTTTGAAAAAAATTAGAAAATGAAATCAAATGTCCATGAGATGCTGAAACACATTCTTAGAGCCTTGATGTCAGGATTTACAGGATGCATCCAGTATTGTGGACAAAGACCCTGATATTGATAAAAACATCAACATAGCTTGACTGGAGACCAGCTGTCACAGCACGGTAAACACAGTGAGACCTGTGAAATGATGAGGCCACATTATTCCTTGCTTTGAAAAAGTGATTGCACTTTGATGTGTGAGGAGGTTAGGGGGGAGGGCGGTGCCAAGTAGCCCAGCACAATTATTTAGCACTACATTACCTCCCGTCCCATCCCATTAGCAGGTACAGATGGTGCTCCTCGTGCCACTTAAAGGTGCTCACAGCTGGCAAATCTGAACTATGCCTGGATTTTGGCCATTCACATAGCGGGCCAGATGGGGTAAGGTGTGTCTACCAGTGTATGAGTGTGTATAAGCATGAGTGTACACACACCCATATATGTAGGTAGATATTAGAGGTAGAATATACTTGAGTAGCAGTTGAGAAATACATAATCACGATTTTACACAAAATGTTTTGGTCCAATTGCAGTATTCATGATACTTTTTTTTTTTTTTCCTAATTCTTATTTTTATTTAAGTATTTATTATCCTTGGTGGTCAGACTGTGTCACTTGATTAAGGTCACTGCTAATGGCTTTTGGTCACTTTGGCCGTTGATGTGTTTGGCCCTGTGGCTGTTAGTGGCCTGTTTTTAGGCATGCTAGCAGCATGAGTCCAGGGATGACCAGTCGGTCAGTCCATCATTTTGGTCCAGTATGAAATATCTCAAAAACTATTGGATGGGTTGCCATGAAATTTTGTACAGACATGTATGGTAAAGCATTGACTCATTTATCTATAAAGCCATTCTTGGGTTACAACCACCTTACTTACGTAAGTTCTCCCAACAGAAGTCTGTGAACAGCGATGCTCTTTGTTCCCAGGACTCATATTTATCAACAATTCCCAAACTCCACACTGAATTCGATAAATGACCTTTTATGTATACTGCACCCTCTGCCTGGAACCTTCTGTAACCTTCTGTGCAAAATTTGTTTTCTCGTTTAATTTAAATGATTGTGGCACAATCTGTCTGCTGATGTCTGAATCTACATGTATTAGTCTCATTGATTAATTCTTTTAGATTGGTCTTATTAATTTTATTTCACTTATTTTGTGATCTAGACAGTTATTGGGTTGTTTTAAGGAGTCTTAAGTTGTTTTAGGGTAAAATACTTTTTTATGATTGTACTGAAGATGTTCATGTTATTCATGATTTATAATTGCAGTATTTCTTTTTGATATTGTGATGTACTTTGAGACATTTTATGTTATTAGTTTTATGTTGTTTGTCTTTAGGCTACTCATTATTGTGGCTGCCTATGTTGGCCAGGACACTCTTGAAAAAGATTTTTTATCCCAAAGAGGTTTTTCTAGTTAAATAAAGGTTAAATAAAAAAAGGTCTCTAGAGGATGAATCCTACTGACTGTGATGATCCCCTGACTTTTTGTCTAACACCATAATCAGGTCAAAATTTAACGCTTATCTTTTTATTTAGTGCTAATTCTAGCAAATGCTAGCATGCTAAAATGAGCTAAACTGTGATGGTAAACATAGTAAACATTAAATCAACATGTTTATCATTGTGAGCATTTTAGCATACTGATGTTAGCATTTAGCCCTAGCATGGCTGTAGACTCTGGCTGTCGTCGTGTTTTTACTATTACTGAATTAATGATGATAACTGCAGTTGAATAATTTGCTAAGTTACATGACAGATCTGAAAAAAATGCAAGCTGTAATAGTATCATAGTCCACTGAAGCCTCTTTCAATAGAGAAAGGAGTAGGCTACCTCTCCCTCCTCTACGATCGATTTCTCCTCGTATGATAGTGTTTAATTCTGAAGGACTGACACAAAAACCAATACTGCTTTATAGAAGAGCAGGAAATACCCAATTTCACATATCAACACTGTGGCAGCAATAAGAAAAACAATGTCATAATCAAAAAAGAAATGTGCACATAAACGTAGAGTACAATTCAGTACAATCAATTGGAAGTGTATAATAAAAATCATTGAGGTTAACAACAGAGAAAGATTTCGGAAATTAGACCTCATTGATGTGAAACATCTTCATAAAGCATTGGCCCGTATGAAAACAGAAAATAGGACAGGATCCCCACAGAGTCTAGACACTGGTGGTGTGGATTGGAGTCAGCAGATGGTTGATGGAAACTCAAATTTATAGCTCCCTGGACATCAAGGAAATCAAGGTGTCAGGTCGTTGGTCTGAAAGACAGAATGACAGAATTGCAATGATATTTAAAGAACAGAAACCAGGAACTGACTGACTCAAGGAACATAGGCAGAATGGTCATCGGTCAGATATGGCGATGTCGCAATTGTGAGTGTAGGGATTTTGAGAGCACAGGAAAGTGGAAGGGAAATGATGGAGAACAATAGCAGGAGGCAATAGTGGACATGCACCCATAGAGGAGGCCGAACATCAGAATCAGAACCAGAACCAGAAACAGATCAAGTAGGTTTGCACATACAAGGGATTTGTCTTAGTGTTTTGGTGCATTACAATCAAAAAATAGAAGGTATACCACAAAAGACAGGTGATCATTATAACGACCCCTACTGTCATCTTGGGTTTACTGTGTGATTTGCATGTCTCTCTGTTTACACTTCAGGTAGCATAACCTGGAACACCTGAGGTACCCGGTGTGTTCCCAGGTTATATAAGTCCTGGCTGCAGCATAACCACTCTCTCTGCTCCTCGCCACAGACATCCCGGTCTGGTGTGGTTATGTTGTTTGAGTTTCTTTGCTACACTTGACAACCTGCAAACACATTTTACACTCATCAAAACCTTACGCCACTGACATTACTGACACCCACACTCCGTAAGAGCCAAAGAGCCAGGTCATAACAATCATAAATAATATAAATGCAATTTTACAATAAAAAAGTAAGCAAAAAATATATTCTAAGTGAATGAAAAAAGCTGTTAGAGTTTAAAAAACATTGTACAAACACGTGGGAAGAGATCTTCCTTATTCAACTTTCACCAAAGCTTCATTTTAATGGCCCCTGTTCAGTTTTGTTTAACTTTTGACACTGCTATGGTGTTCTGAATGTGAATCTTGATAAAGGAATCCCACTCCCTTTCTAATGAATCAATTGGGTTTTAAAACTTGGACCTTTGTTTTGTGTCTAACCTCTTCTCTCAATGCCAGTCTGTCCTGCTAAATGTCTCTTGTCTATCTGTTGACAAATGACAGCAGACTTGATATATGTGAAGCACTGTGGGAATCCTTTTCTCATAAACAAATCATCTCACAATACATTGCAAGCATTGACCCCTCCTCAGTCACAGCTCCTGGGCCCCAGGTTTGGCCTGTCCCTTGTCTGCCTGAGGTGCAGCTGGCAAGCCTGCCAAGCTGCTGTCTCCAGGCAACCGGCTCAGAGGCCACCTGTCATTTTGGATCAATGGGCACACCTGCACACCCACCTGTCCACAGTCTTGTCACACAGCGAGACGAGAAAGAAAGAGAAAGAGAGAGAGAGAGCATCATCCTGGGTGGTTGATGACCTGATTCTGAATGAAGGGATGGGTCTGAATTGCCATTTCAAAAGATGTGAATGAGGTTGACAGACCTGAAAGGCTTGTGTGACGGTGAATGTTTGGGTAATAATGACTGATTCTGCTTTTCTCTGCCACAAAGAGGTGATACATATACCTTGCACCCATGAAGGTGATTATTAGCAAACTTTCACCTCTCTCTCTCTCTCTCAAATAACTTATTCATCAGAAAAATGCCCCCCCTTTCTCCTTCCACCTGCTTTTAAGCTTCTTCACCACATGCCTCTTACAGAAACTCTGAGATTGTTCTGATTAACCACTTTAACAGTGACTGGACTCAGTGTGTCATAACCATTAGTTCCATTTGGATTCATCCGGAGGGTGACAGACGATTGACAGCCAGACTGTTAGGGGACAGGAAACACTTAATTTCTCTTAATACTGGCAATTAATGTGCTTATCAGTCCAGGAGTCTTCTTACTCATGAATGCACCAATGACCTCTGTGTAGACTAGACTCATTCTGCTTTGTGCTCTGGATAGAGTCTTTATGAGCTCAAATATACACATACAGAAATGTAACAAAGCACCCGAGGGACAGTGACAGGAAAAACCATCATTATAAGCAATCTATTGTTACTTTAAATGGATTCATATAGTTCTTTATAGCCAAGCACGGTATGTAAATCCTGAATTATTTTTTGCTATTGTCTGGGAATGTTACATAAGACACTGTACTGAATGTTGCTACCATGAGATTAGAAAGTTATACAACATGTTACATTCTTATATGCAACAAATTAAAAAAATGATTTAGTTTTAATGGCAACATTTAATTCCAGTACAGGGAGCAGTTTTCATATAACGCAGGGAATAATAAGGGTCGGGATAGTGGATGATTGTAGGCTACATCCTTTTTCGTGAATCGAGTTGGCATTGACTTTTTCATTATTTATCTAAGACAACTGATTTTTCCATACCTTCACCAAGAGGTTTAGTTGCCTAACATTATCCACAATTAACCATATAGCTACAGCAATTGCCATGACCTCTATCTTTCCCTACCCCAGTTTTAAGTGTTTTTAGTTGCCGAAATAGAATCATGAATAACCTTAATTAACCATTTTATAATTAGTTCATTATGAACATCAGGTCTGTTCCATATGTATATATATATATATACATGTGTGTGTATGTGTGTATGTGTGTGTGTGTGTGTTGCTACTGTTAGGTTAACTGTTGTTTGTTTTACTCTTTTTACTTTTACTCTTGTGGACTTGATGTGTATGTTTACTTGAATAATTACAGTGCTAGGCTTGAACAATCTTGCACTGTGGGTACACACGCAGAACATAAGTAGCCCAGAGTAGGCGATTGTTGAAAAGAAGATACTATGTCTCAAAAAGAAGCAAAAACTAGAGCGGTGTTCTGCTCAGCAGCGGAGCAAACCTTGCTGATGGAACTCTATGAAAATTACAAGGGAGTCATCACCAAAAAGGGAAATAATGCTGCATTTGACAAGGCGATGGAGATGGATTGGCAAAAAATTGTTTACATATTAAATGCATAAGTTATACTAGCCTACTTATTGTTATTTTTATTTTTTTATATATGAACATTCAGAGCACTAGATACAGTAAGACTGTGGCTATTTCATCAGTCGGCTAGATGATATCAGATGTATGTTTAAAATTATGGTGTAGGCTAACTTAGGAGAACTGACACAATTACATTGCATTTACTGTTAATTGGTCTAATTTGGTAAGGTGTTTGAAGCCTTTCTGACCTAGTAACCCTTGACCTGTATTCATTCTTCTCTGTTACATCTCATTAGCCAAAAAAGAACATGGCAAAAAGTGGAGATTAAGTATAAAAACATTTTGGTAATGGTAGTGGTAAGTAGCCTATAATGACGTGTGAAATTTATTTGTTAAAATAGTTGTTGAGCTGTAAACAAGTACTGCTACTGGTGGGGGACCTCCACCTGAAGACCTCATACCTGCAGAGGAGCTAGCATTGAGCTACAACTGGGGATACCCACTAATAGAGGGAATAGAGGGGGAGACCTCATCAGACATCATTCCCCAAGGTGCTTGAGAGCAATATTTAAGCTATTGTAAAACCTTTTCCTCAACCGGTATCAGTCTCTCAATGGTAAAAACTAACAGTAGGCCTATAGTGAGTGGAGACACTATATGCCTGCTAGAAGATGCCCAAGGCTCACCTGACCCCTGTGTGAGTAGTCCCTTTTTTGCAATTCTTTCTTCTTTTGCTTTTACAGCTGTAGTGGTTTTCTTTTTTGCAGGGAAATGGCACCAGCATGTCTAGGGCTCTCTGATGAAGAGACTATTTCTGCAGTCACAGGAATGCCAGAGGTAAGACCAAATATGAAATGTTTTGGATGTGACTGGATTCTTCAAATTATGTAAAACCATACACCTTGCTGCAGGACATGACCGGAACAACAAGTACTTCAACAAGGAGTGAAGTGAGTACATTTTGCTATAACCAACTGCATAATCAGCTGCTCTGTGACACATTTTATCTTTAACAGGATGTCTGTTCGATTTACAAGCATCATCTGCTTATTGGTACTGAAAGTCAGAAGCTGGACATTGAGTACTGAAAGTTGAAAAATTAATAAGATACAGTTGGAGATAAAGAAGCTGGAGAAGGATTTAAGTATAAATTTAAACATAGCAGAAGGTCATGGTTTGGATTTTATTTAATGATTTAATGTGTTTTTTTGTCTCCACAGCTTGAACTAAACTGAGTGAATGAATAAATAACTTCAGAAGAAGTTTGGCACACTTTTTTTCTTAAATTATAAATGCTAAGCTTTTCAATAAAATGGTTCAATCCAAAACAAAGTTGACCATGAATAAAATGGGGATTAAGTGAAATAGGTATTTTTGTAAAGGTCTCTCATAGTTCTTCCATCTATGGGTTCCTGAAGGGCTGCTCCTCCAGCAACATTGTGGCCAGTCTCTCACGGCGTAGGGTGGAAATGATGCACAAGACTGCACAGGCTATGGTGATATCACAGGCCCTGTCTGGAGTAATGCTGAGGCATTGAAACCTAGATTTCAGTTGGCCAAAAACCATCTCAATTCGTGCCCTGTTTTTTGTGTGGGCATAGTTGGAGGCCATCTCTGTTGTTACTGGTTCTTGGTAGGGTGTCATCGAGTACAGCATACAGGGATAGCCTCTGTCCTCAAGCAGAACTCCATTAAACTCTGCTATAGAATAAAAGTGTTGGTTAAATATACATGAGACTCTTAAGGTTCAAGTAGATTAAGTAAACCTTGGGTGGTAACAGCATTCTCTTGCCTTGTGCAAACCTATGTGACAGTGATGATGCTTGAAACATTCTTGAATCATGGACAGAGTCTTCGATTTGATATTGGATATCAGGCAACTTCCTCTGCAGATCATTTGACAGCATAAAGGGTGACCTTCAATGATGTGGCGGAGCATTAGTTTAAAATTGCTCAGTATGACTAAGAAGTGGTGTCTTTCAAATTGTACAATCCAGTTCAGAGTTATCTGAACATTTGTCTCACATTTCAGAATAATGTTTTGAACTTTGGGTCCGACATTATGTAAGATTTCAAATCTGGTTTTGCATGACCTTCGCAGGTACATGTTAGTGCTATGACATATTCGGTTAGGAAAGGAAATAAATGTTGTTTTTTTTAATTCATTGATCTGTGCTGATAAGGTAAAGTGAGACACTATCTCTGTAGAGTACAGTTGCTTCATTGTATAAGGCTGATATTGAAATAGACATTTCTGTGAACAACTGCCAGGGTAACAGGGTTTAAATCCAAAGAAGTATTGACATCAAAACAAATTTGATTTATTATCACAGATGTGCACATTTCATCCAAATCCAAATATTACTATTCTGCCTGACAGTGTATGGACAGCTGCCCCGAGTTTAATACCTGTACATTTAGGCTATGAAAAGATTTCTGATTGACATAGTCTGCCTCCACAGGTCCAGATGGGGCCTGGGTATGCACATGGGTACAGTCTATTGTGCCTGTAACATTGAGGAAGCCTGAAGGAGAGGATTAAGTTAATACAGAGGCTTGTCAACCTGTAGGCTACTTTACATTTATTTCAACCGTCACATACCTGCAATAGAATAAAATGTCTCCCTGATTCTTTTTGTTTCAAGATGACCAGGGAAAGTGATGAAAATATTAAGGTACTGCTTTAGAGCAAGGTATACATAGGTAAACTATGCTGGGCCTACTGGACCTGTACCTCTCCCACAGATACTCATCAGGAAAGCAAAATGGATTACTTCTGTCTCTGAGGTCCGTTGGGGCCGGTGGTGTAGATGCTCTGTGTAGCATCGGACAACCTTCATCCACAGGGTTGTTGAGGAATGGACATGCCATGGATGGTTGTAAGTGGTTGTTAGATGCACTGCTTATATAACCTAGGCCCATGTCATTTAACCTAGTGGCTTTTGAAGACACTGAACGTGGTAAGACATGATTTTCTGAACTTGTTTATTTTTATTAATATGTTCTTTGGAACTAAAGTAAACATGTTAATTCATGCTTGGGCACATTGTGAGAAAAAGGTCTGAACTTATGTTTCTGAACACGGACATGAAAAAAGTGATGCGAGTGCGAAAAGACACTTGATAGAACTGTCTTTTGGGATTCTGTTTCGGCCTGTTGGAAATTCCTGAAACACAGATAAATTAAGCTTGACAGTTAGTCCACTACGGAGCAGGCTAGTTCAGCAGTATAAGTTACCTTGGTTACTGAGCAGGGAATCCCATAAACTACAGTCAAAGCTGATTTATGGTAGGTTGCTCGACACTTTTGATAATTTAACAGAAGTTAAAGAGATGCACATTGTTTTTAATTTATGCTTTGGAGAAAGGTTTCAGTCATCTCCATGGTAACCAGACACTACCTTCCAGGTGGCTTGTTTAGTTACATTAATATATATATCATTAATTAAACAAGGACATCACAAGTTATCTTAAGTGATACCAAAACATAGGTTTTTTTATGGGAGTATTCCTTTAAATTATTGTAATGAGCTTAATTGATAACTGACTGACAGACGCAGATCCATATATGTACCGTTAAAGCACATGTGTACATTCAAGCCTGGTTTGCTTCATGCTTTCAACAAGTATTTTCTGGATAAAGGTTAAGATGTGAATGAGTTTCTTGGGATAGTCTAAATTCAATGCAAACATTAAGCCAAACAACAGTACAAATGCATCAGCCAACCTGGGGAGACTAATCACTACAATTTCATCTTGGACAACAACAGAGACGCTCTAAGGGCTGAAGTGGACCGCAGCAGTAGTGTTGTCAGTGACCACAGTGAGGAGAGCAACAGGATTGTAAGCCATATCTGTCTAGCCTTCCTGCTGCAAAATACGAACAACACAATTACGAGGATAGTTCCAGATGAAAGGTTGCAAGTCATACACTGTCTGCTTATCTGTGCTCCCCACACACTTAAAGGATAGGCTTGTATTTTTTCACGTCTGTCTTGATACAACACTTGCATGCCAATATGTATGTTGAGAGTTACTTGTGGCTGTAGTCATTTTTCGTGTCCATACTGACTGTGTAACCCACAATATCCACAGCATCCGGCATCATATTCTAGCTATGTTGCGGCTGCCGGAGGTGATCTGCTGCTGTTTGTGTCCACTGGGTATGTGAAAGGCGCCCACTTTGTTATCTTTATGTGCAGGGTCTCCCTGGACTGGAAGAAAAACTTCACAGTCCTTGTTCTGTGTAAAACATACTGCATTCTACAGTTGAGGAGAAGCACCAAATAGTTACTTTAGCAGAGCTCTCTGCTTAGCAACACAAGACTAAAGAGCAGGAATGCAACAGTCTGTTATTTTTCACACAACTTTACCATTCTGTTTCCCTCAGGTCCCCTCTGCATATTTTTCTGACTTTTGATGGCTCAGCAACTCCAGTCCAGTGCAATATGACTGAAGCAGCCAGTTATAGATGTTAGCTATTTAGGCTGCAAAAACCATCTTGTGAAAAATTTTTTAAAGGTTCATCAAAAATCTTCCACTGATTTTTCATAACACAATCGCTGATCTTTTTATTGAGCTGACAACATCAGGATATTTGACTTGCATTTCCTCACATATGTGTAAATAATTTACATTTTATAGACTAAACAATTTATTAATCTGGAAAATAATTATTTGCATTGTTGGTTTCGTTGATGAACAATTTTCATCATAGTTGTCCTCAATGACATTTTTTCAAAACTGATAAAAACGAGACAATAACTAAAGAAAAACTAATCTATTATGACAAAATCTATTGTCACACAAGATGAAAATGTTAGGGAGACACAAGTTGGGAAGAGATCAAACATATGGATACATTTCACATTTGAAGTCAATGAAAACAAGACTCTTAAAACCGTGTGGAGCACAAAAACACAATGAACCTGAAGTGACATTTTGCAGACGAGACATCCAGAAATTCATGCAAAGTAAGCACACTTAAATGTTTTTTTCAACCCAAGCTGGTGTGTTTTCTCTAAACTTGTAAGACAATACAAGCTAAAAGAAACCACCGTTGTCCTGTATGATTAGAGAAGTGAATCACCCAGAGTTGCTAATCTTAGATCGTAAAACAAAAGATTGATTGACACACTAAAGATAATAAGTATAAATATTCACTGTCCTTAAACTGAAACAAATATGTAACAAACAGAAGGATGCATGTCTGAAGAAATGTTTACACTGAGCTTTCAGTACCACACCGACATGTCAAAAAAATGAAATGTTAAACTTAATGCTCATATTAACTTGATGTTACTGTAACCTAATGTAGTACAGGGACAACTTGGAGTTGTGTGTGTGCATGTGTATAAGTGAGAGAGGGGAGGTTAGGGGGTGAAGGAGAGAAAAATGAGAACTAAATTTTTTCCTCCCTTATTCAACCTCACAGATACAGAAGACCTCCGATGACAAGGACGGGCCACTGAGTGCAAATAAAGCCAGTGCATCCCAGCAGAATATTTCAACAGCTCTTCTAAGTGCTTGAGGGCATAGCAAAATGGATTGGGCGCACAGGATTACTGGTCACAACGACTGAAGATGAGGACTTTGTTCAGATAATGGAGACAGTAGAGTATATCTAATTATTCAGGGAGAGTAGACCTTATGCTCACTGGTCTTATTTTGTTATTGTCTGAGATGGTGTTTTGTGAAAAAGCAAGGCCATGTTCTTGTTTCTTTTCTATGAGACTTGGTTTTATTTGTGTTTGAGATGTTAAGATGTTAAGGACGTTTCATATTGCAACAATTAAAACTGTTTCTGCATTGCATGTTCAAACCTTAATAGCATTCCATAATAAGAGGTAATTATGAGTTTGTAAAGCAAAATTCTAGAGAAATGTTTAAATAATGATAAAAAGAATGCTGCATTTATATAGCACTTTTATTGCCTTACAATGCAATACAAAGCACTTTACAATGTTTCTGCTGCTCACTCACCCATTCACACTCACATTCACACACCGATGACAGTAACCTACCACACAGGGTGCTGGTGCAACCATCAGGAGCGATTTGGGGTTCCGTATCTTGCCCAAGGACACCTCGACATGCGGACAGGAGGAGTCAGGGATTGAACCACTGACCTTCTGAGCCACAGCTGTCCCATAATGTATTACACTTTAACTAAACCTACAAGATTATGTTTGCCTGCAACAACCGAAGAACTGAAATCCCTCACCTACAAATTCACTTTTCACAATTTCATCATACCGAGATTTTTTTTAAGCTCAAGGAACCTCAGTGCTCACATTCCAGTTGAGCCTGATAGGAAAGATAGATGACAACAAGTATAAGTTAACATTTTAAAAATGTAAAAATTTATGAGGGACTTACCATACAAACATACAGTATGTTCAATAGTAACACAGTTCAGTATTTACTGGTTCAATCAAGCTATTATCCAACACCCTACTTGCGGAGTCTGTTAGAACTGATGCACCATGTAAAAACGACATGCTTTCATCTAGAAAGAAACCAAGATACATATATTTATCTGTAAACTCGAGTTGTTTCTCACCAACGCAAAACATCAATTGGTCCACAAGTTATCAGCAACATACTTTTGTGACACCCCGTGGCATGAGATTAAACCTGAGTGGGAATGCAAAAGGTGTCTTGGATTTGTTTGATTGTTTATATGCCTAGCAGTCACCATCAGTTTAAGGACTAAACCTCCATCTGCTTTAAAGGGGACCCATCATGCACATTTCCAGGTCTGTATTTATATTCTGGGGCACTACTGGAATATCTGCTTGATTTACAGTTCAAAAAATTCCTTATTTATCATATACCGGCTCTTTATATAGCCCCTCAGCTCAGCGTGTCTGTTCCAGACCTGCCTGATCCAGGTGTTTTTCCAGCCTTTGCTGTGATGTGCACACAGAGCTGTGACGTGTCTGATCCGGACTTACCTGTTTCGGTGTGTAGTAAAGGTATGGTGCTTGATGAACATGTGGTTTCACTGCCTGATCTTCCTCTGTTTCAAGGGAGGATTGGATGAAGAGTCAGAGGGCTGATTCATGTCTGACTGATTTGTTGGACAAGGCTTTTTTGGCCTCAGTTAAAGCGTGATGTATCCAAGTATGTCAGGACATGCCATACATGCCAGCTCGCTGGAAAAGCGAGTC
This sequence comes from Thunnus albacares, assembly GCF_914725855.1. NCBI lineage: Eukaryota > Metazoa > Chordata > Actinopteri > Scombriformes > Scombridae > Thunnus > Thunnus albacares. The sequence continues at coordinate 25,115,038 of NC_058116.1, forward strand.
AGGTTGTTGATCTTGTTCCGTCTTGTCCCATTCCAGCTATTAGCCAGCCATTTGGGCATTTGATCTTGGAGTGTGAAATGGCACCAAAAGATCTGGAAGTTACACAGACTGATGCGAAAAATCTGTCCTCTGCACTTGTGATTGATTCTGTGTTTGCAGATCCTGAGGTTCCTGCTGTGTGTTTGGATGGTGAGAGGGATCTAAAAACTCCTGATCCTGTCACATGTGGTAGGATAAGTATCACTTAATGTTGCTGGCTGGGATGTTTGCATGTCACCAGCTGTTAAAGCCTCAGGTCCTGCGATTGTTGGCCAAATTCTTTGTTCCAGCTGGGGTTGGGTACTCGGCCCCAGTGAATTAAGTGAGGGATTATTTTGTTTTTTGTGAATTGTTTCTTTTTTGTATGTTTCTATGTGCTTCTGCTTCTATGCGTTTCTCTTTCCTCCTTAAACTTTTTCTTTACATCTTGAATCAGTTGCACTGTTTTCCTTCTTGAATCAGTTCTTTACTTTCTTTTTTTTTTCAAAACCATTAAATCCTGCAATTCTTCCTCACTTCTTTCTTCTCTCTCCTAATTCCTTCACTCACTCTGAAGATGTAAAAAGCCTTCCTTTTAAAAGTCTGACAGAGCATGAAGCAGAACTTTAACTTGTATGTTGCTAATTACAGTAATGGAAAACGACACATGTTGGGAATGCTTAAGCAGTCAAGTTATCCAAACTATCAAGCTGCATTAACAACACTGTTATGTACAGCAGCAGCACCAGATAAACTGGACAGTTAAAACCACAAACCAACAATGAATTTCAATTTAAAAAAACTTTAGCTCCACTGAAGAGTTTTTTCTAGCTACTTACTTTGTGGTCTTTTGTCTGACATTATTATTTGATGCCACAGATGTCAGTTAATGTCATATATTATCCTCTGAAATCTGATTCACTCATCTGTCCCATGAAAGTTGCTCCAGTCTATTGAATGTCAAATGCGTCATTAATTACCTTGTTTTTTCACCATCACCAGGCATGTTTTCATTAAAAAATGGCATACAGGATGGCACAAATTGTTGCAATGCACTTATCTAATACTGCCAGTTCAAATTTTCACTATATCTCCTCCCTCCGGACAAGGCACTGCCTACCAGCCTGTACAGAGCCTCGGGTAGTACAATTTGTCTGAATGAGGGTTCTTGGTTCTTGAGGTATTGGAAGTTTGTTTCATTTAGTTTTATTTTAATTTAAATTCAAATCATCTGGTAAAATACATTTATTATATAGTGATTACTGTGGATTGGTTGATTGGGAGGCATGACGGGAAGGGTGGGTGTTGTGGTGTTGGATGTTGACTGGATTTTGTAACTGCGGCCATCCCCTTATGGCACGAGCTTAATTATTTAGAGGAAAAGTCCACCCTAAAATGCTTTTATACTGTTTGATATTGCCAATGGTTGATGTTGAACCCCATACATGACTTTTTTAAAGAAATGAAAAAATGTAATTGTTAGCATATTTGCTTTTCCCCAACCTGCCAAGACTAAATAAATCCAACATTTCCATACTACCATATATTAGCTGCATTGCATTGTGGGATATTGAGTCTATTGCCACTGAGACAGTGTGTCTGTTCTATGATGGATTTCTCCTGCATGATTGTTGAACACATTTCAAAAATGGTGAGTCTGGAAAGAAACACTTTCTCTTTGATGTTTTTGGGGGATGACTAAAATCTGACACTAAAATCTGACAGTAACTGTTGTTGATGAATGAGAACATGGAAACATTTCTCCTATTAAAGTGGTTGAAAGTGATTAAAACCATAATACAAGACCAAACAGAAAAAAAGATCCAGTGCATTTAATTCATCACCAGTTGCTCATTTCACACAACCTTAAAGTGTTTTATGGTTTACTTCACTTTTAAGCTCTAAACAAGTTTTATTGCGAGCAGCAGATCCTGATTTAATCTGATTTTATGTAACCCAGCTGCTATTTAAAAAAAAAAAAAAAAAAATCATTTACACTTCATACTTGAATTTGCAGCTCTTATTTTTTGCTGCAATTTGCCGCACAGTGAAACCCTTCAGCTGCCTTACTAGCATTAAACATGCACATAAATGTATGTTGTCATTTCTAATGTGGTCCTGCTGTTTATTCAGATGTTCTGATGTTCTGATTTTAATTTTGCCATCCTTATATTCTATATTTGCATTCCTTGACTTAACTTGACTTGACTGAAATACTATATCATTATTTTTTACAGGTTATGCTGGCTACCAAGCTCCCCTTTGTAGGAGTTGTGCAAGGGGACCTCCCAGTTTCTCCATAGCTCAAGGGTGACTCAGTCGTTTGGACACATGGCACAGTTAAATGACGTTTGAGTCATGTAGTTTACTTACACTGTATGTTGCAGTGGAAGAAATGTGTGGTGGTGGATACTAGCGGTAATTCCTTAAATATAACTGGTTATTTTATCTGAGACTGATTTCTTTTAACAGTTCTTTTAACATCTTAATGGTGTCATTTACTACAGGCACTTCAGCCTTCACCAATCTGCACTGTACTCTGACATGCCTGACTCTGACCTTGATGAGAGTCAGAGATGTGGTGGGTGCTAATGACCAGATTGGACCAGACGCCGTCTGAGGGTCGAAGGTGTACGAGTACAGAGGTCAAGACTGAGAAAGAGTATACTCCATGTCAATCCAAGGGCTGCTGGCCACAAAGCTTTGTCTCAGAGGTTACATAGATGATCCTGTTGAGTTGCTGGACCAAACTCATTATGGCACACTGATGGAAACCACAAGCTGATAAATTAAGTGTACATGTACACTTCATAAACAATATCATGCCACAGAACAGTGTTTTCTGTCAGTGAATGTACTATTTTGCAGTTCCATCTGAGTTTTTCAGTGTGTGTGTGTGTGTGTGTGTTGCTTTTTTCATTGATGAAATCATTATAAATATTAATAATTATTTTGCTCTACAGTACGTTGCATGTATTACTTTGTTGGGCTTGCCTTCAGGTCACCAGGATTTGCACATTAGGATAGATTGTGGAACGTTAGTCAAATTTGGTCTCATGGTTTAAGTCAATCATACACCTTCTCATCCTACTGATTAGCATTATATGTTTGTCTTCAGGTGGAGGGTTGTTATCCATGGTGCTATTGATGGCTACAGGTGACTGGTGGTGTTTCTCTGTGCGTCCAACAACAACCAGACCAGCATTGTCATAGGCAACTTCATAAATGCTGTTCCTTCTAGAGTAAGGACAGATCATGAGGGAGAGAGCAACACCATCTATCAATTTATGGACATTTTCAGGTGCTCTAGCAGGGGCAGCTCCTTATGAGGGAGGAGTACACATAATCAGAGGACTTAGCATTTGTGGGGTCTGTCCAGTGTGCATTATGATTTGTTTACATTTTTGCTCGTATGTCCCCAGAAGAGGGTTGTCATGGATCCCTTTGATGGACAGGCAGCTGAGTCCAGACAGAGTGCAGCAGATCAAGAAGAAAGTGCAGAAACTGTGGGAGAGACGTCTGCTTTGGAATGACCTGAAGCAGAGGTGGTTATACCTGAGACTCGGTACACATTGGACCCAGTGCACATGGAGGAGCTAAAGAATCAAGTGCAACAGATTCTAGATTTCAGGGACAGCCTTCAAGTAGAAGTCCTCCAGCAAGTACTGTTCTTCCTTGAGTCATTGCATAATTGAGTATTTGTACCACATTTTTGTTTCCCACAGTCAGAGGCAAGAGCGTAAAATTCTGAGGAAATTAACTAAAAATGTGTATGAGGAGATAGAAGGGTTGTAACCTCCTCATTTATTAAAACTGGCCAATACTCCCCCTCAATAAGATATGAGTTGTTGTTTTCTGTGATCATGTTCTGCATTTTTGTATAAATGTATATTTTTCAGTCTGAGAATATATATTTTTCCATCACTAATCACCATCAATTTTCACTAATATACGTCATACCAAAGTTTGTTACTCAATTTCAAAATGCGTCGATATTTGCTATGCACACTGTTTGCTGTAATAAGTTTCTGCAGAATTTAAGGGTCCAGATAACACCTGAAATCTTAAAGTGCATCACAGAGTGTGTGTTGATATGTCACAGTATGGTGTCCATTTTGAAAAGTCATTTTGAACAAAAGTCATCAATGTGGTTAAGTTGCTTGGTGATTGGGGGGAGAGCCATAGTCCAACTGCTGTGCCATGCTGAGCCATGCTGAGCCATGCTGTGCCAGGCCTACATGAAGCCCATAAAACAGCAACGAGTGCTAACTTGAATGTTTTTTTTCCCTACACAGATATCCGACCTCAACCTTGTTGATCTTCCTGCTTCATTTGTATGTCTTGGTTTGAGGCTTTCGGCAATGAAAGCTCACGTCAGACTGGACCTCACGTCAGATGCACAAGGAGACTAAGACCCTTGGTGACTCAGAGTCATTTATCTCAGTCCAGGGGTCCAACATTATACAAGTAGAAGGAGTAAGACCATTATTCGCATTATTATATTGATGCCTCTGGAAACATGAGTAAATAAATAGAGTAGTGGATAAAAGTTGCGGTACATTTATGTTTACTTTATGCTTTATGTTTATTACATATGTACACATATTTACTTTATAGATGGCAATGCTATTAACAGGCTGTTCATTCCCAGGGACCACCCAGAGTCTGACTTTCAAGGGCATTTCCCCAGCTAGAGCCCAACAGATGCAGGAGTTTTTTGGAACAAATACTGATATTTGAGAGTAAAAAAAAAAAATGTATCGGTTGATATATCGATATATCATTTGGGGTCTATTAATTGCTGTACATCAGGGGTCACAAAGCTGTACACTACAGTGCAACAGTTTTGATCGCATTTGCTATTGAAAATGATTCTGTGCTAAGATAAATATGTTTCCATGTGTGCAATAGATTTTTATATTGTTTTTAAATAGCATACACATTGCCACTATCCTTCTACATTTCAATAATCATTGATGGTGGGACAGTGTTAAATATTTCCTTAACAGTTTTATTTCCCTTTTATTTATTTATAGTCATAATTTAAGGAATATATTGGAACATTATGATTCTAAGGAGACGGAGAGTGGGTTGGAGAAAATCCTGCTGTACATCCTGTATTATCTATAAACAACATTAGCATGGCATTAGCATTAGCTGGTGGGCTGTATGATTGCTGTGTGCCTTGTTCATGGAGGTGTAAAGCCTCAGTTTTCCTCAAGGAGGCTCTACAACAAGGCATGTGGTCTACCTGCTCCAGAGGCCAACATCACTGAAAGAGTGGACTACTCATTCAAGGATAAGCTCCTCAGAATAAGTACTTTCGGAGTTTCACAAACAACCTTTTATTCATTTGACTTGAAATCTGAAGTAGTACTTTTCAGCACTGGTATAGCAAATGTTCACTAAAAGTATTTTATTCAAATTCAGATCAAATCTGCTGAGTCACCGGAAAAGGCCATGGAGGCAATCATGGAGGCTTCTGATGAGCTGTCCATGTTGGGGTCAGTCAGTTCTACCTGGAGGGGAGGCTGCAGGAGGTTGTCAACCAGTGAGTTTAATAACATGCAGAGTCTATGAATCTGATATACATATTGCAGAAAATGCATTTTTTGTGATTTCCTGATTATTTGTATTAGCCAGATTTAAAGAGAGCTTGGGGTGCCTGGGACTGCGTGACCTAATAACCATGCACTCCAACATTTTGGAAGAGGTTATGATGCACCAAGTAAACGGAAAACAAAACGAGCAGTCCTAGAAGCTAAAACAGAAGAAGTAGAGAGCCAGTCTTTTTTTTTTTCCTTCTATCATTTTATTTATAGAACATGTCACTTACACCATGTGTGACATTAAGACAATAACAGAGAACAATTAGGCATCATCATGAAATAATGATAACATAAAGGACATGACTTCACTTTCAATCTCTTGATACAGTCAACATGGTGACAGAACAAAGAGTGAATTAATAATAATAAATTAATAAATAAATAGAAAGACAATTTAACTGAAAAGGTAGGGAATTAAATCAGATTTCTTTAAAAAATCTTGGAGCATATTGACTGTAGGTGAACATTTCCTATTGTTTATAAGTTAGATAGACTCAAAATACTGGTAGAAAGCCTGTCTGAGTGCACTGACAGCTGTAAAGTGATAGGAAGTTTGTGGAAATGCTCAGGTTGGACTGTGGAAACGTTATTTCAGAATTTGAGAGTTGGGTAAATGGCATTTACATGAGTTTAGCCTCCACTACAGCCCCATCATGACATAGTGTTCATGGGAAATGTGGGACTAGGACTAGGTGGATTGTTTCTGCAGCCTGCTTCAAACAGATGCAGTGATATATAGAGCTTGAGTCATCACTAACCAGGCTGGCAAGTAACTTTACAATACTGGTCAGAATAAATCACCTTTTTTAGCCATTCAACAAATCTCTGTCTGTCTCTTATCACCTTCCTGAGCACTCTGGCAAAGCTTCCTCTACCGGTGAAACTTTATTTCACAATAAAACAGCAAATAATCATAAAAAGCTACAAAGTGTTGCAGAAATATGTTTAATTTTTCTTGTTTTTTGTGTCCCCTCAGAATTATCTTGTGAAGGGGTCCTGATCCCCATGTTGAAAACCATTGCTCTAAGTGCTTGTTAACCTATATAAATACATTTTCCCAGTAACAAGAAATTTCGGTTTAATTTTTAAAATGTTGAAACAGAATGAACTCCTCTATGATACTGTAATACAGTCTTCATGTACTGCGCTACAGACGCATGCATTATGCGTAGGCTTTAATCATGTCTGTATGTGTTTATAATCACAGAGAAGAAGCGATCGGGGGCGTGGAAGCATGGGGATAAAGATTTTTGTAGTCTAGCGACAGATGTGAAATAATATTATATAAATGTAATAATTTCTTTCACTATCACCCAGGTTAATTAGTTTGTGGAAATGGGTAACCTGTTTCTCATTGGGTAATTTGTCACACACTGATTAGGTAGCCAATCAGTGACCCTGCTGTTGGTGGGATCATTTCTCCCAGAATGCTGTGCAGCGAGTGTGTCGCAGAAAATGTGAGAGGGAGCCAATATTTACCTCCTATTTATTCCACACAAATAAATGAAATCAGTCAATAAACCATCCAAGGGTGAATATGGCTCTCTCTATCCTGGATTATGAATGAGAGCTCATTAATTTTCCTGTGTGTGTGTGTGTGTGTGTGTGTGTGTGTGAGAGAGAGAATGTGTGTGTGCGTTTGTATGCATGTATAGATGTGCTTGAATTTGTGTATGTGTGTGCATATGTGATTCTTATTATCTTTGGCAAGGAGAGATTGGCATGCCTGAATGAAATTATGTGAATTCATATTTATGAATATGCACTATTGTATTACAAATCAAAACAATTTGTTGCAATAGTCCACATTTTTGTGATTATCTTACTTCAATACAAAATTCAATTGCAAATCGAAAAAAACAAATTTAGGAATGTTGTACATACAGCCACATTGCACAAGTGTGTAACATTTTATACAACTCTACCCACAGTCTGTGGGTCTATCTATAACATGATATAACATGATACAATTCTGTTCTCTTTAATAAAATGAAACTTGGTACACAAAATCTCCATGAGAATGTGCACGACATATTGAAGCATAGCACCAACAGCCCCACCTTGTCGCCATTAATAAAACACCACCATACTACTTATTAACTACCACACCTTTTAATATTCCATGGCAACCAAATTCAGTTAAGTTGTCTAGATGGGGATGCTGAACCAGTCTGTAGCATTTGATACGGTGGCGCTATGAGATTTTAAAAAATTGCTGCTTAAGCAGCAACTTGCAGCGGCAGCAGCAGTAGCAGCAACTGGCAGTAGCTTACTACAACAGTAGAGAGGCGGCACATGAGGCCTGTGCTCCATGAAAATTGTGTGATTTTCATGTCATTCACAATTCAAAATTGCTTCACACACGCATCCACACACACTCCCAGCATGCAGTGGTATGAAAATTGTTGAAAAAACCTTTTGTTTTGCTATCTTATGTCATCTTAAACATGTATCAGAGGAGTCAGATGGTTTTCTCGCTGATCAACTTCAAAACAACACAAGCTATGATGAACATAAATATGTACATTAAAAAAGAGTAGTCCAGTGGTTAAAAGTGTTGGCACTTCAGTCCCCCTTTTAGATCCCAAGATTGTGAGTTCAATCCCTGTTGAGGGCAGCATTCAGTAGAGTTGAACAAAAACACAGAAACATACAGGTGCTCCCAATCTGCTGATTACTGATACTGGCAAGCACTGGCACAAACACAAACCAGGCAGCAGAAAATGGCAGTCTAATCAGGCAGCAGCAATCACATGCATTTTTTTCAAGAAATGCACATTCTAGTTGAATTTGTTATCAACTAAACACTCTCCATTCAGCAGATTATCACCTTAAAAAATGTTTAATCGTAAAGTTAAAGTAGGAACTTTGTCAAAGCAGTCTACATTTATCTTTAAAATATTGGTGATTCTTACAGTATCTGTACTCAACAGCTGCGTAATACTGTATGAAAACCTGCTCATTCAGCAGCCATCTGAAGGTAGCAGGATGGATATGTTGAAGAATCTGCAGCCTACAATTTGAAAAAATGCTGTGCTCACAATGCCACTGTCCACTGTGTTTATCTGCTACTAAATAACCACACCGACCACTAAACACATCAGTCCGGTCGGTTATAACTTTATATTTTGCCTGTTTATGTGGGAAATGTTCAATCCTGTTCATTAAAACCTCCTTTTTAACTTTTGCAATTGTTTTCTGCATCTCATGTCTTATTCTTAAACTGCATTACCGTGAAAACTAATAGCTAATAAAACTAATAACTAGCTAAGCTAATGTGACCAATTGCAACATTAGATAATGACAGAAAAACATTGATGTAATCATATTAATGTCTTAACCAAACTATATTTTTCTTATTTATTGATACTGTCACAAAAAAAAAAAAAGAGATCATGTTGGGATGCTGTGTTCATGTTCCGCTGCTCTGCATCATCCAATATGACTTCCTGGAGAAGCTGAGTCTTCATTTTGTTGAGCTGTTGTTGTCATGCTCCACTGTGATTGGCAGCTGTTTCAGAGCTATAGATCAGTAATGTGGTTGAGACAGTATCTATTTATCACCACACCACATCTATATTCCACTTCACCCAGCCATTTTCAACATCAGTTTAGCATGGTATGCTAACATTTGATAATTACACAAACACACAGAGCAGTATAGGCTAATGTCTTTAGTTTTGCAAGTATATGGTTATAAACCAAAGTTTTGGACAAAGTGAAATTTTAACCTGATGATAGTGCTAGAGGAGGGGATCAATAAAGTTATTGTAACTCACCATGAGGGAGACATGAATGTCTATACCAAATTGCAGACCTCTCCTCGCTCACTCATTTATTCCAGGAACAATCTTTCTCATCCATTGTCTTTTATGTCTGCTAATTCATTATTATCTTTTTTTTTTTCTTAACACATTCACTATTTGTCTATACACAGCCAAAACATTACTGAATAGTCATCATCACATGTTCTACATCATCTCTGAGAATAGGCTTATGTGCTTAAGATGTGACCCACTATTGGGCCAGGGGTCAGGCTGCCTTGGACAGTATGGCACCTTTGGTATGTGCGCAGCATCCACACACAAAGCCTGAGACTGTTGCAGCTGACCTTAGTGACCACAGTCAGTATTGAATTCTTTTCGACACAGTTTTCAGCATGGAGTGCAAGTCGAGGGCCTGTGGAAATATTTTTCAGCACTTCTGGAGCAAAAAGTGAAATAACAGATTTCAATCTGATGGTATGATTATTTTCCTTTTAAAACCGTGGTGATTTTTTTTTTCTCAAGAAGGAACAGCATGTGACAGTCCTAGCTCTAAGTATCTGAAAATACTTATCGTCTTTTGTATAAGCCTCTACTGCAAAATGGGTGCTCTTTGTCACAGTTTCACTGAATGCCAGGAAAGTTAGTAAAATAGTTTAGAGATAGAACAGTGTGGCTCTTTCTGTCCTGTGAGTGATGACTTATATAATTTGAACTGCACTCATGCTGCACTTGTACTGTGCTCCATGCAAAGTGGTTATTTGATTAACAATATTACCCTGATATTGTATGCTTTATTCCCTAATTAATCATCCTTGCACCATATATACCTGAGAATTATAAATACTGTTTTCATGTTATATATATACTTCACATATCAACAAAATCATCCTGTAATCCAAGAGGTTAGTTACCAAATTATGTTTTATTATTAAATAATACAAGTCTTGTTTGAGAACTTGTCATCATGTGCTTTCACACTGCAAACATATATAGTGGGATTGTAATTAGTGATGTATAATGTGGTTGCCTTTTGGGAACTGGCTGCTTGAAGTTTTTTCAGCCCAATTAGTGAGGTTTGCTATTTTGCCTAAGGAATGTATTGAGGAGCTGTCTCCTGTACCATAATCGTATCTACAAGCTGCTACTGGGGATGCATTGATGTAATTCTGTACAATTTGCACAACATTCAATATTCATTTCAATTATACAAATTTACTTGGTTAAATTGTTTTTCGGTTTCTGTGGACTCTGGGATGAATATCCCAATTGGCCAGGGAATGATACTAATAGTGAAAGAGAGTCGGAGGGAGAGGGAATAAAAGGAGAAAAGCTAGTGTATTTACGGGTCACATGTCAATGCCTGTCTAAATTCAATGCAGTCAAATTGTATTGAAATGGTAATCTGCTTGCAGTGCAAGATGTCAGCCTATTTCGACTTGTTTCCTACTGCCTGTCACAGTATAAATCTGTACAAAATCAGCCGAAAAGAAAAACTCTTAATTGCCTTACTTTGTCAGTGTCGAAGCTGCCCTTATTCTGAATTCAGTACAATGTGAGTGGGCAACAGAATACATATTGATTTTGTGGATCACAAAGAGGTATGTGTGACTATTTTGTAAACTGGCATTGCAATTTCTTCCCCTGCCCTGTATACCCACACTCCCATCATAATTTAGCTCTGATTATGCCTTCATGCTTCTGTAATTTAAATATTTACCAGGCACCCCGTCAACATCCAGAATCCTCCACCCTTCATTTGCATACTGATGTGGAGGCCAATAGGGCAGAGAGATTTGGAATAAATACAGTGTGTCATCAGCATTTGCTCACTCAGAGCGGAAATTAGCATGGACCTTTTGGCCACTGTTCTTGCAACAGAAGTGCCTCTTTTAAAATTGGCCATGAGGGGTCATGATACCCCTGGGACGACAAAATGAACTCATGTTTATGTACATGAAATCCTTCCAGAGTTGTGTTTAGAGGAAGACTGAGGCAATATGCGTTTTTGGTGCTGATGGCAAAGATGTGACTGTAACAAAAACGTTATTGTTTGATTGTGTTACTTTTCTTAAAATTGCATTCCATTTCCTCCACTAACAAGTGCTGTATGTTAAGCTTTAGATTCTGCATTTTACATGTACAGATTTAATCTACTAATTACTTAAGTAAAAGAGACTTTGGATGCTATTATTAACCATTTTAATCTTGAACATGTTAACATTGTGTTTTGTGAAATGTTGTTGTGTTTTGCACCTCAGGGCCACTGTAGTTAGCTTATTATTTTGCTTTGCAGATACAGTATAGACTACAGTAGTTATTTTTAACCTTTGGCTTAAAGCTGCTCCAATTTTTCTATACATGCTGCTTGTAGTGCTGAACCAGCAGAGAATTATCACCTGACTTTGCAGCTCCCCATGTCTTTAATGAGCTTTTTTAGTGTTTTTCAGCTCACTGTTTTGGTTTTATGGCTCAAAGCTTTTTGTGTTTTAGTTCGCTCTCACTCTAAGCCTTGTTTTATTTGTTTTCAGCAAAAAAGTTCTGGTAACCTCACTATACACTACTTGCCCAGAACCCAACAGCAGACAGACAAAGTTAGCAACTTGCTGGAGGAACAGAGTGAGAGCATTTAGCAGCTAAAGCGCCAAAATATTTCCCTCAGGAGTTGGTGGACACAAACATGACTCCAAAAGAATGCAAAGTTGTGCCTGCTGGATGTGTAAATAGGCAGTGTTTGCTAACAAGTTTTCCATAACAACCTCATAAAAGTGGTATGTCAGTGTTCTGTTTACAGCTATTTCCATCCAACTGAATCTGAAATCACTAGTTGCCTATAATGTTTGAAAAACAAAATCCAAAATCAGCAGCATGGTTTGCAAAATTGTTTTAAGCCACTGATGTTGTTTATATTTGATTCTTATAAAATGGGCTAAAACATACAAAACCATTGGCATGGTCCTTTAAAGACAGTCTGAGAGCTGCAGCACTGACACTAAACGGGAGATATTATGGAAATGAATATTGTGTCATCATGTTATTTTTAATATTTGTTATCTTGCTTCCACAAACCTCGCCAGTCTTTAAATGTGTGAATGAGTTAGCTCCTTGTAGCTTTGATCCATTAATTCTTCATTGGTAGTAACTGAATCTAATTTGGCTAAGTTTCCTCTCAGTGGCTTTAAAGTGCTGAATTATAATTCAAATGGATACATATCATCACTTTTAGTGTACTGGAACTAGATTTTTGAAACCAAAGGAAAACATCAAATGGATACTGGATGTTATTGTCAAAAGCTTTCAACTGAGTTTCAATGTACCATCAAAAATATTAGCACAATGTGTATTTTAACAATTTTAAAGATATAATTTGACAGAAAAGAATCTTTGTGACTAGGTTTGAATGAAATATGTTGAAAGGAAGATGAAGATATAGACAGTATAAGGAAAGGGAAGATAAGAGATGGTCCAGTTATAGTCACTGACACATTTATACTGATTAACTGTGTGGCCTGGAGGATTTTCAGTGCAATGAGGCAGCTAGCAAGCTAACTAAGCTGCATGGATTACTTTAAGGCACTGACATAAACATTCTGCTGCACTTCCCAGGGTGCCTCGAGTCCCTTTTGAGCTTGATGCAAAGAGACAGTGACACTCGGAGGATGCCAGTGGGAACTCTGACAGAGCTTTGAATAAACAAACACTCTGTTTTGGAACTACATGGGGAGTGCCAATTTATAAGCATACCTATGGATAAATTAGGGTATTTTACACTGAGGTGAATTCATATGAGTAATGATGCCCGACCAGAAAGCTGCCTGCATCTTCTTTTCAATAAGTATGGTGATGAGGTGAATCCAGGTTAAAAGCTATTAAATAATCTCCTATTCATGCCTGTTACTACATCAATTTACAAAGGAGACATGGTTTAAGAGAAACAGCAGAGTTAGAGAAGACAATGTCTCAGTATTAAAGAAAATAATGGCCAAGTCGGAGGTGAAAAACACCACAATGTGATGTAGAGAGGGGTTTCCATTACTCATATACAGTGAATTGTCATATTGCCAGAAGACAACTATGCACAGAATATATTGAGTTTTTTTTCAAGTCCATCTTAATACATTGCTCACATACAATATGCACATTTAAAGACTTCTTAGCTGTTGTAATCATTCCTCTCCATGACTGACCATGAACTGATCTCTTCCTAACTCCACTGTAAGAAAAGAGGGACAACATCTACAGTCCTTGTTTTGTTCTGAAGTGCAAAGTTCAGCTGTGGCTAATATGAAGCATCAACAGGATTTTGTCCCCCATTCTTTACAATGAAGTCACATCATGAAGGATCCCTTTATGGCCTGTGTAGACAGGAGGAATGTTTTCAGTGATTAAAACTAGCATGAAAATAGCATGTGAGTAAAAATCTGAATTTGTAAGCCAGGCTAGGTTTGCTTCTCAAGTGAATTTACTGTTAATGTAGTGCATCCTTTTCCAACCAGATAAGAAGCTAGGGTTGCAAGAAAATGGCTTTTGATCAGTATTTAATTGAAGTTAAATTAGAAAAAATAAAAACATATAAATCCTTGAATTATGTTGCATGACCCTTGAACTTCATGAACCTTGACCTTCACAACACTGCATGTTAAAACAGCCAATTCAGTACAGCATTTATGTAGTAAAGGAAGCAAGCTTTCCTGTGAGACACAGTAAGTTAGTAAAAATGGTCAGTGGGTGATTCTCCAATTGAGCTGTGATGAGATATCTGTGGATGTGCCAGCTTGTGCCATCCAACATTTGATTGAGCTGTCATGTGATGGAACATTTTGGTTTTGAGTTAAGCGAGAGAGAATTACCCCCAGATTATACTGTGTGCTTTAAAACAAATGGTTGCCTTTGCCATCACATGCTTGTGTGACGGTGGAATTAGTGATCGTGTTTGCATGAAATCAAAGTACCGATCCAAGCTAGACATGACAGTTGACGATATGCACACCCCTGACTTTAGGCTGCAATTCAAGTTGCAAGCACAACCATCTCATTGGACTTGGTGAATTCAGAAGAACATGAATGTCAACATGCTGTGCTTTAGGACTCTTAAAGGGGAACTCCACCAATTTTACACACCAAAGTCTGTTTATTGATCTTGGGGAGTACCTATTGCACATGTGAAAAAAGGTGTAGCTCAAAAGGGGACTAGGCTAATAGAAACAGGGTTCTCCAGGCATCGTCCAACAAAAAGCAGCTGAACCAGGTGCTTCTCATTTCAGGACAGCAGACTTCAAAAAGACACTACTAGTAGTAGTAGTGTTGAAACGTTAGTCTGTTTGCACAATTAAAGGCTGCAAATTAATCAGCGTGCTCAAGTCCCTTCTGTTTTTTGGGGACTAGGCTAAGTCTGATAAATTGCTTCAAGTGATGTCACTTTGGATTGTGCATGGAGGGGGCAAAATGGGCTATAACTCCGTTTCAGGAGGATGTTTTCAATATCTGATACATCAAGTATACAGTACATTTAAAAATGTTTTAAAACCCTTTGCGGCAATAGTGGTTAAATTTCTAAAATGGCTATTAATTTATCTGTTTTTTAAAATCATTCTTCATTAAAAGTCAGATGGGAGAGACAGGAACACAGGGAAAGAGAGGAGGTATGACATGCAACAAAGCTCCCCTGGCTGGGAGTCGAACCATGGACGATTATTTGGTATGAACCCTAACCATTAGGCCACTGGGGTGCCACTAAGTGAATATCAATTGCTGTAAAAGTGCGAGAGTAACAGGGAGTTAAATTCTGACCACCATAGGTGCCACATTTAAAAAACCCTGCTATTATAAGATCTTTTGGATTGTAGTGTCCTGCAACTGTTATGATTTATATTGAATTTCCTCAAACTACATATGATTGATCCTATACCAGATTTCCTGGTACTTAAAATCCATGTCCATGAAACATAATGTTGGTTTGTCTCCCACAACCTTGTATAAAAAAATCTGACACAAATAAGTAAGCTTTCATTTATCAATAAATAAATGCAGGTTCTATGTTTGGCATACATGCATCAGGGTATTCTGTGTTTGTGCATACAAGTTTGCGTGCCTGGGGAGAGAAAGCTTCAAATGGGTTGACATTGTCAGTAAATAACTCATGAACATACTAAATGGGTCGAGGATAGAGCAGCCGCAATGGCAGTGTCCTTTATGAAAAATCCAGTAGCTACAAGTGTGTGATTTTGATGCTGGAAGGAAAGACCTTGGAGGTTGCAGTATGAACCCCTCATGCCTCACTTCACTAGCTAAGAGGAACTTTTAGTCAGGGAAATCTGTCTTCACTTGTTTGAGTTGAGTAGTATGGCTCAGCTACAGTAGAGTATGAATAAAGTGGTATCAATGTACTCACTTATGCCTAAATAAATTGAGCAGGCCAGACTTAAATGGGGTATACTAGTCTGCTTTACTAGTCGTGTACAAGCAGTGGACACGTAACATAAGTATGCCTTAAAATAGTCCATCCATAAAACAAACCTTTGTGAGGCTAATAATGTCAAATTTTTGCTGAAGCTGTAGCATAGAGATAATGGTCTAATTCTAGTCATTTTCAAGGCAAACTCTTTGTGATTGTGTTAGACTGTGTTACAATGTTGTAAAGTTGGGTAGACACAGCATGTTTTTGTTATTTTTATATGTTAACTCACACTATGGGCCAAATCCACAGAGAATGGATTGTGCCTGCTAATAGTACAATGAATTGCGTAGCATTTGAACCCGCAATTTTCCCCATTTCACAAAAGATTTTGCGTTAATGATACCCCTGCACAAACACGCCTGTAAAGTTTTGCAGCTGAGTGCAATTTGCCCTTTTTTTACGTCTGTCTTGGTGAGTGGAACAGTTTCCAGTGTTCCAGGCTTTTCTCCACATTTCAGCGCACAGATTGGTCCACAATGAAAACTGCAAAGAGCACAAAAGCCTCAAATTGCGTGTCTTTAATTAACAGAGGTGCATAGACACAGAGCTCATCACAACTGCAAACCAACTTTCACGTGTTTTGCTTCTTTTTCATCTCTAGTAGTTTGCATCTATAACATAATCTACTGAAATTTCCATCAAAATAGGCTACAGCTATTAATGTGACACAGGTAGGTCTGAAACTTGTTATTAATGTCCGAATCTTAGAATAATGTTCAGGTGTCACTGAATGTACCCTGGATTTTGCAGAAACATCAGTACTAATGTTCTGTCTGTTGCCCACAGTTGGCTGCAGTATCACAAAGCAGCTGAAACAATTAGTGTGTCTCCAAACTGAGAAAAGTCTACAACTTCTATGCTCACAACAGCTATACTTTGGACACAACATGGGTGATCACAATGAACATAAAACTGAAATCTCTGATCAGCTTTGTCCATTAATAATTCCAAAATGGCCATGTTCTAAAAAAAAGGGAAAGGGAAAGGCATCATTACTTTATGCAACTCTTCTTTAAAAGGAAAGCAATTAAGAAAAAATAAATAAAAATATGGACCTGGATGTCACACAGATGGCTGGAAAGACACAGACAATCTGGTTTGTCTGTTTTGCAGCAAGTTGAGTTTATTTTCTATCAAAGCACAGTCAAGACCACAGTTAGATACTACTCCAATAATAAAAAACAAACACATTACAGTTTATAATGGATTTTTTGAAAGCAGCCATGTGGACCTGTTCGAACTGCAAGACAGCCAACCAAACTTTCTGACATCCTAGAAATCTGTTTGATGATTGTTAATTGTTTAGGCAGTTAATGAGGCATGTTGACCCCCCTCAAACTAACATCAAATGACAGCTGATCTGGCGAAAATTCTGCTGGAATCTCTAAATGTATTGAGAGCAAGCAAATGGGGGCTACAATTGTCTTAACTTATACATGACTGCATAAGGTATTTAAATAGTTTTATTACTTTTTTAGCCACGCTAGTAGTGTGGGATAACAATTTATCACTCAGACAGTCTGTTGAACAATTTGTCCACCATGTTGGTTCAGAGTGAAACATCTCAACAACTATTGGATGGATTTCTATAAAATTTGCAGATATCCAGGTGCTCACGGACCCCCTGACTTTTCATCTAGTGCCATCAGCAGGTTAATTTTTCACTCATCAAGTGAAATATATATGAAATGTATCCATGTCTACAAGATGGATTGCCACCAAAATTTGAGCAGACATCCATGGTCACCAGACAATGTACTGTAATGTCTTTGGTGATCCCTTTTTTTTTTTTAATCTTGCATCAACATGAGGCTGACTTTGTATTAAATGTCTCAACAACTACTTGATGGATTGTCATGAAATTTGGTATCAACATTCATGTCTCCCACAGGATGAATTGTTAACAGCTTTGGTCATCTAACACCATCATCAGGTCAAATTTTTTATTTGTCTAATACTTGTCCTAAGAAAAATTACAGCATTATTTGTTTCAGCAAATGCACCCAAACAACATACCGTATGTTTATGTTCAAGTGACATACACTATGCCTTTTCTGTAGGAATTATGATCCTTGTCTGTCGAGAGCAAAGTGACGTTGTTATAGTGCCACAAGGTCTGGGTGGTTGACATGGGACTCAACTGTATGCTTCCCATTTCCTTCCACCTGTTACTGATTTCTTTTAACCATGACCATCTAAACTTAACAAAGTGGTTATTATTGTAACCATGACATTGAAGGACCCTTAACCCTTACAAAATTGTAATTTCAACTCTACTTTAACCAAGTAGTTATTTTAACCAAAACCATGATCTTTCTCTAACCCTAAACAAGTAGTTTTTGTGCCTAAAACTAACAAAACCTTAGCCATTGCCATGTAAGATAAAAAAATTGTTTTACTTTTGCAGTTGTGGTAATGGTTTTGGAAAGCACAGACAAATGATGTTGGCCTGCTGTTACTGGCATCAAATCAGAAAACACTTCTATGTGTTGTTCCGAAGGGTAGTTACAAACTATGCATTTTGTCATTTAACTTGGAGGATAAAATTTCACTAATGCTTCCCTTTACACAGCTGGTGATAAAAACTCTTCTGTTTTTTGTAGACTCTTGCAGACTCAGGTCCCAGATGGCTAAAAGTTAACTATCATCACAACAGGGGAGGTGTGATGACAGCCAATAATAAAAAACGAAAAGAGGAGTGCTAATATGCTTGAAACAGACAGCTGTTGCTTTCACTTTAGCCACCACACTGCTTGGAAAATACATGTACTGAACTGTACTTCTTCTGTCTTTTCAAGTTTTGCATAGTATCATAAACCAATGCAACATTTAAAGCTCTAACTGTGCACACTGTCACGTGTAGTGAATTCAAGTGACAGGGCTGGTACTCTATAAATGGAAAGCAGCAGTACGTGGTGAGGAGCTACATTGATTGACTTGTCACGATGCAGTCTCTAGCATGCCAATCAAGCCTTCTACTGCAAGGTCAGTCCACTCATTCCAATCACACCACTATTATTTCAGTAGAGACCTGTTGTTTCACATAGTGTCATGCTACTATTATGCAAGTGCAGATGAAATCGCATCTTTACAAAGCTCCCAGAAAAAAGCAGAAGGACTTTCATCTGAATGTATCCAATAAGAATTAAATCAGGTCACATGAATGTTCTGACAGCTGCCAATGAAGGATCATCTGCATCCATAACTCACAGCATGTGTTTTAGCCATATCCCCATAGACTACCTGCCATGACTGTGCTGTCAGTCTGGCTGGTCGTGTATTGTATTTGTTTGCTGACATCTTTATTTATTTATCGGTGTTTAGCATGCAATCATGGTTGGCACAAAATTCCCTGATGTAAATTATAGAGAGTCAATATTCCGATTTCTCTGCCAGCTTTGCTACTAGACTTGGATCCGTGCCATGCATGTTACCCACACCTCATATTGATGAGAGAAGCAACAAACATTATGCGCATAGAATACTAATAAGGAAATACAGTAGAAAATAGTTTCTGCTTATCTGTTTTGAAGTTATGTCGATACACAGTGTTCCTGCCCATTGGCTAAAGGTGGAATTTTGACATGAAGGTTGCTCTTGATGCAGTGTTGTTTTCTGTCAGAATTGGCCTGTAGTGATGGGCTCAAATGATTGCTTCCTTTATTATTTTTGTCTTTGTCTCATTATTTTGTCTTTTTGGATATATTTTTTTAGACGGCTCTTTAAAAATCAAGCAAGAAAGTAGCAAAAAATGGGATTTAGCATTGTGTCTTTCTTGTAAGGTACGATTCAGTACTTTTATGACCAAAAACCGGTCTGACCCAATCTCAGTCATCATTAAAATTGATCTGGACTCTGTCTTCTTAAAATACTCTGAGCACTAATATCAATAAGCTGAAAACTGTGGCTGTGTACAAAGCTGTTCTTTTAACATACTTTTTTTGTGCTTTCTTTACAGTGTGAGTCACACAATGGACTCACACCATTTCTATAAAATAGGACAAAAAAGCCTTACATACAGCACATATTGTGCACTGGTTATAGTCCTAAAGCAAACCCTAATGATTTTGTAGAGACTGAAAAAAGCAAAAATTTATTTGTAAGTTTTGTCCAGGTCTGATATCTTTTGTTTGATATCCCAGCCCAGTTTCCACAGAAACCCCTTAGTGTGCCCTTTACTGTATGTAGCGAGGCGGAAAATGAGGGTGTGGAGGTCAGGTGGGTAGATGGGCATGTAGTGCATTTGACTTTCATGCAGGAGACCAGAATTGGTGTTCTGTCACAGACCTACAATTACCGTTCACCTTTATATCAACTGTAACCTTGATCTTTTCCTAACCTTAACCAAGTGCTTTACTTAGCTAATCTTAACCATACCTTATCATAAAACACCTTCTTTGTGCTAAAAAACGTAGTCAGGATTTCGACCACACCAAAGTGCTGAGACTGCTCTAGTTAACGTATTGAATGACATCTACTTAAACACAGACAGTGGCAAAATTTCAGATTTAGTATTATTGGATCTCAGTGCTGCATTTGACATGGTTGATCACAGCATGTTACTACATAGACTGAAAAACTGTGTGGGACTTTCTGGTAGTGCTAAACTTGTATAGGGACTACTTTGTGTTGATCTGTATTTAAATATGGAGTTCTGCAAGGCTCCATTCTCGGGCCTCTTCTGCTCATATTCTCCATGCTCCTACTAGCTCAGAGTATGGAAAACAAAAAAATATCTCACCATAATTATGACATACAGATTTACATAACAATATCACTAGGTGTTTATTGACCCACAGAATTACTGAGTAAGTGCATCAAACAAATCAATGATTGAATGTGCCAAAGGCAGAAATCTTGGTGTAGTCATGGACTCAGACCTAACTATCAAAGAAATTAAAAAATCAGCCTACTATCATCTTAAGAGCATATCAAGCATTAAAGGACTTATGTCTCAGAAGGATTTTGAAAAACGTATCCAGGCATTTATCGTCAGTAGGCTGTAACAGTGTCTTTACAGGATGCTGCCTAACTAAGACGAAGAAAGTGGATCACATCTCTCCAGATGTCGGATTTTTACACTGGCTTCCTGTTTGTCAAATAATAATTTTTAAAATACTACTGTTGGTTTGTCAAGAATTGAATGGTTTAGGACCAAAATACAATTCTGCTTCACTGTGAACAGTCCAGACCAGACCAGTCTCAGATTGTCTGTGACAGGTCTTCCCTCTATCCCCAGAGTCAAAACTAAACATGGAGAAGCAGCATTTAGTTTCTAGGCTACACAATATCTGCAACAAACTCCCAAAATAAGTGAGGTCTGCTCCAACTCTCACTTCTTTTAACTCGAGACTGAAGACTTTTCTGTTTGCCACTGCCTTTTATTAAATTCAGTTTGGTACTATTCATTCATACCATGCACTGCCCTGTAGCTGTAACTCTTATTCTCCTGTTTTATTCAATTTTAGCTCAATCTTATCCTCTGTTTTATTTTACTCTTTGTAAATTGTATGCGTGTACATTTTTATATTGCATTTTGTTTCTTTTATATCTTATTATAATGCCTTTTATTCCCCATATAAAGCACTTTCAATTGCCTTGCTGTTGAAACATGCTGAGCAAATAAACTCGACTAGCTATAGTTTATTTACTATAACCACAGTCTTTCCCTTACCTGAACCATACTGTAGTTGCCATGACAGATACTGTAACCTACAATTCATATAGTTTCTCTTTCTTTGACCTATCCTCTACCAGTTCCTGTCTCTGTGTGCCTGTTAAGAGTTGAACTCTAATAAACCAACTACTGTTTAACTGTACCCAGAAAGCTTTGTTCCTGTGACTCCACAGGAAGCACACAGAGAGATGCATCCTTCAAAAACCTGCTGGGAGGCTTGAGCCTGACCAAAATTGTCCTCCATTTTGGCTGAAATCGTTCATCCACTTCATTAGGCCTACAGGGGATGGAAAACAACCTGCTACCTTCCCAGGGTGTTTAAACTAAATTTAACAAACTTTCAAGCTGGGTTGAACAAGAAGAGCACGGTCCTTATTGTTTATATGCCCTTTTCCCTTTCGGAGTTGCATGGACTGCCTTTATCACACAAATTGCAGTGTTGCGATGGGAATGTGATGTCAAGCTGCATTGTAAAAATGACACTCATGTTGCATGCTTGGCAGAAGCCCAACTACCCAGGGCTTTGCTTGTGTCAGTGTCTGCTGATGAGAGAGTGACTTGTTGGCATGTTGTAAAATTGTTGAGGATACAATGACTGGCAGTGGTTGCTTTTTTTCCCCTTAGCAATGCACAACTTAAAACTGTGTTCAAAACTGATGGAAAAACCAAGTTTGTCAGGATTCAGTAGGATAGAGCCGACAGTTGAATGCAAACTTACTGTCCATTTCTTTTGAAATGAGGCACAAGGGTTTATTTCTCTTACGGATTGAACGGTAACACTTTTTAATAAGACTGGTTGACCACTAAACTTCTAGAAACAGGCGCTGACAGTCTAGACCAATATGCATTTCTTGACTTGTTAACACTTCCAGTTGCAGACTTGATCATTTAAACCTGTTATTAAATAGTCTTTCACATTTATACCTAAAGAATTGATGGGTCATTACAAAGTGAGAAACCCATGAACATTTTAACTGCATTATTACAAAACAGAGAGAACACACACTAGCTAGTATGATTTTTAACAATCTGACAACCCCAAATTAGTTCTCCTTAATGACTTGCAACTGATATATAAGGAATTAATTGTTTATTAACCATTAATAAAGCCATAAGTTACATCTTATAAACCCTGAAATACATGCTTGAATTAATTTCGGAAAAACTATTTGCAAAAAAGATTCAAAGATTCAAGGCTTTTTTAATTTTTTTAAACAGAACATATAGAATCCCTGTTTTAGGAAAATTATAATGAAAACAATTCTATTTTAAGTTAGTTAAGGAAGAAACATATGAATTATTTGGAAAAATGTTCCCTAAAATTCAACAAATTATTACAGATGTGGTCCTATGAATGCCATACCTTCTTTAGTGATCTATAATTTCACTTTAATGGTGACAATCATTTTCACATAAAAAAAAAAAAATCTAATTATCTCCTTGCCACATGGATGGTTAGGACTTTTAACTCCATATTTGAAAGTGAGATTTGACCTTTTAGAAAAAATGTTGACACAACATTAGCTAAGACTGAACAAACATCATCTGCTTACTGGGAGAACAATAACACCTGCCGCTTCCCAGCAAATGTAGCGAATAATCCTGTATCAGTTGGATCACATCCTAATGTCTCATGAGGTGAAGAGGTGCAGATATTTCTGCCAAAATATGAGGGCAATGGAGGTTTGGGAATGTGGTATGTGTGTGTGTGTGTGTATGTATCTGGGTGAGCAAATGCCAGAGCACATGTGCATCGACTTTTCAGTAGGTACCCCTGTGTACGAGTGATGATTTCTTTACCAGCTGCTGCATTTTTCTATTCTATTGTATTCTAAACAGAGCAATCTACATAGATGATGAGTGATGCTATTTAGCTTCACAACTCTGTTTGTAGAGGAAAACAGTGCTTAAGATGTCATCATTGTATTCTATCATTCACTGTTTTAAAAGACATTGCATCACAGCAATTTTATGCATGTTGATTTTCATTTGGAAATCCTTTTGAAGTGAGTCACTGCACTGTTGCTATGAACTGTCAGAACCCTATTTCTGATCTACTTGGATTTTGTGTCGGTAGGAGAGGTATCAGTGAGATTTGAAATGTAATGATATACATATATCACCTGGGTTCCAAATCTTGAAAGAATATAAGTTTTGAAAAATGTAATCCCTAATCTTTACTCTGTATGTTTACCAAAAGACACTCCATCCCAGTATAAGACCACTTTTCCACCCAATGAATATTTGATTCAAGTAAGGCTTTTGTCTAAAAGTGAAATGCGTGCAGATACATTATGCACCATCACATCCATTGCTCTCTGTTGTGCACACTGATTTGAATGTGAAGCATCACTTCATACATATTTATAATACCTACCATTAAAGCTAGAGTTAGAAAGTTGATTAGCTACCCAACCCTGGAGGGCTTTGATAGTATTTTGTAGAGCGCAAACAATAAGTATGCAAAATGCAACCACACTGAATAATGAAACTGGAATAAACTTGAAACTTGCAGTAAGGACTTTGCAGCACAGTCACTAATACACACTTAAATGCAAAAAGCCTTTAAAACTGTATCTATTTATAACACCTATAATCTATTTATTTAATGAATCAATTCTAGACTATTGTTTTACTTACAATGCCAATAAAAATACTCACCTCTTTTGGAAGTTTTCAGGTTTTATATTTTTAAAAAATACAATAATTAAAAATAATTAAATAAAAAATACAAAATACTTGTTTGCATAACTATTTAAGCCATTTAAGACATTCATAAACCCTCCAGGGCCTGCTGCAGAGAAAGATACTGACATGATACTGGTGACTGTATGTTTATGATGATGATGTGCAATGTTCTGATGGCCAAAAAGCTCAACTCTGGTATCATCAGATCAGAGAACCTTTTTCCAGCTGACTTCTCCCACATGTGCTGTCTGGTAAACTGTAGCCCAGATGTTGTGATTTTTTTATGAAGGCTTTCTCTTTGCCACTCTCTCATAACTGCATGGTGACGCCCAACTGTTGTTGTATGAACAGTCTCTCCAATCTCAGCCTCTGAAGCTTGTAACTCCTTCAGAGTTGTCAAAGATCTCTTGGTGGCCTCTGCCACTAGTTTCAGTTTTTGAGGATACAGATTTACAGGTGTGCCATACGCTTTCTGTTTCTTAATGATTGATTTAACTGTACTCCAAGGGATGTTCAGTGACTTGGAAAATGTCTTGTATGTGTCTATCTCCCGGCTTTTCAATCAGCTTTTTACTGAGTTGCTTGGAGTGTCTCTTTGTCTTCATGTGTAGGCATTGTGAGGGTACTGACTCATCAAAAGTTGGAGCTACCAGATACAGGTGTATTTATACTAAAATCAACTGAAACTCCTTGACAACACACAGGTGATCTCCATTTAACTGTTATGTGACTTCTGAAACCAATTGGCCGCACCGGTGATGGTATTCACCCTCTTTTAAAGGGGGTGAATACTTATGCAGATGTCATTTAATTAAGATCACTTTATTGCTTTCATTATGATAACTATGGTCACTGTTCATCACATTCATGAACTGTTGCTGGAGTTAAAATTTCATTTATTCCACTGCACTTAATCTCCGGTCACCTCTGTAAACCACTGACCAACAAAACTAACACTCTACAGCCGTGCTAGTGGCAGGGCTTTGAGGTAAATGTTAACGTAAGCATGCTAACAATGAATAGGCAGGTATAATGTTTACCATGCATGCTAACATTTGCTCATTAGCAATAAACACAAGGTACATTGGACGCTGATGGCAAAGTCATTAGTTTTGCTGGTATTTTGTCAAAGACCAGTCATGAACAACTTAAAATTTAGACCTGATGATGGCGCCTGATGAATTGTTGAGGGATCAGCTAAATTAATACAATTCACCATGAGGGGGACATCCATTCAATAGTTATGGAGACATCTCACTCAAAACCACAAATGTCACTCTCATGATGGCACCAGACAAAAAGTCATGGGATCGACAAAGTCATTAGGATACATCGTGTAAAAACCATGAGTATGTGTTTTTCATGGCAATTCATCCAGTAGATGTTGAGTTATTTCACAGGATAAGTGAAAACTTTGTTCTGTTGGTGGCACTACAGGAAAGGTCAGTGGTTCACCAAAGTCACTAGGATCCATCCTCATGTCATCATGAATAATTTCACAAAATTGCATGGCAGTCCAACTAATATTTGTTTAGATATTCCAGTCAGGCCGACATTGCCATCTAGATCCATTGATTGACTGATTGTGTAGCTAAAAACCACAAGTCAGGTGTCTCATACAACACACAGTCCTGCTGGCCCTCATCAAGAAGGCTTTAAGCAGCTAGTCGCCCCTTGAGGCAGTTCAAAGCTTTGAAAATGCCCAGACAGGTCAAAGCGGCCAGCTTTGAGTTGTATCACCCCTCTTTACCTGTTCTGATGTGTCGCCAGTAAAGGTAGACTAAAGCAGAGATAAAAGATAGTAGCTTAAACCAATTATCTTATCAGGTGGAGTGAAAGAAGAAGGAAATAAGAGGAAACAATTTGTCACAGTGCGCCTTACCATATTGGCATGTTGCTATATTTAGCACAAGTCTAATCTACCTAAGATAAGTGTAGATTACTTCTGTTAAATGAGATATGTGATTTCAATCAAGCAAAATGTGTTTTTTTTTCAACGTGTTCTGTAAAGATGCAGTTAACCTGGTGTTCTGCTATGAAACAAAAGGTTATTTTCCTCTTAATGTTCAGAGCTCTCGCTGCTGGTCTGTGGGTCAGACTTCATTTATTTTTTAGTAGGCGCATTACTTACACATCTTTAATTCAAGGAGAGCTGTTTTTATACTGAAGTCATCATTTCATAATGCAAACTGTAAATGTTAGAGACAAATGAATGACACAACAAAAAGTAATAACAAAAGAATAACATGTTTTTAAAATACATTTTGCAATTCCAATTTGAAAGTTATATTATTAATTCAACATTAACAACAGAATAAGTAAATGATGATATTTTCCATTTTTTACTATCAACATATGAATCCACGTTTTAAAGAAAAATTTAATTAATTAATTCGTAACAGCTTTTTGTGAATAGATATTAGTTCATTAGAATTAAGTCCAATAAAAGTCTATCATTATACCAGTGGAATGTGACATCAACACATACAGTATCTTAACAATATCTTTGAAGCTAAATATCCCAATTCCTCTCAGAAGGGCTGTATGAAGAACAAAATATATGGGTGAAGTCCATCAGTACTGATCTACACTCCATCCAGCAAAAATGATAGGACACAGGTAATTTAATTCTTACAGATGCTTTAATTATAACATAATCTCTCAAAGTCAAGGAGCTGGTGGAGATAAACTGTTCATCCTGATTGAAGCCACACCTCTCTGTTTTCATTTTAATCTCTTTCCTCAAATCTGTTCAGTTTTTGTTCATTGGCATTACTCCTCTGTGTATAATTTACATATGAGCCCGTTTTGCAGTTATATACTTCACTAAATATCTGATTTGATTCTTGATGGTTCAACTATTTCTTCAGGAAAAATGTGCCACATACAACCCAGTAGAGACAATCCTATAAGTAAAGGTGATACCACACCATTGCCTATACCTGGGAACATGTAATACTGATGGGAAGGTTGGATGGATTGAAACTAAGTGTGAAAACAACAACATGTATATTGTACATATGAGGAAAAGTAAAATCTTGTTAGAGTTTTTGCTTTTAATTATTCATAGCAACAAACACATAACAGTGCCTATTTTAAACTTACTGGACACAGTTTTACCAGTTTCAATTCACACCCACAGTTTGCCGAAACTAAAACACCCACATACCAATAAAGAGTTTGCTGTGAAAGAGAGAAAAGGCTGATGCAGAACATAGGAACAGAACTACCAGAAATTAGTGATGGTACTGAGGAACTGGTGGAAGAAGCAGAAAGGGAGATATCTTGATTATACAGTTATTGCCGTATAGCGTCACTCCAGGCAATATGCTAAGACTGACACATTTTCCATGTGCTGGCTTCTTGCCAATCAGTTGCTGTGAATAGTAATGTGGCCAGAAGGTTTTGGATTCTGTAGTTGATGTAGGAAGTGAATGTGCCACTGACATCCAACACCCACTCTCCTGGAAACAGGTTTGAAATATGTCATTTTCAGGTGCTGCATTGTTGCGTGTCACAGATTTGACATGACAGGGTGCGTATGCAGAGGACAGGAGCTGAAATAATAGTTGTGGCATTCTATCACATAGTTTATATATGCGAGTTTGCATATATTGTAAATCTGTTGTATGTGGGCATGTAAGTCATTGACATTCATACAATTTAGATTTTATTCATATTTAAAATGGTTAACTTGAATGTTTAAAGGCACAAAGACACTTTCCAAAGGGAGTGCGAGGGAGGATTTACACATACACTAATACTTATGCACATGCAAATGCGTGCACACACACACAGATATTGTCTCAACATCATAGCAACTGTAACCCATCATGCCCACACTGGTGGAAGTACCAGCCGCTGACTCCCTCAAGGATGACATGCAGCTGCCTCACTGTGTGTGCTGTCACCTGCTTGAGTCCAAGGCTCATCCTGAATAGATGTATAGGCTGGAACAATTCTGTCAAATACATTTAAACGTATACCACTAATTTGCTTTACCACATACATTGTGGAGAAAATGTAATTCTTGACTGGAATTAGTTTTTATACTGCACCAGTGACACCAGTGCTGTTTGGTTTTGTTGGTTAAGGTTAGAGAAAGAGAATATTTTTCCTTAAATGTTGAAAAAGTCAACTTGTCTTGTTTTTGAAGGCCGCATTAAAGTGGAGTTTCTAAATATTAAAACAAGAACGATCTTTCTCTAACCTTAACTTCAGTCATGCTTTAGTTGACAGGAGCAGATATTGTAAGAAGGATGAATGAAATATGAAGAAGGTGGACATTTTGAAAAACACTGAATACAAACGAACACCTCATTATTTTGATTTTAAAAAAATAGTAACCCGGGCAGCTTCCTACAAAATGCATTTGCTAATGCACATTAGTTGTGTATGAATGTAATTTTTAGATGACAGGGTTGTTTGAAACCTCAGCAACTGATGTCACCTACTGCCCTCTATTTCATGGTCAAAGAAAGTCAGATATTTTGTGAAAGGCCCAATTAGATTTTTAAAATCGACATGCAAGATGTTTCCTAGCTTCTGGAAAGGTTTTATTGTTGCACATTAGGAAAACACTTTTCTTTAAGTTTCCCTATCTAACATCTAAAAGCAAACATTTAATAACATAGTTTATAACAAACTATAATATATAAAATATATATTTATTAATGTGAAGTATTTGTCAACAATTCTAACGTCTTATATGAAGACATATTTTATATTATTACAGTGCTTTGTGTTTCATAGTATTACAATGGAGTAAAATGCCCTCTCTCTTTTTTGGTCTGTGAGGACCTATATTTTAGACCACCCATAAGATTTAGATTAACTTTATGATTATTCTAGAGAGAAATTAATTTGCAGTGTGTGCACAAAACTTAACATACACAATAAAAGAAACATACACACTAAAAAGAAAAAAGCAATCCAAGACATTGTCCACACATGGCATGCATTCTTTATACAGAAAATACATAAAACTACCACACAACACCGTCCAGCAGTGCTCATGGAGTACATAAATTCAGTGTGAGAGAAAACACAGTGCAGCCCAGAAATACACACAGTACAATACTTTCCATTGTGTAACAGTGACTGTAATACTGCTATAAGTACCAGGAGTTTCTATGTGCAAGATATACATACCTACCCCACCATGTGCTGCATGTGTGTTATAGAGTGCTATGACTGATGGTATAAAGGAATTCTTCACTCCTTTGCTTTTGCAGCTGGGGGCCTGAAGACTGTTGTAAGGGACTGAAGCTCACTAAACAGGGTGTGCTGTGGTTGAAGTAGCAGGTTTTCAATCTTTGAAAGGGTGTGGGTTTTGCAGATGTTACTAAGGCTGTTTTGCTTAGTGCCTATTATTTTGCCAGCAATGCTCACAGTTGTGCTGAGTAAGTTGGGCAGCATTAGAATTACCATGCCAACAGAGGACTCAGAATGCCATAACACTCCCAATAAAAGACTTAAAAAAAGATCTCAACATAAAACACTCAGAATCAAAGGAGGCTTGCTTTCAAAAGAAATACAGCTGTTGTTGGCTTTTCTTAAAAATAAAATCAGTGTAAAAGTCATTTTCACTTTAATATGTTATCAATTTAGATCCCGAGGTGTTTGTACTCCTCCACTGCCTGAATTAGCTGATCATTTAAGAATGTTGGTTATGCTGATGAGCATTTATTTCTGGAATTAATCAACATTTATTTTGTTTTATTAGTGTTGAGGATTAGATTAGAGTCTTT